>NC_083115.1:22973055-23290075 GCF_949774975.1 Lagenorhynchus albirostris | reverse complement strand
TTATCACCAGAGTGACTAGGTTCACATTTGTATCACCAATGGGCTTATTTCAAAATATTTGGCATTTCTGTGGGCAGCCAGGTGGTATGTGTTGCTAAAATAAGGGGACTATTTGGCATTGCTGGGGAGGCCTTGGGAGTACATCTTTCTGCCCTGGTTGGAGTGTGTTGTAGGCATACAAATCTGATATCTTCATGTCTCATATGATACATTTCTGAAAAAATACAGTCTAGTAGTCATTCATTCCACAAATATTTAAATATTTAATATTTAAATATTTAATTCATTCCACAAATATTTAATTTCCTGCTGTCTGCCAGGCACTGTTCGTGGGCTTTGATAGTATGTGAAAAGCATAACAGAACAAGGTGCTGCCTGTGTGGAGTGTTCACTGCAGGTTAGCAGGTAAACAGAGAAATGCATAGCACCACGTCTGTGCTGTGAAGAAGGAAGGTAAGGCGATTGGGGAATAGCAGTCTTGATCGGGTGGAGTGCTGGTTTAGAAAAGTGGTAGGAAAGTGAGGGCATGAGCCAGGGAAATATCTGAGAGAAGAACATTGTGGACAGAGGAGACATCATGTGAAATACAAAGGCCCACTACTAGTTGGAATATTCTCGGCAAGTAATGGAAGGGTAACACCCCCAGGTTCTGGGGTCATATTGCCTGGAAATGCTCAGATGTTAAGTATCGCTATTATTAATGTGATTAGGGTGCAGATATAACTCTAATAAACAAAATTTTTTCTGCCCAAATGCACTTTTTTTGTTGGAAGCTGTTACCAAGATCAGCTTGCTACCCCTCTCCCCTTTGAAAATCAAGATACATTTTCCGAGTCAGTCCTCAGTTTATGGACAATAATGGCACAGTGCTGTGTTTCTCTGAGCTTTCCACCAAAGTGTTCTGAATGCAAAGACTGAACCCAAGAGGGTATGTCTGTGTGTGTGTGTGTGTGTTTGTGAGTGCGCGCACGCAGGTCTTTCCATAAAGGGAACATTTTTTGTAATCTCTTTTCTTCTAAAGATCCATGCCAATTTTGTGTTCTTCTAAATAATGCATTTGTGCCTACTTTAATACTGAAATTACATTTTAAATGCCAGGCCTGTTTTGTGGATTTGAATACCCTTGCCCCCAGGCACATTCCCTGGCTGCACCCTTCGAGAAGCCCTGGAATAGAGCCATGTGGTGTATGGTCTGGCCCCTGTTCAGCAGCAGGCTAATGTTACCCAAGGGTATCAGGGTGTGGGCTGGGTGGTTTTACTGTTAGTATCCTGTAAAGTGAAACACAAGAATGTTCAACTTCCTTCCATAAATTATATATAAAGTGAAAACCAAGAAAATGCAGTTTTCTTCCCAGAATGAGCAATGTAAAGTGAAGCATAAGAAAATCCAGTCTCCTGGCAGAATGATGAACAGTGAAATTCACTCCGGCACCATCAGAAGAGAATCACCAGATAGAAGATGTAGCAACAGGCGAAATTTTCCCCAAATCACTTTTATTTGGCTTTGGAATTCATAATGTGCCACTCACTTCTGCAGGCTAATTTTCTTTTTAGATTATGTTTTATTGAATTACTAACTTGGCAGTCTCTGAATATTTATTAATAGTGGGCGTAGGTGACTTAAGCATGGCACCCGTGCTACTGCACTCTTCACTTGCATCCCAGTCCTGGCTCTGTTGCATCAGAATCCTTCTCTAAAACATGCTCTGGGAGGTCATTACTAATTGATTAGGTTGCCATAGAGATGAGACTCATTTGCTGTCTCTGTCATGTTAAGTATGTATGGACCTCTTTGGATAATTGGGAAGCAGCTGTAAATAATCTGGTGATCATTCTTTTAGTTTTATATATATTTAATAGTATACAATCATTCTAAGGTAAGAATTAGGTTAAGTTCTATTTCTAGAATATGAGATGAAATTTAATGAAAGTTCTTAATAAAATTGAAAATGCTGCATATTTTAAGTTATGAATTTATATGGGGTTGATGTTCTTAGTGTGAGCTCTTTCTTAATAGAAAGGCCAAACTACTAGTGAAGATGAAATTGAGATAATGGATTCAGAGCCACAAAGAAGGAAATAATAATAAACTTTTCAAGGACCTTTTACAGGTGCCTGTATTTCAGAATCCTGTGTAAATCCACTTACAGCCTGTGTAAATCCTGTGAAATCCATATCAACTGATATGCCATTTGCACATCTTCAGAACTTCTCCTGAATAATTAGTTTCCCAAGTTTGAGTTACCTGGCATTTGAAATGTAGCAAAGTTAAGTTACCTTTTAATAGTTGGTTAATTAACTTCATTAGTTTAGTTTTCAGGAACTTCATTAGCCCAAATCAGGGAGCTTTTCCCCTGGTTGGTGTATACGTGTTGAAGTGGCTGCAGAGATAAGGTAATAATTTGGTGAAATGTGACCATTTTGACTTGAATAAATACTAATTATTTACTGTGAAACCTTAGTGTTTAATTTAGTGTCCTGTTTTGGAATTTCAGTTGAAAATTAAGAAAGTTTACAAATTTAGAGATTGTTTTACTAGGAGATTAGTACTGAAATGTACTAGGGCAAAGAAAACTGCTTTGTCTAATTTCATAATCTTGGAGCATTGCTAAATCATTCTTTTGAAGGTTAAAATTAATATTCAAAGATACTAATTAAGGCCGTGGCTGCCAGGACTAATTGAAATTTTTGTAGAGAGAAAATGTATGATCCCAGATGTCATTACCCATTCATGCTATGTCTCACTAATAAGAGGTTATTCCAGTTTCAGTTGTTTTCATCCTAACTGCTTATAACAGGACAAGATTTGTTTAATGATGTTCATTGTACATGGAACGCTATTCATTGTAAACACGTTGTATTCTAATTAGAGGGTAGTATGCAAGCAGACATTATTATTTTTAAATATTGGGGAAAAGTGTCACCTCAGTAACATCTAGAGCATTCTTGAAGCCACTGTGCTTTTCTTGTGTCTCTAAGTGCTGGCTGGATTTGGTTTATTTAGCTGATGAAATCTGACAAAAATCCCAGCTCAAGGAAGGATGGCCGTAGACGAGCTAGGGTTCCCATAGAACTCTCTGTGCTTCTGTAGAGTGAGGACTCCATAGATGGAGAGAAAGTGTCATGAATTTAGCCCCGCAGTTGAGAAGCAGAATGGCCTGCCTGTTGCGAGTGGTTTTGATTCCAGCATTGTGGATTCCTGACTGTGCAGCCCTCTGGTAGGCTTCTCTGCCTGTTTCCTCAGAGGGTTGTTTTAGAGAGGGTTCTTTAAATGTGTGTTATAAAACATTTGGATGACAACTGCCTCAAAGTAAGTGAATATAAATGAATATCAATGACTTTTACATAAATAAAGAAAATTTTGGGTAATATTTATTTATCTTCAAGCCGTGTGAAAACATACCTGGCAAGCATGTTTTCTTTGATCATTGTTGAAAGATGATAGACCAGCAGTATTAAAGAATAGTTGCTAATAATTACCCATATGCCCAATATTTAAAAATAATGTTTGCATATTATCTTCTAAGTATAGTTTATTTGCGCACATGTTTTATATTGTTGAAGTCACAGTGTATATAAGTAATCACTCTGGGCAGCCGAATATGATTGGCCCTTCCTGGCCACATCCTTGCTAGGGAGCAGGTTGGGCACAGTGGTCCCCACTGTAGCCACGTAGGAGCGGGCAAGACATCTTCCCTCTCGCAGATTAGGGGTGCTAAGCAGCTGAAGCGACGGAAATCCACTACAGTGCACAGTCGGCCTTCTCATACTGTGTGGGAGGCTTTTCTCGTCCAGAAGTATTTGTCTAGTAAATAGTTATGATACTCTTGGTCCAGGCCAGTAACTACTGAGATGTATACCTCTGGCAAGTGTCCATCATAACTGTTGTTTAGAGTATCTGTTTGCAAGAGTGTTGCTCCTTTTGTCTCGTCTTGAGACAGAATGGTTGAAAAGACATAAATTGTAATGAGCTCCGTGACTTGGGTTTGGATGAGCATTTTCCACAGCTGGGTCAGGGAGGTGGGTTGTGGGTGTGGACTTGGTTCTGGGAACTAGCCAGCTAGATCTGTAAAACCTTCCCCAGTTGACTTGTCAATTCCAAGTAAAGCCTTGAAAGTGAGACGTAGTTGTTGGGAGTTCCCCTCTGCCCCAGGTACCTTGGGTTGGCAGAACGATGCTTTTTCTGGACAGGAAGGGTCACTCACTTGGGATTCAAATGGGCACAGACCAGCCTGCTCCTGAGGGCACTGTACAGCCTGGGTGGATATCTGTCTGTCTGTGTACCAGGGTGGTGCTGGGGTGACGATGTGACAGTTACCTCATTGTCATCAGGAGAGGACTGCCAGGAGGGGTAGCAACCAGCTGTGGTCTGGGAAGGGAGCCAGCGAAGTCAAAAGCGGAGTCTCCAGAGCTGGGCAGTTGAGGGAGCTGGAGTGGCGAGCGGGGAAGGAGCGGGAGGTCAGCCAGAATCAGGAAGCGGGATGAGGAATCGCGAGAGGATGCTGGCTGTCAATACTCTGTGTTGTTAGAACAGTAGTTCTCAAACTGTAATGTTCTTAAGAAACACCTAGAAAGCTGATGAAAACCCAGTTTCCTGGGTTCATCCCGAGAGATGGTAATTTGTGAGGTTGAGCTGGGGCCTGTGCCGTGAATTTGCATTTTTAACAGGCTCACAGGCCGTGTCAGTGCTACAGGTCATGGACCACAATAGAAGAACCACTATTCCAGACCTAGAGTGTATCATAGGCAAACTTTTCTTACCCCTCCACTCTCAACATTTCTGATGAGAAAAGAGAAGGAAGTAGGAACTTTTGAGTTCTCACTCTATCTCAGATGCTATATGTGTATAGCTTTATTTAATTCTCACACATGTACATACATAATATAATCTCTATTTTCTGTAAGGCTGTGGAGGCTCAGAGAGACTAAGTAATTTGCCCAAAGCCACACAGCTCATGTGTGTTATGACTGGGTTTCTGAGTTAAAGCCAGATCCTTATTATAACTCCTATTATTTTCCTTACAAGTAACTGCACAACAGGGTAAAGTTTGGGGCAACGGAGGGAGCTTCACACCTGTGATAAGGAACAAACACTCAGATTACTCTGTTGTCATTGTAGCTTCCTAAAATGTGGCAGTTTTACCAAGTGAATCTCAGAGATTTTTAATTGGTAAAACCTCTTCAACCTTTTGCTTAAAAATGTTGTAAAAGGATGATATTGACAGCATAATGAAATTTTAAAAGTTTAGGATCAATCTGAAAATGGTACAGAAATTTCTGATGTTTTCATTTAGGATTTCAGTATATTCTTGTTGTAAGAGATTTTGAATGATGTTAAAACAAAGGATTGTCCAAACAATTTATTTCTTTTAAGTTCTGTTTTCCGAAACATCATAAAGACAAACATAAAAGCAGATCAAGACAAATACAAGAAGAAAAGGTGAAACATATTTTTCTCTGGTAAAGTATATATTTACACATGCTAATATATCTCATTCTGTGTCATTGTTCAATATGAATGGGAACAGCCTTTATAAAACAAATACTTAGAATGATTGTATTGAATAATCCTTTAGCTTTGAGTAGTTAAAAAAATAAAAGTAGGTTATAAGAATTTTTAGAACTCTGTGAAATTACAGCTCTGCAGTTAGCTGATCTTACTAAAACTGCCCTTAAACTCTGGTTTACCTACTTGAGTACAAAAAGTATATGTAGCGAGTGAGATTGGTGGTTGTCTCACAGTGCTTTAGGTATGCACGCTTCCCCTTCATATAAAAATACCTGTCTTGACTAAACAGTGGTTTTTTGGATATAAAGTGATTTTGGGGATATTTATATATAAAAACTATCCAAGATTTAATCTGGTAATGACATATCCCACATTTATATCACTGCTAATGAATAGTGAAATTTAACAAACTTGGAATAGAATGCCTGTTGAACTTTACTTAAATTATATCTAGATCTTAGAGTTTTAACTAAGTGAACATATTTAGGATTATCATGCTGCTTCTATATCCTCCTCCCCATTTTAAAATTAGATGAAGAACATTGAGATACATCTCTGATTTTTCTTGCTAAGCTAGTGTAATGTTTACCGAGCTCCGCTTTTATGTTCCCTGCTGCCTTCTTTATTTCTCTGTAGGTTAAATGTGGTTCCCTTCCTCTGCAAAGTTGGCACTAGATAAACGACATGAATAGGCTGCAGGGTTCAGGGAATGACGTAACATCTCTGCTCCTTTGTCTGTGTCCTGGCTCTAGCTCTTAGCTCGTCAAGGAATTATCCATGTTCCTGTGCAACTTCTGTCCCTGAGTTTGAGCTCCTTGTAGCAGAGACTTTCTTATTCAAGTTGGAATCTCTAGAAGCAGCTCTCTCCCAAACCAGGGTGTCATGAAGGAGCTAGAAAAAAAGATCTGAAAAGCATTTAGTAAAGATGAGCAATTAAGAACAGACCCACCAAACCTCCTTCTCACCCCCACGTGAAGGTGAGAGATTTCGTTTTTAAGAAAAGGCAAGGCAAATACAAACCCAGTACCCCCAGGCATTGTAAAGATTATATGGTGTCCCTCCAGGATAACTCAAAATAAAGAGTATTCCTTTACTTAAATTCCTTTACTAACTAGTAAAGGAATTCTAAGGACCTCCTCAGAGTTCTGACTTTTTCTCATAGTGAGCTCTTCATTTCCTTTTTTTTTTTTTTAAGTATTAAATCCAAAATTATTCTTTCTAATTGGAATAGGAGCAGGAGAGGAGAATTTTATTACTGATATTCTAAGCACTTTAGCACATACTTAGTCTGCCTAATGGCTAATCTGGAATTACCTTTAGAATCTCACTCTTCTTGTTAAACTCTTTTTTATTGTATGTGTGTGTGTGTGTGTGTGTGTGTGTGTGTGTGTGTGTGTGTGTGTAGGAAGAGAGAGAGAGAAACCAGATAAAACAAACATACAGTTTAACGCATTGTTGTAAAGGGAATACCCTTCTAACACCACTCAGGACACTAGAACTTTGCCAGCCACCCCGGAAGACTTCTACAGCCCCTTCTTATGAAGTAATTATCCTGATAAAACTACACGCACCATGGATTGATTCTTTAAAAAAAAAAAAAAATCCCTTTAAGCATTTTATAATCCACAGCTTGTCTTCATCCTTTTTTTCCTGATAGCATCCCCATTGTGCGATTTTGTATTTCTTGTAAATTGATAATAGATCTATAGGTTTGATCAAATTCAGGATACATAGATATAGATATATACATATTTTAGTGGTAGAAAGCATACAATGTCTGAGATATTTCTCTATGACATTGGGAAGGAAATTAGTGTTGTTGATGCTGAGTATCTAGATCTATGACAACTGGGGGTTGCAAGATGATGATGTCAGTCATCCCTTATTCATTTGTTAACTGGACTATTTCTGTAAAGAGGGATTTCCTTCATCTGCTCTTTTGTTAGTTCATGGGAGGCCTCTGGGGTGCATGGGAGTTTTCTGCCCACCAGACCGCCTTCTCAGGCGGTCTGGCGAACAGACCAGGAAAGGGCCATTTGATAGGCATTTTGGTTCTTGGGTTGGACAAGGAGCGAGTGGTTGGCCTGAAAATTGTTAGTTGTTACCTACTCGTTACCGTGAATCCTTTTTCAGGAGAATGGACTCTGCCTTTTCATTAGAGCTACTCTTGTTTCTGGATCTGTTCCTATTTGTTGACAAATTTAAAACCTTATTTTGCTAAAGAAACCACTACATATCATCTGGTCCTGTCTCTTGCCTTCAGTGGGTAAGGTGAAGAGATCTCCGTCTTACACAGAGTTTAAAGTCATCACAGAGGCTCACAGAGGCCAAAGTTGTCAGTTTAAAAAAAAAAAAAAGATTTTTAAAACAAAATAATTTCAAAGGTTAAATTTTAAAGTAAATACTTTATTTTGGCATAAGCCATCCATATAAATTGGAATCTAGATTTAGGATATATTAATGCAATTTTTCCTAAATTAATGCAAGTTTTCCTCAAAGTTTCAGAAAGGAAAAAGGGGGATGGAGAAACATTGCTTGTCCCTTGGACTCTGGAAAGCATCAGTATAGTTTGGACTTACTCATGCATGGAGACAAAAGTTATCTGCCTGTTCTTGTTTCTCTTATAACAAAGAAAAGGATTTATTTACTTTAGGTATGGTGTCTTGTGTATATTACATTTTTTTGTCTTCCAAATAACTTGAGATTGTTGGTGTTATTTACAAAGCTCAGGTTAAGTACCTTCCCTGAGGTCACAGAGCTGGAGAATGGACCAGCTGTGATTCCAGCAGTGCTCCAAAGCCTGGATATGGCCCTCTGTGCTTCACCACCTCTCAGGAAAAGAAACAGGAAGATGGAGTCACATATCAGATATTTTTTCATGGTAACCCAGCTAAAATGTTCTATTTCATTTGTGTTTATTTCATTTTGGTTTTAACACCATAATTCATATTTATAACTAAAATATTTAAACATTTAAAATACCTTTTAAAAATGATTATTGTTATTAAAGAAAAATCTCCATACTATATTGTTATTTTGATTAAATAATTAAAATGTCAGTTTTTAGTAATTATGATTGCCCTACAAATAGTTATAATTAATGAGCTATTTTAACAGTAACTTAGGTAACTTTTAAAAACAAAACAAAATTTAATCATCATTTAGTGCTGTTTAAATTAGACTGCATTCTAAAAATTAACCCAAAAGTATGCAATTAAAATATTATACTTTTTGCTTAATTCTTAGAATGCATTTATTTCATCTATTTTGATATATTTGTATTTATATGATGGTTGAAAGTGTGGACTCCGGAGATTGCCTGCATTTGAACCCTGGCTCTACCCCTCTCTGGCTGTGTGATTTGGGGCAAGTTACTTAACCTCCGTGGGCCTCAGTTTCCTTTTATGTTAAGTCATAGGAGTACCTAACTCAAAGGTTTGTTAATGAGGAGTAAGTGATTAGATACCTGCTGGAAACGTGTTAACTATTACTACGATTACCTTGAATTGTGCAGACTGAATATTTGAGTTATATGCTATTCCTGAAGTTTCTGGCCTCCAGGGAATATCTCTGTGTGTGTGTGTGTGTGTGTGTGTGTGTGTGTGTGTGGTCAAAATGGTCAACTACTTTTACTACATTCTCACCATTCTGGCTAAATATTTATTTTCATAACAAACATTTATTGGGCCCATAAATTGGGCTGGGAGCTGCAGATAAATAAATAAAAGGGATAAATAAGAGGCAGTTTGCTGTCATAGAGCTCAGTCCACTGGGGGAGTTGGGCAAGGGAATGAATGACTTTCATACGTGGAAACATGGGAAGTAAAGGGTGTAGCTCTCTCGGTTTACGATGAACTTTATCCTTAGGAGCTCTTTGGGGGGTTGCAGACTGTCATTACTCAAATGCTTTTTGTATCTTTTTATTTTAAAGACTTTTCAAAGAGGAAAACACAGTTTAAAAATTTCCCCTTTGAGCTGGGCTCTTGATTTTGTGGAACTGGACTGCAATTACAAGAATTTTTCTTTCAAAAACATTAATTTATTTTAAAACTTTAGATGTAATTGACATATATCATAATATTAGTTTGAGGTACACAACGCAATGATTTGATATTTATATACATATAGTGAAATGATCTCCACAATAAGTCTAGTTGACATTGGTCCCCACGCATGGTTACCCCCAGGGAATATCTTGAAATGACCTTGAAGCCCTTGTCCTGAATAAAGAGGAGGGAGGGGTCAGGTACAGCCTTGAGTTTCCCCCAGTGCATCCACCAACAGGATCTCTGTTTTTATAACCAAATGCTTATATCGTCCATAGAGAATCTATCTTGTGTTACTGCTGAACTTTGAAAATATGGCAACATTTCATTCATTTAGATTTACCTGATTATAACGGTTAATAATTTGAACTGGGTTAGGATGTAGTTCACACTTCTGTCTTTGGGGGCGTTGTATGCTGACCCTCAGTCCCTCCCCAGTTGGGATATATAGCATTGTACTGCCAATGGCCTACGCTGGAAGCACCACGCTCCCTGGTGGCAGCGGCCCCTGCTACCTTCCCTGCGCCCTGGCCCCTCCTCTCAGACCACAGCACCAGTCCTTCCCGCACCATTTTTGTTGCATGCTTGTTTGAGAACTACAATAGTTTTGCTATCTCTGTGCTCTCACAGCTGCTCTGTCCCATTGTATTATAGAAAAAGTATGTGCAAAGCTGGAGCAATAAAATGGATGAAAGGAGGGGAAATTAAGGGCAAAAATTAGACAATTGATAGTCAAAAAATTCAGAACTTTGTAGGGCTTCTGTTTCCTTCCTCCCTCCTTCCCTTCCTCCATTCCTTCTTTCCTTCCTTCTTTTGCTTTTTTTACTTACTTACATGCAGCAAGTTCTAATTACTACATCTTCCAAGAAGAGGAAAGCGGTTGAGTTGGTGAGAACAGGCTTCATGGAGTTCAGTGGACCCCCAAATGGGGCTTTGAGGATTAGCAGGGAAAGCTGGGGGTCAGCAAAGGCACAGGGGCTAGTTTGGCTGAAGGAAGATTAGAGAACAAGTTTGGAAAAGAAGCTGAAGTCTAGATGGTGGGAGACCTTGAATACTGAGGGTAAGATATTTGAACCTGATTCTTTATAAGTACCTTTCAAAGGGTTTTGATAAAGGAGTCACGGCACAGAAGGTGTATAGAATGAAGAATCTGGAAGAGTATAGCTGGAGAGATTGAAAGGAAGAGTGTTTGGAGGGAGGGGGACTGATCTGGACAAAGCTATAACGATCTAGGGATTATGAGGGTGCCTGGGTCAAGTGCTGCCGTTGGAATGAAGTCATGTTAAGTCACTCCATTATTCTTTCCTCTCTTAGCAGTTGGTTGGGCTATATGCACTTGAAAGGAATAAGATGCACTTTAAGAAAATGTCACATAATATAACCTTTTTGCTTGGTCCTTCTCTCTATGTGAGTGCCTGCTGCTATACAGAATCAACTTACAGAGTCGTTGACTCAGGAACACCCAAGGAAAGGCTGAAAGAATTTTTCCCTGCGCCACTTGGCAGGGTTGGTGGTTTAAATCACAATTTTGAAACCTATATTATGGAGCCTGATTCCAAGATTTTTTTTTAATTTCTGAATTCAGATTTTAAGATGATGTGATAGTATTATTTGTGAATTTCTAATTCCCTTTTGTTCTTCATTCTTTAATTATACTCCCTTCTACTCTTTCTTGGCCTTGTTGTTCTTAGCCAATGAATTACGAACTTGACCAGAAAGTATAGATTGGAAGGCTAGGCAAAATTTATCTCTTTCTCTTTTTAACTTCTAATTTTGAAATCATTATATACTTACAGAATAGTTGCAAAAAGAGTACAAAGAATTCTCATATATCCTTTACCCACATTCTTCAAATGGTAACATTTTCTGATAGTCAGTTTATCATTCTCTCTTTCTACTGCCCTCCCCTTTCCCCTCCCTACACACACACACACACACACACACACACACACACACACACACACACACACACACTCCCTTATATACATTAATTTTTGTTAACCATTTGAGAGTAAATTACAGACTCGCTACCCTTCACCCTTAAATACTTCAGTTTGCATTTCCTAAAACAAGGACACTCTCTTACATAGTCACAGTACAATGATCTATTCTATGTACTTTATTCAAATTGTGCTAAATTGAATTTGTGCCCCATTATTGCCCTTTATAGGACATGTCCCCCATATAATTCAGGCTCACCTGTTTTATTTAGCTGTAATGCCTCTTTATTCTCCCTTAATCTGGAAGAGGTTCTCAGTATTTCTTGGTCTTCCATGAACTTAACATTTTTGAAGAGTATAGGTCATTTTTTTGGCGTAATGAATGTCCCTCAATTTGTGTTTGTCCAGTGTTTAATCGTGATATATTCAGGTCATGCATTTTTGCTAGAAATATCCCAGAAGTGATCTGGTGTCCTTTTCAGTGCATAATATCAGGGGGTATGTGATGTCTGTCTGTCCCGTTGCTGGTGATGTCTACTTTGGCCTTTTGTTTAAGGGGGTGTCTGCCGGGCTTCCGACGGTGTCTACAGTGTGGTTGCTTTCCTGGATGGCTTTTGTCGGGGGAGGGAATGGGGGAGGATTTATGTGCCCCTAAATTGTTGAAAAGTTTTTTCTCTTGCAGTTTTCTAAATTTCCCGTCTTGGCTTTTTTCTCTTTACCAGGAGGTTTCCAGAGTGCCTCCTCTTTCCTTTCTACCTTGTTTTCCCCCAAATAGTCGCCTTTCCAAGACTGCCTCTGGTGTCTGGATGCACTTTTTTTTAATTAATTTTTTTACTGAAGTATAGTTGAATTACAGTGTTGTGTTAATTACTGCTGTACAGCAAAGTGACTCAGTTGTAGATACATGTACATTCTTTTTCATATTCTTTTCCATTATGGTTTATCACAGGATATTGAATATAGTTCCCTAGGACCTTGTTGTTTATCCATCCTATATATACCAGTTTGCATCTGCTAACCCCAAATTCCCAATCCAACCCTTTTCCTCCCCTCTCCCCCTTGGCAACCACCAATCTGTTCTCTATGTCCTTGATTCTGTTTCTGTTTCACAGATAGGTTCATTTGGGTCATATTTTAGATTCCACACATAAGTGATATCACATGGTATTTGTCTTTCTCTTTCTGACTGACTTCACTTAGCATGATTATCTCTAGTTGGATGCACTTTTAAGTTAGTTCCTTCCCTGTAGTCCTTTCCCCACCCCACCCCCCAGTATTTTCCCATTTAGGGGGACTTTCTCTTTTAGGCTGTGATTTTAGATCCATCTTAAGACCACAGCTAACATGCAGTTTTTCCTGGGATACCATTGTTTCTGTGATGACTTACAGCAGGAACATGAGATACACAGTCAGTCCTCCTGCAGTGCAACCTATGCGTTCTTCAACATCGTCATGCTGCGCAAAACTGCACAATAAAAACCACAGGGTTTGTGGGGAAAATGGGTTTGAGAGCATGTGTTAGTTTGCTAGGGCTGCCATAACAAAGTACCACAGACTGGGTGACTCAACAGAAGTTCATTTCCTCACAGTTCTGGAGGCTAGAAGTTGGAAATCAATGTGTCAGCAGGGTTGGTCTCTTCCGAAACCTCTCTCCCTGGCTTGTAGAGGGCCTCTTTCTCCATCTGTCCTCACAGGGTCTCCCCGCTGTGTGCGTCTTTGTCCTTCTGTCCTCTTTTCATAAGGACTCCAGTCCTGTTGGATTAGGGCCCACGTGTATGACCTCATTTTATCTTAGTTACCTCTTTAGAGGACCTGTCACCAAATACAGTCACATTTGGAGGTACTGGGGATTAGAACAGCAACATACGAATGTTGGGTGGGCGATGGGGGCCACACACACAATCTATAACAGGGCACAATACTTAAATACTGTCCATGGACAGTATTTAACTGTCCATGAACCTAATAAAAACTGCAGCGCTATTTTTACCCATGTTAAGTCATTAGAAATATCAATCCAATAAGTATGGTACTTCACCTTGAGAACGACCTGAAGTCTGCCTGTGGGGCAGCCTTAGGAAGGACTGTAGCTTTCGAGTTGTTTTATCGAATGGAAAGTTGTAAGACCAGATGCGGATGGGTGGGTGCAGCTCATAGCTCCTGTGGTGAACTGAGGGAGCTGGTAGATTTTCAAGGCGGGCAGAGTGTTTCCTATTCCTACCAGCTTGGTTCAGCTGGGTGCAGTTTTCTGCATTCACCTAGTGTTTCTTGCAGATGAAGATGCTCATAAGCAAACTCAAAATTCTTATTATGTTCTACTTGTTCCCTAATGTGCCAATCATATTTGAACACCAAAATTTGCGTTTTCAAAATAAGTGTTACAGCAGAACTCGTAGTAGCTCACTAGGGTTTGGTATTTACTTTCTTTACTTACAGGTAATTTGAATAGTTTTCTGGTTATCCTGAGGCATGGGTTTATGTAGTTTTATTTGTTCTTGCCTTTTAAAATTGTCTTTTTACATTTTGAAGAATTGTTGGAAGATTTGGCTTTAAGAGCTGCCATTATTGCTGGTACTCACATTCTTCTTACAGACAGAATTTCTCTTTTTAAAAATGCTTGCATCACAATAAGTTAGTTTTGTGAATAATTGTACTTTATAGTGAAATGTTATTGTAACCCTTCTCTTCTGTTTCTGTATGCCTTATTTATATAATTAATTTCTCCGTATTTGGTCAGAGTTTAGGGCTCTTTTTATTTTCCCTAAAGTTTCATCGTTTCAGTAAGATTATAGAATTTTTAGCCTAATTTGGGCTAGGTAATTGTTAAGCAGGGATTGGAATGAAATAAGCCAGAATGCAACTTTGTACAGTTCTCATGTGCACACGTATGTTTTACGTAGATAACACCAGTCCCACAGTGGCATGGTTCAGGTTTCAGCTACCAGGGTGTACTGACTGTAACTTCACAAAGTACAACCTTTGCTTCAGTCCACAAATCACTGCATAGATAACAAATGTGAATGATGATCAGTGATAAATCATATTGCCTTTTTCAGTTCTGTCAGTGATTGTTCCCTGTGCGTCTGTTATTCAGTTCACACACAGACAACAAAGCATGTAGTTGTATTGCTTCTTTATCTCCCAGTGATAAACCCACACATCATTTTACAAGAATGAATAATTGAAAGAGGGAATTGGCCAATAAAAATGAAAGCACAGAAATGAAAAGTGATAGTGCTAGAAGTGAAATTGGAAGTGATTAGAAGATGTGAAAATGTTGACAGCAAAGCAAAGATGGGATGAGACCTAGGCCTGCATGAAGCATATTGAATGCATCCTGTGAATATAAAAACAAGCTGAAGTCATTTCAGCATCTATTAGTTTAAATTGTGCTAGGAATAGAAAGTTGCTTTTGGTTGAAATAGGGTGTTTACTTACATTTTGGATCGAAGACTGTAATTTTAAAAATCCCAATCAGCTTGATTATCGTCCAGGCCAAAGTATTGAAGTTCGTTGCCACATTGAAAGAAAATAGTAAATGTGTGGATATTGAAGAAATACTGTCTGTAAAGACTGGTTTCATCATTCAGAAGTCGGCATGAGTTGATTAATGTTAAGCCATCAGGTGAAGCTATAGCACAGGTAAGGATGCTGCTGAGAAACTTGCATCCAGGTCCCAAGGATTAGTTAAGGCAGGTGATGATGATACTCAAATATTTAATGTTAAAGGGGCAGGTTGGAAAGCAGCCCCCTCAGGAACTTGTGCCACAAAAGATGTCAGATCCCGATGTGATTATAAAGGAGTTAAAAACAGGGTAACTCTTCTAGTAGGAGGCGATGCAAAGGGAGACTTTAAAACCTGTGCTGATCTATCTGTCTGAGAATCCTAGAGCATTAAACAATCATGAAAAAGCATCTCAACCAGTCATTTGGCATGCAAATAAAAGATCACGGGTCATGGTGTCATTGTTTCAAAACTTGTTCCAATTGTGTTTTTGTCCAGAAGTATGCAAAATAATTTAAATTCTGAAGCACAACCACTACTGTTAGATAATGCTGTAGGTCACCCTGATTCTCTCAGGGACTTGAATGAAAATGTCAGAATTTGCTTTCTACTAGCTTTTGAAGCCTCTTATCTTAAATGGACTTTTAGACTGGTTATTGATGCTACAAGGGGATATCGTGCATTTTCTGTAGCTGAATTTTGGAAGAAATATGAGATAAAGCATGCATTGGAAAACATCCAAGCATTATAGCAGGAAGTAACAGTGGGTAGTATGTGTGCAGAATGGCAGAAACTTTTACCACACGGTGCAAATAACATTGCAGGATTTGAATTGAACATAAATGGAGTTATAGAAGAAACAGTTGACCATGAGAACGTTGACATTGCCACCATTTGCAAGACGAGATGTGTAGCCATAGGAATTTAATGAAGGCAAATGTTTTGGCTTAAATGAGGTAAGTGACTGTGATGAAAAAGATGCAGATATCCCAGAATGCCACCAAATGTCTTAACATTAAAGGAACTCTTGGAGATAATTCATGACATTAAAAGCACAAAGGATAAAATGTTGGCAGCTGATCCAGACTTACAGAGGAGTATGGCAGCCTGTCAAGGTATAGAGAAGATTCTCTTTTCGAATCGTAAGTTATACAACGTGAAGAAGACAAGCTCTATTCAAACTACTCTTGATAAGTTTTTTACAAATAAACACTTTCTAATGTTTTAAATTACAGTATACTAAATAAATATTAGTTTTACTATTTTTTCATTTCCCTACACATTAATAGAGAGCTTTTAATATTTTGATGAAAAATTTCAAAGGTCATGGAACAATTGAAGCCTTATCCCATTAATTATTAAGATTACTTTGCCCAATTTCAGCTTGCACATTCATTTTCGTGGTCCTGTGCTACTGTGCAGAGTGAGGACTACCTGTACTGAGAATAAAAGTTCCTTATCTTCCAGTGCCAACACTTCAGCAACCATTATCAGCTGTATTGTTGTCCATGTCTTCCTATATTCTTAGCCTCTTCATGGTGTTTCCCATTAACATGCCACCCGTTAGTCTACATGGTGCCTTGTTCTCCAGCTGCCCCAGCCTGACATTGCCTCATCTCCCTGGCCTTGTTTCTGGTCTAGAGAGTTAAAAAAAAGCTGTCTTTTTTTTCTTCTTCTTCTTTTTTCTTCTCTTTTCTTTCTTTTTTTTTTTTCTTTTGTGGGACTTTTACGTTGTCTGACTCATGAGGAACAACTCTACTACTCTGTCACCCAGCTCTTCTTCTCACCTCCCCCGCCAACCCCCCACCCCATAGCATTGCCAAGTCTGATGAATCTAGTTAATCTAGTCCAGTGGTTATCTTTGGTTCTGAGAGCATGTGTTTGGAGTCTCATCCATAAACCCAAGGTCTTATCAAGGCCTTTGCCTTTTCAAATGTATTCATCTTTCTTTTGTGTTCCAAGAGGTATCATTATTTCCAGCGTTCAATTTTTGTTCTTCTCTATAGCACCTGGGTGAGAGGAGATGACTTCAAGGAAGAGAAGCCCTCGTACTTGAGAGAGTAGCAGTGAAAAGCCTTAGGCTACCATGGTGATTTGCATTAGGGACCAAAGAGGATAGGACATAGCTATGAGACTCTTTCCCCAGTGGACATAAGGGAGAAACACTCTGGTTGGTGAAAAGGAGTGATGACAGTAAAAAGGGAAGCAGGCTGACTCATCCATGTGGCCACAGAGAGGTCAGAAAACAAGAGTCTTGGGAGCCGTGTGGAACCTCGTGTGCCGAGTTTGTGTTATGCACACCGCACGCTCCCAGCTCGCCTGGCCTGCAGGATTTGGTGGACTGGAGCTGGGAAATCTCTCCTCTAAGAGGAGAGACCCAGAGCCCACAGCTGAAGGAAATAATCAAAACAGAGTGACAGATCCTTCTTCCAGTAAAAAAGCTTGTCGTATGATAGGGAAGATGCAAGAGCTTTATTTACATAAACTGTGAGTTTGACTTCTGTGATCTGCTTTGGGGGCCTAAGCCAGTGAGTAACCGGAGCGCTTGAACAGCTGATTTACAAATAAGCTTTTGGAGACTAACTCCAGTGTAAATTAGCATGTGTTCTATTTCCTTTATTATTTTTCATCTTGATTGTTTGAATTGACTCAAGTTATAAGTCATGGCCAAATTACTTTGGAAGTATCTTCTAGGTCATTGTACAAAAGTGATTTGTGATTTAGCTTATAATTTTATAACATAATTACACAGAGAATTGAATTATTGAGTAAGGTGGCGAGATAGATGGGAGTGGTTTGCCTTAATGTTGCAGGTTGTATTAATTTTAGAAAAAATGAAATTAGTGTTCTAGTGGACAAGTGAGCTAAGTTACTGAATTACTCAATTCAATGGGCACTGACTCAATTTAACAAAATGGTACTTTTAGAGTTTTTGAGGGTAATGAGAAAATGGAACCGAAATTAAAATTCTCTCATGCCACGTGGACAAAGTAATTTCTGTGAGCAGCAATTAAGAAGGTCCATATGGGCTTCCCTGGTGGCGCAGTGGTTGGGAGTCCGCCTGCCAATGCAGGGCACACAGGTTCGTGCCCCGGTCCGGGAAGATCCCACATGCCGCGGAGCGGCTGGGCCCGTGAGCCATGGCCGCTGAGCCTGCGCGTCCAGAGCCTGTGCTCCGCAATGGGAGAGGCCACAGCAGTGAGAGGCCCGCATACCACAAAACAAACAAACAAACAAAAAAGAAGGTCCATATAAGAAATTCACTTTCTGCTCTAAATGTCGCTTAGGAAGACTTCATAGTCTTAAACCACCTATTTCTTTACTTGTAAAATATTATGACTTAATGTAGGTCAGTGTCCCCTGCATTATGTGATTTAACAATTTTTTTTCTTTTAAGTAATGGGAAAAGGAAGAAGAGATTGGGACTTGGTCTTCAAAAGACAGAGAAGGTTAGAACTAAGAGATTCCTGCTTTTTTTAAAATCGAGAATATTTTAGGAAACTCTTAAGCCAGTCTACGCTGTTGGAGAAAATCTTTGTGATACATATGGCTTTGGAGCTGGCAGAGAAGTAAGTCCTCTCTTATGGGTATGGGTCCTGGAATTGATCAGGTTTAGGCCAGCTCCACCCACCTATCATGAGGCTGCGTCTCAGTGGAGCCAGACCTCCTGGGTATCCCTTGACCTTGAATGGCTTCTGGGGACATGGATGGATGTTTTCCAGAACCAGGCGAGTTGTGGCTGGCTGGCTGCCAGTTGTGTGTGACAACCTCCAGTGTGGTTCGCCACCATAATGACTTATCCTGACCAATGGTGCCCTGTAGAAAAGGCACATTTGGGACAGTTAATAAACCAGAGGTATTAATAACAGTTGCTGGGTACTGTTGCAGAGGTATTAATAACTAATAAATGTTAGCCTCATGTAAGCACCGTGTTCACAATCTTTACCTCTAATGGACCATAAACAAACATTCCATTTGTTCCAGAGTCTTACATCTACTGGGTAAACACGCATGGGAGCTCAGACCACGGTTGGGCAGAGTTGATCTGAGGGTGGGTCAGGGAGTGAGGGTGGGAGGAGGGGTTCGGGGGGTGGTGGTGAAAGGCCTCTCCTGACTTGGAGAGTCAGAGAGACATGTTCGCGCCAAACGTTGGAAGGGCCTCTTGATTAGGGTTTGGTATGTGGAGAATGGAAAGCCGAGTTGGTAGGCTTTCTGCTTTTCCTCCTAAATTCCACTCTGATAACAGCAGAAAAGCATCTTTGACCTGCGTGGCATTAAAATATCTAAGCACGAGGGGTCAGATGCTAACCTGAGAAGCTGCTGAACCCAGGCAGCATCCAACGTTCGTGGAGATGCGGCGTCCAAACAAAGCAAGGAACAGCGTGCTGCTTCTGTTCGTAGCTTGGGTTTAATTTGTAAGGGACGCAGCAGGCCTTTCGAAGGCAGTTTAAGGAACGGGTGTGGAACGGGGTGTGGGGGAAGGAAATCTCAGCAGAATGCTTTTAGATATTTCCTGCTTTGTAAATGCTACATACTTCTCATGCCTTCAGACGCAGAGCAAATGGGAATGCAGCCTGTTGAGGCTTAAATTGAACTGTTGTTACAAAGAAAGAAGGTGGAAACCGTATAGGTAATGAAGGAACTTTAAAAACTGGCACAGGGCTGCTCTGGTGGCGCAGTGGTTGGGAGTCCGCCTGCCGACGTGGGGGACACGGGTTCGTGCCCCGGTCCGGGAGGATCCCACATGCCGCGGAGGGGCCGGTCCCGTGAGCCATGGCTGCTGAGCCTGCGCGTCCGGAGCCTGTGCTCCGCAGCGGGAGAGGCCACGGCAGTGAGAGGCCCGCGAACCGCAAAAAAAAAACAAAAAACTGGCACTAAGTGCAAGTTTTACTTTTTCATCCAAATCCTATGTGTGGCATTTGAGTACGGGCTAATGAAACATACTTGGACAAAAAAATGAGTGTGTTTGATGTTTTTAAAATTCTTTTGTTTAATTCATAAGACTTATGTTTTAGTAGAAGGCTCCATCTTCAGGTGCACATTCTAGAAGATAAAGTGCCTCCTTTATTGGGTCCCCGAAATAACTTGACGCATCTGCGTGGCAACATTGTGATGCGTGCTTGTGGCACATCCAGGGCTACGCTGGATGACACTCCACGCTTCCTGCTTCTACGATTTGTAATATGTTAAATTCTCTCTTTCTCTTATTTATGTTTCTTTTTCTTTTCTTCCCCCCTACTCTAACTTAGCCAGGTCTATCTAAACTAGTGGCTGAAAGAAGCAGCTAATGAAAGATTTTTTTCACTCTCATTTTCAGAAAATCAACAGAACTGCGTAAAACATTTGGGGCAGTTGTGTGTCGTAGCCTGCAGCATTCAGGGATGAGAATGATATTTTCTGTTATGTAAATGCCATATCTGTCAAGTTCATTGCAGTGTCTTGTGGGGACCAAGGTAGTCCTAGTGGTCAGAATGTCTGGATTTCAGACCTGGCTTCTCACTTAGCAGCTCATTCTGGACAATGCTGTTCATTTCTGTGAACCACAGTGTTTCATAAAATGGGGACTTCTTGTATCTACCTCACGGGGTGTTTTTACACATCAAGGAGCTGGGCTGCGTCGTGAAGCAGACCTGAATCAGCGTGTGTTTGAAGTGTGCCTCCACAGGGCCACGGGAATCCTCATTCCAGTTGCTGTGTGAACCTGGGACATCCCTGCGGGGAAATGGCTCTCTTTGGGGTGACCAAGGAATGTGGCTCTTCTCTGTGTGAACTGTGCTGCTGATTTAAAAAAGGCGTGTACTGACTTGAAAGAACCTAATGTCATGTACAGAAATCTCACAGACCTAGGAGCTCACTCATTTATCAGATGTTTACTGAGCACCTACTATATGCCAGGCATTGTGGGGAGTATAAGGCTGAATCATTTCATGACTCAGACTGTTGTATACATAACTCAGATACACAGCAGAAATGATCATCAAAAGGGGATACAAATTTCCAGTGTGATGGAGGTTTAGGGGAGGGATTTTATTTCCAGTAAATGTTCACTCCAGCTGGGCTTTATGTAGAGCGATCACATGTCCCAGTGTGTTGGGTGAGCCCCAGTTTATTTCTGGCGTCCCATCCAATTAACATCCCCTTTCACTGTCAAAATTGTCGCAGTTTGGATGATAAATTATATGGTCCCCCTAGCTTTGAGGATCTGGTCAAACTTGACTCTGTGGAGACAGAGAACAGTCTAGGTAAAGATAATACCATGAATAAAAAACATGGGCACCGGGAAGACTTTGGAGTGGTTAAGGAAAACATGTTTAGTTTGACTGTAGCTTTGGCAACAAGAAAGGGAATCATTGGAGATAAAAGTTGGGAAGGTGAGTTGAGGTCAGATTTTGAGTATCCTGAATGCCAGACCACATCCCTTGGATTTTATGTAGTTGGCAATAGAAGTCAGTGAATGATTTTTTTTTTTTAATTTTAAAAAGATCCTTGTATTTACTGCCAGATATAGTAAAGGGTTCTTTTGGGGGCACAGGGGTTTGAAACAGAATTGTTATGGGCCACTGCCAATTAAGGATCATTTAGATTTCTAAGTCAGTGAGAAAATAAGATATGAATTACGACACTCTACAGTGAAGGACTGCAGAATCTAAAAAATCATTAAGATTTAGCACGTGAATTGACTTTGGATCTTTGAATCAAACCCTGTTGTTTTATAGTTGAAGAAAACTAACAATCAAAGAACTTGCTAAGTGTTAAAGCTCTCCCAGCAAGCTACTGGAAGAGATAGGGTCAAACCCAGATACTCTGATTGTCGGTGTAGTAGGTTTTTCAGTTCACTATAGAGCTGTCTTCGGGGGACTCTCCGATTACTTTTGGCCCAGTCACATCATTGTCTCTGTGTCTTGGCTTAGTTGTGATGAAGTAAAAATGTCTACTCCAACGTCAAGGGTGTCAAAGCTTATTTTTTTTTAAGTGTCTAGTGCCTAGAAATTCTTTGAAGAAAGCAAACGTTAAGGAGGAAAGCAAAGAAAAAAAAGCAAAAAAAAAGAAAGCAAACGTTAAGCCATTCATTCCCTCCCTGTCTGTCACTGAGTGTCAGGGTGCATGCTGGCTGCAGTGGAAATCATCAAGGACAAAAATCTAAAACAAGGACGATAGATACCATTTTCACACATTGAAATAGGATTTTAAATTATGGCATGTGTAGAAATACAAGAGTTTTTAAAAATTATCTTTAAATATGAAATGTCATCTTTTTATGGCATGAAGTATTATAAAGTCTATATCTGTATTTTTAAAAACATTTGGAAATATTAAAATTAACAAAATTGATCAAGTACAAGCGTACAAATCATTGGCCTGAGAGAATTTTATTTTACTCTAATTATACATAATCACATTATTGATACTCATTGAAATTAGATGCGTTACTGTAAAGCTGTTAACGTTTGAAGAAGGAAAGACAAGTGTGTTTTGTATATTTTTTATTTTTATTATTATATTTTTAGATGTCCATCAGAGAAATCCTGAGGAAATACAATTTTGGAACGACCCTCATATACCCAAACAATGGGGTGAATATCTTGATGCATACAAACCAGAATTGTTTCTATCACGTAGCTTTTGTATTAAAGGAAGTAATTTTGAAGATTCAAGACCTGGTGTAAAGAAACAAAGTGTTAAGTGCTACAACTTTCTCTTGTAAACCAGTGAATTACTGAATATCTAACGGTTGAATACTCAGTATGACTATCAAAATAATATGTTTTCACGCCAGAAACTTTTGAAACCTGATTCTAGCTTACTTTAATATAAACGATCGGGTAGTTGTTCACCTAAGTAGGGAAGTGACTATGAAATCAGTAGTTTCTCATGGACACCAATCTGAGCTTCAAAAGAAGAGCATACTTCAAAAGGATGATTTTTTTGGAAAATAGATTTTCAAGGTACTCAGAAAAGACAGTAGTAGGTTTGTTGGACAAAAAGAGCATAAAGCCACAGCAGAAGTAGTGATGAGAGGAATATTCCAGATGACACAGTCCAGATGCTTATTCGCTTAAGAAGACAAAAACATCAGGTTAACAGTTGCTGTGCTGGCCAGAGAATGATTTCCACTCTAGAAAATAGTGGGTCCTCTTTGACCCATTATGGCTGAAAACATCCGATTCAGGAGGCAGACACTTGAAGTCACAGCGGCGACCGGCTTGCCAGCCAGCCTGAGGCTCGGAGGGTGTAGAAATTAAACATTCAGAAACCTTCGTGAGGATGATCTTCAGGTGAATGACAAGAGCTGCAGAGGCTCCAGGGCAGACTTGCGGCTCTGAGGGCCTGGAGTTGCAGTCATCTGGAAGGAGCTTGTGGTAGTGGATGGGGAAAGGAGGAGAGCACTATTGCCAGGTTAGGGGCAGGCACGGGGAGAATTAAAAGGAAGCCCTGGAGGTGCAACACGCGGATGTGGAAGTGCACTTTGGGAACATAGGAAGAGTCATTTCTTCAGATTAATTTGTCTTTCTGCTTTATAAAATGGAGAGAGAAGGTAACTGATGAGAGCGTAGCGTGACAACCACCGTTTCAGATGCAACCAGATGGAAACTTTCTTTAATCAGCTGCCTTCATTGCTTCTTTGTACCATTCACATGGTTCCTAGCACACACTGCCTTTTGTTGTGTATGTTTCTGCATATGCCTTATCTTTCCAGTTAGATTTCAGCCTCTGGGAGAGGAGGGTCAAGTGTTCAAAATGGAGATAAAAGCATTTATGCACTTTCCAGAATATTTTTCATATGTATTATTTAGTATCTCTCAACAGTGTATTGAATGTAACAGGGGCTTCCAAATAAAACCCAGAAGAACAAGGTATAATATTTATATTTTCTGTTTTGTTTGATTCACTAGAACTTAGTTTCTACTAAAAGATTACATTGGTAATAATTTCTGATTTTTAGGTGATGTGCTTTAGCGTACCGGGGGAAAAATACTTCAAGCTCTGAGCAAATGTAACTTTAACAAACTGTATCTTCAAAAAACTTAAAAAATGTAAAACTTTAGGTGAGATTTCCTTAAGAATAAATTTGAAATCAGAAAAAGAGACAGTACAGAAAGTTTTCTGATTTTTGGAATTAAAATTGGAAACTTATGGGAGATTTTACAACTTTATCTTAGCCAGAGTTCTATCTGTAAATGATGAATGAACATTATAGGTTCTCAAGCACATCGGCAGCCCCCGACCCACTGCTCTTCCATATACCTGATTCTCTCTCCCCAGAGTCAACCACTTTTACATATTTAACGGTTTCTTTTGGTATTTATCTCTGTACTTTTTTTTTTTTGCGATACGCGGGCCTCTTACTGTTGTGGCCTCTCCCGTTGCGGAGCACAGGCTCTGGATGCGCAGGCTCAGCGGCCATGGGTCACGGGCCCAGCCGCTCCGCGGCATGTGGGATCTTCCCAGACCGGGGCACGAACCCGTGTCCCCTGCATCGGCAGGTGGACTCTCAACCACTGCGCCACCAGGGAAGCCCTACCTCTGTATTTTTAAATAACACTTGTATATGTCTTGATTTTCTTAGCTGTAGATTTGGAGAATTGACCTCCCACTCGGGGTGAGGATTCAGCTCTCCTGGGTGCCCTCCCCATGTACACATTTCCCTTCCCTTCATCATCCTGGAGCGTTATATCACCTTGTAAATAAATCAGTATTCAATATTTACATTTTTATGACTATGTAAATATTGTTTCTGGATGACCAATCTAGTGTACTACATACAGCTGAATTTCCTTTGGTTTTCTCTGTAGTTAATAATTGTCTCTTTTTTTTCCATTGACTTAATTTTCTATGTCCCCATCACCAGTTTGCTGCCAGAATTGTAAATCCCCTTTCAGTACATTTAAACACAACAGGTATTCTGTCAGTTTCACACCTGCTGTTCCTTCTATTCTTGGTTTCCAGTTCAGCCTGGTGAGTCATGTAACTGTAACTGCTGCATGGGTCATACGCGCGTGGGATCTCCATTTACTAGAAATTAAGATACTTTAATTTTTGAATCCCATGTCTTCCAGTTTTCTTGCTTTCTTCTCTCCTTTGGGTAGAGTTGCCTTAGGGGGGCATAGGAGAGAAATTTGTTGAGTCTATGCATCTCAGAAAATGCCACATTATTCTACTCTCATACCTGATAGACATTTTATCTGGGGATACAATTTCAGATTGGAAATAATTTGTACTGAAAAATGGGACCATGTTTCTCTACTGACTTGTAGCCTCCAGCCTTGTGTTTGGGAAGTTCGGTGCCTTTACGATTCTTGTTTTCCGCAGTTTTATTGAGAAATAATTGACATATAGCACTGTATAAGGCATACAGCATGATGGTTTGATTTACACGTACTGTGAAATGATTACCACCATAGGTTTGGCTATCTCACATTGAATCTCATAGACACAATAAAAAGAAAAGGAAGAAAAGAAAAAAGTATCTCATGATGATAACTCTTAAGACTTACTGTCTTAACAACTTTCCTGTGTATCACACAGCAGTGTTAGCTGCTAGCTGCTAGTGTGGTCACCATGCTGTACATGACATCCCTAGTACTTACTTAGCTTATAACTGGGAGTCTGTACCTTCTGACCACCTTCCACCAATTCCCCCTTTCCCCCACCTCCGCCCCTGGCAACTACAAGTCTGATCTCTTTTTCTTTACTATGAGGTTTTTTTGGTGTTTTGTTTGTTTGCAGAGTCCGCATATAATTGAGATCATTTATATGTATTTGTCTTTCTCTGTCTGACTTAATTCACTTAGCCTAATGCCTTCAGGGTCCATCCATGTTGGCACAGGTAGTAGGATTTCCTCATTTTTTTTATGTCTGAATAATATATATATATATAATATAGTTGTGCTGTATATAGATAGATAGCACAACTTCTTTACCCATTCATTCATTGATGGACACTTAGGTTGTTTCCATGTCTTGGCCATTATAAATAATACTGCTATGAACATGGGGGTACAGATATCTTTTGGAGTTAGTGTTTTGTTGCCTTTGGATGTATTCCCAGAAGTGGAATTGCTGGACCATATGGTGGTTCTATTTTTAATTTTTTTGACTATTTTCAGTAGTGGCTGTACAGTCCCACCAGTGGTGCACAAGGGTTCCCTTTTCTCCACATCCTTGCCAGTATTTGTTATCCCTTGTCTTTTTGATGATGGCCGTTCTAACACTCATGAGGTGATATCTCATCACAGTTTTAATTTGCATTCCCTAATGGCTCGTGATGTTGAGCATCTTTTCATGTATGTGTTGGCCTTTGTATATCTTCTTTGGAAAAAGATCTATTCAGGTCCTTTGTCTATTTTTTAACTGGGTTATTTGTTTATTTTTGCTTTTGAGCTTTATGAGTTCTTTACATATTTTGGATATTAACCTCTTATCAGATATATGGTTTGCAAATATTTTTTCTTATTCCATAAGTTGTCTTTTCCCTTTCTTCTTGGTTTCTTTTGCTCTACAGAAACTTTTAGTTTGATGTAGCCCTACTTGTTTATTTTTTGTTTTGTTGCTTGTGCTGGTGTCATATCAAAAAAGTCATTAGCAAGACTCACATCAAGGAGCTTTATTCCTCTGTTTTCTTCTAGGAGTTTCATGGTTTCAGGTCTTACATTTAAGTCTTTAATCCATTTTGAGTAAATTTTCCTGAGTGTTGTAAGATAGGGGTTCAATTTCATTCTTTTACATGTGAGTATCCAGTTATCCCAGCACCCTTTATTGAAGAGACTGTCTTTTCTCCATTGAGTATTATTATCTCGATTGTCAAATATTAGTTCACTGTATATGCTTAGGTTTATTTCTGGGCTCTCGATCCTGTCCCATTTGTCTGTTTGTCTGTTTTATGCCAGTACTGTACTGTTTTGATTACTATAGCTATAGTATAGTTGGAAATCAGGAAGTGTGATGCCTCTGCTTTGCTATTCTTTTAGGATTGCTTTGGCTATTCAGGGTATTTTTGTGGTTCCATATAAATTTTAGGAGTATTTTCTCTACTTCTTTAAAAAATGCCCTTGTTATCTTGATAGGGATTGCATTGAATCTGTAGATGGCTTTTGGCAGTACTGACATTTTAACAATATTAATTCTTCCAATCCATGAAAACAGGATACTTTTCCATTTGTTTCTGTTGTCTTCAATTTCTTTCATCAATGTCTTATAGTCTTCAGAGTAGAGATCTGTCACCTCCTTGGTTAAATTTATTCCTAGGTATTTTGTTGGTTTTGATGCCATTGTAAATGGGATCAATTTCTTTATTTCTTTTTCAGAAAATTTGTTCTTAGTGTATAGCCTTTCTGATTCTTGATTTTTCTTTTTCTTCTTTTTTTTTTTTTTGGTGACCTGGTTCCTCTGGAAGCTTTTAGACTTTTCTCATTGCCTCCATGTTCTAAAATTTCACAATATTGTGCTTTGACGTAGGTCTTTTTTTTTAACGATTCTTCTGGGTGGGCTGTTTATATTCAAGAAACCAGTCATTAAGAGAAATTTTCTTGTATTACATCTTTGATAATATCTTCCCCTTCATGTATACTTTGTTCTCTCTTTCTGGAACTGCTGCTACTCAGATAGTAGACCCCCCTGGACTGGTCCTCCAGTTTTCCTATCTTTTCCTTTCTATTTGTCTTTCTCTCTGGGAAATTTTCTTAAGTTAATCTTCTAACGCTTCCATAGATAGGTTCATTTCTTCTATCGTATTGTTCATTACCAAGGGTTTTAAATTTCTTTCTCCAAATATTTATTGTTTGATGGTCTGTTATGCTATTGAAATTTTCTTCAATTTCTCTGAACAAAATTGAAAATTTCTTCTATGCATTAAATTGCCTGATTCATTGTTTTAGTGTGTTTGTTTTAGATTCTGCTTTTATTTTAGAGACCTAGTGTTCTTAACTTATGCATTAGAATAGCTCATACTGATCATTCTGGTTCTTCCACTCCTTCCAGGCACATGAGGGGATTAATTTCCCTGCCTCCATGTGATGTGTTTTGGCTGTGGAATGTGAACAGTATGGGTGTACGTGTATCCCCAGCCCACAAGACTGATGGACTGAGATCTGTCTATCTATCTATCAATCTATCTGTCTATCTATCTACCTATCTACCTAGTATCACAGTGGAGGTGCCAGTCACCCGAGATGCATCCTGGAATCCTGAGCCATACTGTGGAGGCCAGCTGCCTGGGGGAGTCATCCAGAACCACTTTGAACTTGGCTTGAGTGGGAAATTAGTGTTTGTTGTGTTCAGCCACTGAGACTTTGGTATTGTTTTTTATTAGAGCGTTACCTAGCCTGTCGTGACTGATACAGCTATCAGTCATATTTAAGAATGAGCCATAAAAAGCAGTTTGGAAGCTCTATATTGTGGGTGAGGCTTAGTCATGTAGTGATCTGGCCCACCCTTCCTATAAGGGCACTCCCAGGTATTAATGTCAATAGATCTCTTCTGAGCTTGTTAGTTTTCCCAGTAAAAACGCCACCAATCTCGTGCTTAGCAAGTGTAAGACCAGCTACCAGTGGTTCTGAAAACTGAATGGGGAAAGGGGGTCCGGGAACCCCACTGGTCAGTGCGTGGACAGTCCCTTAATGCTCGTGTTTTCAGTAAGGTACGCCTTCTTTCAGCTGTACCAGCTGCCAGGAAGTCCAGAATCTTTGTAGTTGAGTCTCTCTAGAGAGGAAACCTTCAGTTTCACCCAGATTGAGCAAAGGCAGGCTGAGGGGCTGGCTACTTCTTAACAGACTTCCGGCCAGTCCTCCACAGCCACACCCAGCCGTCTGAAGTCCTTGATGCTGGAATTCCAGAGCCTTTCAAGGGTTTGCAGTATGAATCAATCAGCTGCTCGGCTTTCTCTTGCTGACTTAGGTTTCCTGTTTCTCCGTCAGCTAACTCAGTTACCACTCGGCTTTCCACAATCCCAAATTTTGTGGCTCTTGTCCTCTGAGCTGCCCTTTGTCCTTCTGTGTTTATGGCTTTTTAAAATCCTTTTTCTGCAGTTTTCTAGACGGGGTGTAGGCAAACATGTATTCAATCTGTTGTGTTTACTGGAATTTCCTTAATGAGGGATTTTTTCCCTCCTAACTTTTTATTATGAAAAATTTGTAGATCTGACAAATAATTTATCACCACATTTCTTTTATCCTCTCCTCACTCTCTCTTTAAATATATGAGTGTATTGTATTGTATTTATTTTTTATTTTGTGTGTGTGTGTGTATTGTATTTATGTTTACTTTTTTTTGCTGTAACATTGGAAGGTGAGTTACAGATATTATGACCCTCCACCATTAAATAATTCAGCATGCATCTTCCAAGGAAAAAATATTCCCTTACTCACCATAATATCAATTATTACAACTATGGAAAATTTTTAAAATCCTGTCATGTCATCTAACATCTATCATCCAATATCTAGTATAACATCTAGTATATTTAAATTACCCAGTTGTTCAAGAATTCTTTTATCCTTTTTTAAAAATTAAAAATTGGGACCCATTTGAGATAAACATGCTACAATTGGTTGTTATTTCCCTCTTTTTTTTGGCGGGGGGGGGTGAACCATGCAGCTTGCAGGATCTTAGTTCCCTGACCAGGGATCAAACCCGGGCCCCAGCAGTGAAAGTGCCGAGTCCTAGCCACTGGACCGCCAGGGAGGTCTCTGTTATTTCTCTTTCGAATTAGAACAGTTCCTCAAAGTTTTTGGTGTTTGTATTCTTTCTTTTAATTAATCTTGAACAGTACCAGCACCTGTAGAGCTGGATTAATAACTGAAGATGAGGCCCTGTTAAGGAGATGTTAGTGAAAGTATATGGGAATAGGACAGACTTTATTTTATAAAGTAATTTTAATGGGTTGTGTTTCTAACTCAGGTGCTACCAATTGAAAACGTCACCGAGCAATGCTTTGCACCTTCAGTGTATTAACATTTTCGATAACGAAGCAGTATTTGTCTTTGCTGCGATGAAGAACTATATTTAGAGCCTTCCCAGCCCACCCCACAGCAGCCTGCACGCTTTGCCAGTACTCAGCCTCATGACTTTTGTTTGCTTCGAGTTGAATTTGAGTGAGCTCAAAGGGCATTTCTGTTTATGACTAATGGCTGAGCTCTGAAGTTAGTGTAGTTATCAGACGTTCCTGACATTCCATACGTCTAATTTTTAGTGCTTGGAGGATCTGGTGCTGTGCCAGAGGAAAACAGAGGCTGGAAGGCACAAGGAAACACCACCAAAGAAAGTCTTCCTATAAGTTACAAAAATCCAATCATGTGTTTAACCAGCAAAGCAAATGCTGGGAATGGAATTGATTTGTAGCATGTTAGCGCCATTCCTTGGGCTGCGTAAGAACATTTCTTAGTTTTCTGATACTTGATTCTCAGAATTCCAATCCTGTAGCTTTAAAAAAAAAAAAATCCGTGATTCTTTTGGTTTGTGTTAGTTGTACTCAGAGCCAGAATGAGGTGCTTTTCAGTGCAAAAGCCTCGTATCCTGAGAGGGATTTAGAGTGTGGTTGCCAGGGATCCATCAGTGCAGATGCAGTGGTCCGCGGAAAGGACAGTCATTGAGCACGTGTTGGATGAGTACCAGCCATTGTTCTAGGCACCAAGGACTCCAGAAGTGGACAAGACAGGTCGTAGGGAGGAAGGAAGAAAGATAAATCAATCTTTAGACGACATGGGTGTACCACAAAAACATGCTAAATGAAAGAAACCAAACACAAGAAAGCACAAATTTCCATGCTTCCATTTGTATGAAATTCCAGAAAAGGTAAATCTACAGAGACAGAAAGTAAATTCGTGGTTGCCTGGGGCAGGGGGTAGGGATGGAGCAGGGAGAGACTGCAAATAGGCATAAGGGATCTTTTGGGGGTGGTCAGAATGTGCTACACTTAGATTGTGTGGTGGTTTTAACTCTATAAATTTACTAAAATTTTCTGATTTGTACACGTACAACGAGCAAATTTTCTGGTATATAAATTAAACCTCAGTGATCCTATGAAAAAAAAAAAAAGCTAGGCTTGGGATTATGAAATTCCAGCATGACCTGTAACTGCTTCCTGTGGTCAATGTGATCAGGGGCGTGAAGATGGGTAGTTAACCATGGACTTAGTGTGTGGAAAGGAGACAGATTGAGTCCATGTGGGCTCTTGCAGCTGGTTTTCCTGGCCTCGGAAGGTTACTTCCCTCTTAACAAATATGGAGTCTCTGCACTTAAAAGACAGAGAAATGGGTGCTTTGGTTCAGGGAGTCTAGCCCTGTGTTGTTGTTACGAGGACGACTTTGTGTTCCCCTACACTCCACCCAATGTCAGAAAGACTAGCCCACTGGTATTAATCCATGGTACCACAAAGAGGCACAGTCCAAGTGCATTCGTCTCCAAAGCAAACATTGAGCTACCACTGGGGAAGTGATTTATGCCACCCCACAGCTCCCACCTAGAGGACAGGCACTGTTTGTCTGGAGAAGCTGCTGGGGACGAGAGCCATGCTTCTCGCGACTCGTGTGTCCCAGCACACGAAAGAGGCTTTCAGTAAACGTCGGGTGACCTCATGGACGCATGAATGAAATGTTCCTTTGTTGGTAGTTTTATTATTATTACTTCCTATTGGCAGGAATGAAAAGATTAGAGGCTGGAGTGGGTGGTTGTTTTTTTTTTTTTTCTTCTTCCATTTGAAGTCAGTTTCCTCAGCATCCTTACTGTCCCATTAAATGTGGGCACATCCCAAGGCCTTGCCTGGCTCATTAATCTCATCCATTATCTGATCTCCACATGGAAATTTTAGTCCTCATTTTACCTGCATGTCCCTCTGGCGCCTCACACACAACATATTTTTAAGTTAATTGTTCCTGTTCATTTTGCTTACCCATGCTGATATCACTACGCTCCTTTGAAACTGCCAAACCATAAGCATTGTAGACTTTCTCATTTCTGCTTTCACGTTTAGTGAGTGCCCTGTTTCCGTAACACCCCCAACTTTTCGTTATCCACCTTCTGCTTTCAAATATCCAGTGACTGGGGGGTCTGCCGTGACTAGGAACCTTTTCTCCTCGGAGGCAGCCTCGAATCCGCTCATTTCCTTTCCCGCAGCCCTCCACGCTGCCACCACCTTGGCCACCTTTCTCCTCGTCATTGCAGTTGCTTACTCTCTGATGGTAAAAGGGAAGGTTGAGGTCTGTTTCAGCCTCTCTAGCCCAGCAGCTCTCACAGGCATGAGAATCACGTGGAGAGCTTGGCCACAGCCTCCCAGTTTCTGATTTAGTAGTTTCGGGGGAGGAGCTTGATAATTTGCAATTCTACCCAGTTACCAGGCGGTACTGATGCTGCTGGGTCAGGGACCACACTTTGAGAACCGCTGCTTTAGCCTGCTCAGGGCGTCACTCTCAGGTTCACTTTCCTAAATTAAAACTTGTCCCAGGTCTGCCACTCCTTGCTGGGTGTCTTCCATTGACCTAGGACCATGGTTCCCAAGGTAGATGCAGTGGAATAGGAACATCCCATTAAGTAACTTTTAGTCTTTTTTTTTTCATCTATTTCACTTTTCAAGTCTTCTGATTAGATCACGGAGAAAGTCTGTTTGGTGCTACTATGTCTTTAGCACCTTTCTGACACTTAGTTGCCTTTTCAACCCAGTGAGCAAGCCGTCAGCTCCAAGCCGCTGCCAGCAATTCGCTAAAATTCTAGAGTATGATTTTGTTGTCACTGTATTTATTTTCAGTGGCAAGTGTTTTAAGGGACTACAGTTTGAAACACTGGGTTAAGGAGTGCAATCCAGAAGTCCTAAAGAATTCTTCTATACCTTTTCTTCTAGTGGGTTTCATACTTCAGTTAGTTTCATGTATCATGTATAGCTCTTTTGATTTATCTGGAATTAATTTTGTTGTAACAAAGAGGTAGGAACTAGCTTTTATTCCCTAACTGGCTATCCAATTAGCCCAACACGTTTAAATAATCAATCGTTTACTCATCATAAACAAAGTTTATGGATAAGTAATATCCTTGGAAAAAATATTTGCCACTTGACAAAGGATTAATACCAAAATATGTTAAAAGTTGCTACAAATCATTAAGAAGGACAAACAACACAATTTTAAAAAGGACAATTCACAAAAGAAGTAAATAAACGTACAGAAAGGTTACAAACCTTACTAACAATTACTAGATTGCTCCCCCCTCCAACGATCATATTGAGAGGTGGTGGATGAGAGTGCAGATCGCTTACCTTGTGGATGAGAGTGCAAATTGCTAAAGCCCATGTGGAGGAGACTATCAGAATGTAAAAACGTAAATGCTAATATGTCTTTAACATCTCTTTAATGCATGTTGAGGTTTTGAAATTTAAAAAGGGTGTATGTTCTTTGACTCTTCCAAGGGCTTTATTCTAAAAAATTGCACAGCTGAAACCATTTACAAGCAAGTTCTTTGAAGCATTAGTTTCTCTTGAAGGAAGTTGCCACTCATGTCTATTAATTGATGAATAGTTAAATAATGGACTGTAATACACTCAGTTAGTAAAAGATTGAGGTAAACCTATATATATGCTCATTGAAAGACTTCTTACTTATATTGCAAACTGAACAAAGTCATAGAAAATGCACATAGTGTGAGCCTATTTGCATGTTTTGTAAAAGTCTATGAATTTATAGGTGGACCATAAGATACCAGAATATTGCAGTACGTAGCATTCTACAGGTGAATGAAGGAGGGACTTTAATAATAGCTTAGCCTAGTTTACGTATTCTTCATAATGAGAATGTATTACCTGTATTTTTTTAAGGTAGGACCCAAAACTATAGTATATGTATAGTTTATTTAGTTTTATTCCAATCTTGTAAAAATGTGCATAATATTTTATGTGCATTGGTATACATATGTATATATTTATATAAGAAAAACATAGCCTAGAATGAAACATATTGTTAACTGGGGTTCTCCTTTAAGGTCATAGGGGTTAAAAAACATCTTCCCAGTTGCTTAAGTTTTGATAAAAGTAATAACTGGTTCATTTAAATCACTTAATTGACCTCTCTAAGAGAGAGGTTGCATCTAACAAGGTCCTGTCCGTGCCGAGGGGTGGGTGGGTCGTGTGTCAGTTCTTTGTTGTTGTGACTGGAGCACATTCTCTTGGGTGAGTGTCCCACTTCTTCCCGTCCTGGCCCTTGAACAGTTATTATCTGTGATGAAATCCTTGTTGGTTGTGTGTTGTTTAAAGTCTAGGGAGGAGGACAAGACAGTCTTGGTGGGTTTTTGTTTTGTTTGTTTGGACAATAATCTCTTTAGCCCTCTTCCTCTTTCAGACATTCCTACCTTCTTTGCCAGCATATCCACTTAAATTCTCAAACTATTTTCCAAAACCAAATAATCCAACAAGCAAACATTTCTTGGCACTTAGCAGAGAAATGAGGTTCAGGTTAAAGTGTTTGCTGACCTCTCTGTTTTCTTCTGTAGGGTAAGATACTTTTTTTAAAAAACTTGCTGAATTATTGAAACACCTGAAATAAATTCTGTTACCTCTTCGTAACTAAGAATCTGTTCCCTGTTTAGCTATTCATTTATGATACATAATATAATTATAGTAAACTAAAGTAAGTTATAGGACCAGATATTTTGATGCAGTTTTGAAAGGTTTTTTTCTCGTATCCTGCCTGTCCCATGGTCAGGAAACATGTTTGTCAACTATCACCTTAATATCAACCTTCATATTGTTTTCTTAGTAAATGCATTTACCATTACATCTTTGTAAATTGAACATTTTTAAAAAAATGACAGTTCTTCCATGGTGTCCCTGTTTTCATTTCTGTCTTCCTTTCTAATCTGCACCCACTCAGTCAACGTTGATTCTATGCCGACTGTGTACGAGGAAGGCGTTGGGCTAGAGATGCAGAGACGTGTGCAGAGGCCCTGCCTTTGAGAAGCTGGTCGAGAAATGAGAGTGTAGTAAAGGTGCCTGAGGTGACTCCTGAGTCTCTGTGGAGGTGGTCAGGCGGGACAGGATTCAGGGGACACTGTGTAAGAGTAGCATTCCTGGGTTACGTGGAATCAAGACTTTAATGGTTTTTTAATACTGCCGAACTGTTTCTTAAAAGGATGTATCAAGTTACAGAATCACCAGCAGTAAATGAAAGTAACTGATTTCCCATATCCTCACCAGAACTGAATTTCATCCTTAGAACAAAGCAAAACAAAACAAAAACTTGATATCCTAATAGACTTAAAATTAAGCCTTATTATTGTTTTATTTGGCATTTCTTTTTATTATTAGTGAAGTTGAACATTTTCCCATCTTTTTATTATTTTACTTACTCCAAATATTCACTTGGAGTCTTGACGTTGTTATAACTTGTTACTAATTTTTAAAAACAATTTATTGAGGTGAAATTCACACAACACAAAATTAACCACTTTAACGTGAACAATTTGGTGGCATATATACGTTCTCAGTGGTGTTCAACCATCACCTCTGTCTAGTTCCAAAACATTTCCATCACTCCAGTACCCGTTGAGCACTTTCTCCCCATTTGCCTCTCTCCCTAGCCCCTGGCAACCATTGAACTACTTTCCGTCTGCATGGATTTATCTATACTGGATATTTTATATACATGGAATTATAATATATGACCTTTGTTCTGGCTTCTTTCACTTAATATAATGTTTGGAGGTTCATCCACACTGTAGCATGTATAGGTACTTCATTCCTTTTTATGGCTGAATAATAATATACCACACGTTGTTTATCCATTCATCCATTGATGGAAGTCTGAGTTCTTTCCACCTTTAGACTATTGTGAATGGTGCTGCTGTGAACATGTGCATACATGTAATTGTTCGGGTACCTTTTTTCAGTTCTTTTAGTTATTTGCCTCGGAGTGGGATGGTGGGGTTATGCAGTAATTCTATGGTTAACTCTTTGAGGAACTTCCAAACTGTTTTCTATAGAGGCTGAATCATTTTACATTCCCATCAACAATGCGCAACATTCCCATTTCTCTGCATCTTCATCAACACTTGTTGTTTCTGTTTTTTAAATTATAGCCACCCTAGTGAGTACCTCATTGTGGTTTTGATTTGCATTTCCCTCATGACTAATGATGTTGAATACTTGTTACTATGTATTTCATATATGAGAGAAAATGAGAGAAAAAGAAAACCTTTCTTTTTAAGAACTTATTTTAAAATTATTTAAATGTTCCTTGAGGGGAAAAAAAAGTTTACTTAAAGTTAAATGAAGTGGCTCAAATCTGAGAATTATTAAGCCATTAATTTTGTCTAAACATTTCATAGTTTTCATAGTAGAGGTATTTGGTTTTTTTTTTTTTTTTTTTTTTTGCGGTACGCGAGCCTCTCACTGCTGTGGCCTCTCTCGTTGTAGAGCACAGGCTTCGGACGCGCAGGCTCAGCGGCCATGGCTCACGGGCCCAGCCGCTCCACGGCATGTGGGGTCTTCCCAGATCGGGGCACGAACCCGTGTCCCTGCATCAGCAGGCGGACTCTCAACCACTGCGCCACCAGGGAAGCCCCAATAGAGATATTTCTGAAGCATAGGCTTTTGTCGCCAGGTTCCTTTTTTTAATAAATTTTTAAAATTAATTTATTTTTTGTTGCGTTGGGTCTGATGCGCGAGGGCTTCCTCTAGATGCGGCGAGCGGGGGCTACTCTTCGTTGCGGTGTGTAGGCTTCTCATTGTGGTGGCTTCTCTTGTTGTGGAGCACGGGCTCTAGGCACGCGGGCTTCAGTAGTTGTGGCACGTGGGCTCAGTAGTTGTGGCTCGTGGGCTCTAGAGCGCAGGCTCAGTAGTTGTGGCGCACGGACTTAGTCGCTCCGCGGCATGTGGGATCTTCCCGGCCCAGGGCTCGAACCTGTGTCCCCTGCACTGGCAGGCGGATTCTTAACCACTGCGCCACCAGGGAAGTCCCAGGTTCCTTTTTAAATTCAGTTTGTTTTCCTTTTCTCCATCACCTGGGTGTATTAGGCTGTAATTTGTGCCCTTTAACCAGCGGTTCTCAAAGTGTGGTCCAGGGACCAACAGCATGAGCATCACTGGGGAAGCTGTCAGAAATGCAAATCCTAGTAGGTCAGGCCCCACCCCCGATCTGCTGAGTCAGAAGCTCTGGGAGTGGGCCCGGTAATCTGTTTTAATAAGCTTTTCAGATGAGTGGGATGTGCTCTTAGGTCTGAGAACCACTGCTGTAACTCAACATTTCTGGGCCAGTGTTGTATTAAAGAGCCCTTGTGGGGGATGGCATCCACAATTTTGGCCTTGTTAGCACCAACTTCTCTTTTATTTTTTTAATTTAGTTTCTTTCTTTATTTATTTATTTTTTGGCTGTGTCGGGTCTTGGTTGCGGCGCGCGAGCTTCTCTCTAGCTGTGGCGTGCAGGTTTTCTCTTTTCTAGCTGCGGCGCACAGGCTCCAGGGCGCGTGGCCTCTGTAGTTTTGCGGCACGGGCTCTCTCGTTGAGATGCGCGAGCTCAATAGCTGTGGCGCGCGGGCTTAGTTGCCCTGCGGCGTGTGGGATCTTAGTTTCCTGACCAGGCATGGAACCCGAGTCCCCTGCATTGGAAGGCGATTCTTTACCACTGGACCACCAGGGAAGTCCCCCACCTTTTCTTTTTAACTAAAGGAGGCAGACAATATAAACAATTAAATGGAATCCTATTATAACCTCCTGTTTAAGAATTACATACTATATGTATAAATCATATAGTTTTACCTAGAAATTGCTATTCAGTCTACAGATCATGTGAAGAGAGTATTTTTTAAAAGCTGCTTTTGATTTTTGGTCAGATCCCTAAAGAATTTAAGAGTTGCGTGTCCTTGGTGTGTGTTTTTCCTCTCTCCTGTGATCGGGTCTTAGTTTTTACTTCTTTGGAGCCTCTTCTGCGAAGGTTTCTGGTACAAAGGCCCGCGATGACGTGGGCACCGCCATGTACGTGCTCAGGCAGCAGGAGCACTCTGTCCCTCATCTGCAGGGCCGTCTTAAAGCCCAGGCCCACTCCCACCTCCTCCCTCCAGAACTTTTTAAAGGGACTCCTTTCTTGCCATTTCTTCCAGAAATTGGTGGCTAGTTAATCCAAGTAGCATATCAATAGTTAAATCCGTGCCTGGAATGACAGTAGTGATGGCCACATCCTGCACAGGAATGGAAACTTCATGGCTGGAAACCACAAACTTTGACTAGAGAGAGAGGTGTGTGCGGTACAGTCACAGGCTTGTTTCATTACAAGTAAGTTGGGTTTTTTTTTTTTCTTTTTCTTTTTTTTTTTTTTTTTTTTTTTTTTGCGGTACGCGGGCCCCTCACTGTTGTGGCCTCTCCCGTTGCGGAGCACAGGCTCCGGACTCGCAGGCTCAGCGGCCATGGCTCACGAGCCCAGCCGCTCCGCGGCACGTGGAATCCTCCCAGACCGGGGCACGAACCCGTGTCCCCTGCATCGGCAGGCGGACTCCCAACCACTGCGCCACCAGGGAAGCCCAAGTTGGGGTTTTTTTATTCCTGCACAGGGTATTCAAAGGGCGATAATAATTGTATCTACTTTGCGGAGGTTTATGGGGATTTAATTCACACATTTATAGACATGAAAGCATGTGTAGTACATGGGAATCACTCAGTGAATGTTTTATATTATTAGGATAATTATGTAAAAATTGACCTTTTTTACATAGAATATTGTTATTGACATTTTTACAAGTAATGTTTGGGTCCCCAAAGCAACAGCACAAGCCGTGTGCACTTTCGAAGGTGATTGCTCACAAATGTTGCCTTTCAGGAGTCTCTTCATGAAGGAATTAGAGAATTAGGTTAGGTGGCATAAGGGAGATTTTAGGTCCTCCAGATCTAAAATCCCTAGGTCAGATAGAGTGAACGGTTAGGAAGCAAATGTCAAAAGAGGAGCCGGGAGATCTGAGGGAAGGCGTTTTGAAGGGTAGGGGGTATTGAGTCCTGTATATCTGTAGGCTGAGGGAGAAGGCATTAGCTATGTGAGAGGAGATTAACCCTTGATAATAACAGATGGAGTGAAGTTGCAGAGCAGGGAGAAGTGGATGGGATTAAGGGCAGGAGATGGGCAGGCTTTTGAGTGGAGGAGAGATATGAGAAACGGAGAGGGGATGGGGCATCCGTGTTCCAGGCGAGCAGACTTGGGAAACAAGATGGTTGTGTTTAAATATTTGAAAGCCCATCACGTGGAGGAGGGATTAAACTGATGCTCTTTGGCACAGTGGGTATGAACTGTAGGAAGACCAGATCTAGAGCCCACGTAGAGGACACCTGTCTGAGCACAAGGAGGTCCAAGAGGACATGATGGACTCAGTCTAAAGAAATGAGCCCAGTTAGACGCCACTTACCAGCTAGCAACCCTGCATGAGCCGTTCAAACCCAGGGCAGCAGTCTCCTGAGCGCGTCCATTGCCCCAGGTCCAGGCCTGCCCATCTGGCAGTTCTCTCCTGTCTAATGTGACCCTTTGAGAAGAATTTAAGCTAATTTCCCCAAAGACCCAGAACTAACTGCGTTACCCTCCTCTGAAGAGGTTTGTATTCTTAAAAGCCGGTTTCTTCCTGCTGCCTCTGTTCACTCATCCCTGGCATTCCCCTCATTTTGTTCCTTTGCGTTGCTGGTTTCCCTGCCTAGGATAGTGATCAAAACAGATAAGAAGTTGTTTTTAGGGGACTAATCAGCAACATTATAAATTTAAATTCCCTCAGAACTATGGAGAGATTTCTGGTATTTTACCCTCCCTGTAAAATTCACATTGTGAATCTCATCTTGAATTCCTTCCCCGTTCTCTTGGAGCAATTCAGGCGGGTTTATGTGGGCCGATTCTGTAGCGATCAGAGACCTAGTCGACGATGCGAACTCTGCCTTGAGTTTCAGTTAAACGACAGCAGCAGCAGATGCTGTGAAGGAAAAATAACTCTTCAGACCTTTAACATTCAAGCTAAACTGTACATTTGGGAGGCTGGAACCGTGGCAAGAGTTTTATTAACCTGAAAATGGTTTTCTCTGTCAAGTGCCGTTTCGTTTAGTGCAATAAGCACAAACTTGGTTGCAGTTAGCGCAAAGTCATCGTTTCTGGATGTGTGCTTGCACACACAGCAGTATTCACCGTCGTGTAATTGGGAAGAGTAAATTCATCTGTGTGTGGCATCTCATGTCACAGGACAGGGATCCGTGGCCTGACAATAAATACTAAATGACAGGTTGTATAAAAGAATGATATAATGCCCACAAGGAGAGGAAATACCTTGCAAAGTTCAAATTTTGTATGTAAACTGTGGCAAAGTGCTGCAGTAAATTGCCATTTTCTTCACATTAGTCACGGTGCAAAGGAAGACTGTTTTCTAAGCAAAGAGTAATCTCTGGAATTTCGCATAAAGATGGTCCGTAATTTCAGGCCTTCTGCATGCTGTTGCTCCTTTGTGGGGAACCAATGAACTCCGTCCATTTTTTACTTCCTTAACATCAAGGTAAGACTGACTGTTTCAGAGGTTCCTTGTGCAAAACAAGAGGAAGGAATTTAGAAGCTAATCAACATTTCTGCTCACCGTATTTGTTCTAAGTCATGTTTGTTTCTAATTTTGGAATACATCTGTTATTTTTGTTTCATGTTACTTCTTAGTATATCATAGTAATATGTTTTCTTTATCAGGATAGCAGTATATTTGAGTGATTCATTTTGTTTGGTATCTGAGAATGTTATTTTATTTATGTTTTATAATTTGGATAAGAATTAAAAATTTGACATTTATAAATATGTATTTAATGGTTTTACTTATTGAGAGGGTGTGGAGAAAAGATCTGTATTTATCCAGATACAGAAAATACAGTATTAAACTGATTTTTGCAGTAACGCCGCAAGAAAGCTTTTACGTTAAAATTCCAGGAATGGAAACGTCTGAATTTTTTTTTTAATTTTATTTTATGTTTTATACAGCCGGTTCTTATTAGTTATCTATTTTATACATATTAGTGTATACATGTCAATCCCAATCTCCCAATTCATCCCACCACCACCCCGCCACTTTCCCCGCCTTGGTGTCCATACGGGAAACGCCTGAATTTTTAACTGAGTTCACTTATAGGTGTAATTCTAGTGTTAGAACAGTGACAGTTAATAAAGTGCTTATTATCTGTTGACCAATAAATAGGAAAAGATGGGTTATTTCCAAGTGTAATCCAGTTACCATAACTTGTAATCATACTGCATGTTCTGAAACTTTTGTGACTTCTAATTCTAAAAGTAATAAGTATATTCATATCATACTCATGCTTAAACATGTTGCTTTGGTGCCAGGACAAAACTTGTGTAATGTCTCTCTTTTGTCATTTATACGTACCATTTCCATGTCTCCTTCTTCTTTATTTCTTTAGGGTTCATGTGCCTTTTAGACAGCAGAGATAGAGGAGTTTAAGGAAGGAGAATCGTCAAGCAGAATGATACGCAAGGGGCTTTGTCTAATCAGGTGGTCGAAGCTCAGTCTTACAGAGTATGAAGACAAGGCCACTTTCCATGGTGTGGGGAGGGTTTTTAAAAATAAATTTATTTATTTATTTTTGGCTGCATTGGGTTTTCATTGCTGTACGCAGGCTTTCTCTAGTTGCGGCGAGCGGGGGCTGCTCTTCGTTGCGGTGCGCGGGCTTCACATTGCGGTGGCTTCTCTTGTTGCAGAGCATGGGCTCTAGGTGCGCGGGTTTCAGTAGTTGTGGCTCATGGACTCTAGAGCGCAGGCTCAGTAGTTGTGGTGCACGGGCTTAGTTGCGGCATGTGGGATCTTCCCAGACCAGGGATGGAACCCATGTTCCCTGCATTGGCAGGCGGATTCTTTAACCACTGCACCACCAGGGAAGTCCCAGGGAGTTTTTGATGTACATAGTATCTAATTCCTTTGTCAAAAGAAAACTCAATTTTCCTGCCCAGTTTTTATGATATAAGGTGGGATTTGAGCATAATTCTAAGAGCCAGTTTTGGGACTCAGATTAAGTTCAAATCGACCCCAGGTTTGCAAAGCAAATATGGCAGATTGCCATATTTGGATGCATTGCTTAACATGTCTGAGATTCATTTCACTCATCTACTGCCTATGGAAGCTTTCCACTTATCAGGCATTACACCGTTTGGTTCTCATTTAAGCTTCATGATCTCCCCCAGTCCCTACCTTTTTAAAAAATAATAGATTGGAAAACAGGGGCTTTTCAGGTTAATAACCTGCCCCACGTTGTAAGATGGCAGAACAAGCATTTGAATCCAGGTCCCTTGGATCTCGAATTTCAAGTTCTTAACTTCTGAGCCAAATTCTCTAGAATTACCTGGAAAGCTTGATTAAACATACATTGCTGGGCCCTAGAGTTCCTGATCCTGTAGGCATATACTATACTAGAGGGCCCAAGGATTTGTTTCTAACCAGTTCCCAGATGTGGACGCTGCTGGTTGTGAGGACTAGACTTTGAGAAACACTGCTGTGCCTTGTGCTCCCAGACTTGGTTCCTCTGGAGGGTGAGAGAGAGAATTCACGTGTGATGCTTGGATTCACAGTCACTGACATTTACTGACTGCTGCTTGACCATGTCCCAGACACTTTTCTGAGTTAATCCCTTTTCATCCTCCCATTAATCTTAGCAGGTAGTTAAATTGCAGGGAGAAGATGGGGGGTGTGATCACCACTTAAAATGAAGAGAAGGAAACTGAGGTAGAGAGAGCTGCCCAGTCAGGAGGTCTCACGGTGAGTCAGTGTGGTGACTGAGTCAGCCGGTGTTCGTGAACGCCAGGATCCCTGCAGCCGTCTCCAGAAGCGGATTTCATGCTTAGGGAAGGTTGAGAGAAAAGGAGACACTTCTTTCTTTCATCCCTTGGTGTTTTACGTCCTTGGAGGAGGGCTGTTGGCAGGCCACACCTGGGAAGAAAGGGTTTCCCTCCTTTTCATGTTTTTCTCCCAGCGTTCTGAAGGGTACACGACACAGTTCATTATTCTGATGAAAGTGATGTGATTCTGGGAACGACCTGTATTTCAGTTGCGCTCTGAAATCATTGATATTCACTAGCATGGCTCACAGAGACTCCAGGTGATGTCGTACATAGGAACTGTGCTGGTGGTGCCAGTGCATTAAATTAGCAGAGATGTCACCTGAGGTTGGCCACCCTCCAGCAGGGCGGGCACCAGTCTGTGGTGCTGGCCTGCCTGCAGCTGCTTTAACAGCCAGGGAAAATCTCAGATGCGAAACTGAAGGAAGTGAGAGAGAAAATCAACCCATAATTAACTCTGAAACCTGTACTCTGCTTAGGTAACTAGTTTCCGATAAGTTTTAAGGCTTAAAGAGAAAGTTTAAGGCAGTTTCAAAAGGTGAGATCACATTGATAATAGAAATACTTTGTGTGTTTGATTCCATTAAATATTTTGTTGAGAGACTGTTAAGTACAGGTATAAAAATATAAGTATAAAAATAAGATCTATTGTCTCTCCTCTCAAGGAGAGGTCTTTGTGGACCTTGCAGGCGTGTTAATATATAGTAGAGCGTCCAAATCTGAAGTTAGTGTAGCCTGATGCTTACCTCGTCTTAGAGGTACTGGTATGATGATTCCCATGATGCTGGTACTCGAATGCTGGGACAAACTTTTCTCTTCACTGAGATGGCTATCTAGCTGCAGAGCTCAAGCTAGATTCCAGCCCTCCTGACCCCTCAGCTTGGCGTTCTCCCTGATTTAAGATGGCCTTATTTATTTATTGTACAGATTTGTCTCCCAGTCTGAAGCTGTGAACTTTCCAAAGGGTATTATGACTTACTGCTACTTTTTTGGATATTCATCTCTGCATTTCAGCCTTGTTTTTTTCTTTAAAGATTTCAGACACAGTAGTGCAAACTCTAGAAACAATCAAGAACAAAAAGGAAACGCAGCCTGGACACTTAGCACGTGGGTAGGGTGCTGGATTTAAACATACGCGGTTGGATGGAAAGAGTCACCTGTACCTTTATTCTGGTTTGTTACAGGCTGACGAAGCCCTTGTCGTTTGCTGACTGTGTTGGTGATGAGCTGCCGTGGGGATGGGAAGCCGGGTTTGACCCTCAGATTGGTGTCTACTACATCGATCACATAAACAGTAAGTTTTCCTCTTCGGTACGAGCAAGCCTATCGGAAAATCTAGAGCCATACAAAAGAGTAAACATTTTACAAAGTGAATTTCTTTATTTTAAACCCCCGCTTTCCAGTGACTAATATTTAACTGAAATGTCCATTTTGGAGGTTGGGGCATGTGTGTAGAGTTAGGCTGATGGAGCAGAGTGGGAGAAAGGGGTCTGGTCTGCCTGTCTGTCTGCCTGCCTGTTAGGGCCTGAGTTTTCTTCAGCGCACGTCTAGGGCCTGTGGAGACCATGAGCCATCTGTCTCTTCTTTCCACGGCCACTGGGCCTTCAGGGTGGGGTTCCCCCTTTCTTGTCCTTGCCATAGAAAGAGATGGGCACGAGTGCAGCCTGGTCTAATGGCACAGCTGCCTGTGTGCCGGTGGGGTCCAGGGAGGGCTTGACACTCACCAGCGACTCTGCAAGATGCAGCTGTAGCTGTGGCGAGAAGACCAGAACCTCGTCTTGTTTCTGTTTCCTGATTTCTTTGTGGTTGGAAGGGGAGCACCTGTCACCGTAATAGCGTTTAGATCTGTCACTTCCCTGTCATGGTAAGCCTAGGGCAGAGGACCACTGTGGCTGTAAACAACTTTTTAAAACACGTACTTGAAGTAGTATTTTTTGTATGTTTTTTTATATTGTGTATGTGTTTATGTTTCTATTTAGCTCTCTAGCCACCCCTATAAAAAATTTATTCAGATGGTCGAATGTAATATTCACTGATATTCATTTTGCTTATTTCACTTAAAAATAAAAATAATTATTTTATTTTTATAGGTTCTTAGGAATACATAATGAATTTATACTCCATTATCTTAATATTCTTAGGTCTATCGTTACATTAAAATTTTATTTAATAAGTACTCATTAATATCTTTAGGAATAATATCATTATAGAAAAGTGTTTTATTTGATGTTCATTTACGAGTGACGGCTTGCGGCTGCCCTTGTCTAGATATAGGATAAAGATTTTGAGAGGCACAAAAAGCCCATATTTATAGCAGTGATCTCTTAGAAATCTAAGAATGTGAAATATGTTCACATCACGTATCGAATTTGTGAAAATATCCTTGCACAGATTCCCTGTCAGTCTCTTTCTTTACCTGTGCAAATACTCCTTTCCCAGCATGACTGGGAAGGTTCCAGAAGTGACTGGGCTGCTCCGCTCTGAAGTTTGCAGAGGCCGAAGGCCGTGGGGCGGACGGCCAATCGGGTGGGAAGGCTGCATGCGTGCCTCCAAGTGACCTAGTGTGAGGCTTCAGTGAAAGTGAGTTGAGATGAAGGACTCACTTCCAGTAATTTACACTGAAAGGGGGTGCTGTGCCTAGAAGACCACCAAGCACGGATAATAAAATGCTCACCCCACCCGGAGGCAGCCAGGGAGCCAGAGAAGCTGACTCTTGAGAAGCCCAGCGTGCTGAGTGTTGCTTATGCCTTGGGGCGGGGAGTGTACAGGTAACAGTGTGAGTAGCTTAGTTGTGGTGGAATAGGTTCGAGGGCTGTGACATTGTCTAATTCTCACAGGTAGGTGAGATAGAGGGGTTGAAAGGAGCAAGGTTTTGGACGTATTAAGTCAGTTTTTCAACGAAAAGACGTTTGGTTATTTAAATCTCACTTTTATACTTATTTTATATGGATAAAAGATTAGCTTTTTTTCCTTAAATAATATTTAGGGAACCAGAAACAAACCTTCCTCTCCTGATTCAATGGAAATAAGTTCTCATGGCACCAAAATGAGAAAATTCATTAGCTCAACTTCCCTCCCACTGCCGACAGTCTCATCAGCTTCTAAACCCACCTCCAGGGCTCTCTGCTTTTTCTCAGTGGAAGAGGTGTTCTTCTGAATCACCCACCTCAACCCCCAAGACCCCGCTTAATAACTTCTATGTCCCATCCTTCTCTCCTAGGTAGTATCTTTACCAGTTATTTTCTGGTTTTAAAAATTTCTCCCAGGCTTCCCTAGTGGCGCAGTGGTTGAGAGTCTGCCTGCCGATGCAGGGGACACGGGTTCGTGCCCCGGTCCGGGAAGATCCCACATGCCGCGGAGCCTGCGCATCCGGAGCCTGTTGCTCCGTAGCGGGAGAGGCCACAACAGTGAGAGGCCCATGTACCACAAAAAAAAAAAAAAAAAAAAAAAATTTCTCCCACCATTTCAATTTCTAATGGTTCTTTCATCTTAGTATTTAAACACTGGAAACTCTCAAAATGAAACCAAACCAAAACTACCAAAAGAAAAAACAAATAATAACAATCTCTCTCCCCCTCCCTCCCTCCTTCTCACTTTCTCTCATTCTCACTCTCTTGCTCACTCCTACTTGAAACAATCTTTCAACCCCCATCCCTTACAGCATGTCATCTGTTTTCCCTTCACCGGGAAACTCACTAAAAGCCACACACAGCCCCCATGGACTTCCCTTCCTCCATTGTTGGCCATGATTTCACACAAACGCTCTTGCCGAGGTCACCTGAGACCCCACAGGTGACGGAATCCCAGCGCCCCAGCCTGTCTTCCTTGGCCTTGATCTGACAGATCCCTGCCCCCACGGGCTACTCCCTCTTGCTCTTTACCCCTTTGGATTTCATGACACCTTCTGTTGGAATTTATTTGGCATAGCTGGCTGCTCCTGCCGTTTTCTTTTGCCCATCTCTTCTTCTCCTGTACCTGGTATCAGGATTTCTGTAATCGTCTTCTCTTTGCAGCCTGCAGATCTCCTTGGGTGATGGCCACATTTGTCTCTTAGGGCTCGTCCGGAGTTCCAGATGCGTATATTTGATTCCTTACTGTGAGGCTCTTTCCAGTCTGCCCCACTGGCCTCCACTTTCATCTCCCGCCCTGTCCTTCCCTGGCACGGGATGACGCTCCAGCTGTGCCTTGTGCTTCCTTGGCTTTCTGCCTTTCTTTGCATTTGTTGGTTCTAGCCCTGGTCACTCTCTGCCCAGCCCCCAGGCCTTCCCTTTCGGCCGACTGCCATATCCTTCTAGGGTCCGTCCGCTCGGTCCGTCTGCCCACTGTTTCCCAGAGGCCTTCTCTGGCACCTGACCCTCCACCTTGCAAGTCCCCACCCCATTCTGAATTAGTTACCCCGTGCAGGTATTTCTTAGTACCAGGTACTTAAGGATTTTAAAATAGCACTTGTTATATTGCATTTAAATTATTTATTTGTATGTTTTTCCTCGCTAAATTGTGAGCTTCTTGTGCACAGTGACTGCATCTTTATTTCTCTATCTTTGGGTGCCTAGTATGATGATAAACTCTTACATGTTAGAACAAAGAAGAGCTTTATTGTTTAACTCACAGATTAAAAGCTTTCTGTTTGTTTTGAAAGAAGTTGAAGTGCATTTCAGTTATAAATTATGCTTCAGAAAGCACTACTCTGAATACTTCAAAACTTGATTGTCAGAACATACATGTTTAAGTCTCGCATTTTGCTTTGGTACAGTAATGGTACCCCAGTGACCTGATGGAGTTACTGTGCCCTAAAGTGCCCCTATTACCCACAGCAGGTAGTTTTCCCACTAAAAAGGACCTGGTCCGTTATCTCATTAATCTTAAAGACATTCCTATGAAGTAGTTAGGGAGCAAATTGTATTATCTTCTTTTAACAGCTGGTCTACACATATGTTGTGTCTTGACATTGTATAGTTTCAGCATTATTTTCTCCTTATTTCAATAAAAAAATGAAATTAAGACTGCTTGGCTGTTTAATACTGTTTCTATGTAACACTGTTAAATATCTAGAAGGAAAAGTTTTGACCTTGACAGTGATAGTTATTTTAGGCCCTAAGTGTTTTGTGATAGAATTCACCTTTTAGTGGCTGTGTGTGCGGAGTCGGGGTGTAGATATTGATGGGGGTGTTTGTAACTAACTAGAAGGTAATTATGAAGTACTGTTTGTAAGGTTTTGATATTATCACTACAACCAGAAGCAAATCACTTTTTGATAGGGTCAGAGTTGTACTTAACTTTTTTGTCTTTTAGTAATTAAGGTCTTATTTACATATAAGAAAATGCACAGATTTTAAGTACGTATTTCAATGAATTTTGACAAATGTATACTCCTTTGTAGTTGCCAGCCAATCAAGATACAAGATATTCTCACCCCGCCCCCAGAAAGTTCTTTCCTGCCCCTTGCCTGTCACCCCCTCCCCACTGCTGCAAATTGCTTTGATTTCTATCATCACACCTTAGCTTTGCCTGTTCTAGAATTTCATATAAATGGAGTGTGTGTTCAATTTGTGAATGGAATCTTTTACTCACGTTATTTTTAAGGAATATACTACTGATACACACAATATCACAGATGAATATTCATTGTACACATATCTTATATATCCATAGCCAGGATATATAAGAACTCCTGGAAATCAACATTAAAAGGACAAACAAACCAATTTAAAAACAGGCAACAGGGCTTCCCTGGTGGCGCAGTGGTTGAGAGTCCGCCTGCCGATGCAGGGGACACGGGTTTGTGCCCCGGTCCGGGAAGATCCCACATGCCGTGGAGCGGCTGGGCCTGTGAGCCATGGCCGCTGAGCCTGCGTGTCCGGAGCCTGTGCTCCGCAATGGGAGAGGCCACAACAGTGAGAGGCCCGCGTACTGCCAAAAAAAAAAAACAGGCAACAAACTTAAATAGACATTTCCTCAGCTCTCCTCTCTCATCTTTCCCCATGCTGTCTCGGAGAGATTGGATGGTGTGTACTTCATATTACCCTGAATCAAACTCCTCTATATTAGCTTTGAAGCAGCACATGTGTTCAGGTTTGATGAAAGTTCCTCAGGTGTATATGCTATTTAATATGGAGTTGTTTCCTTTAGGAGAAACGAAATAAATTTTTGACCCTTCTACTTCATCTCTGATTTATTTCATCCTTTATGTTTTCCTAGGAGGATAAACTGTTAAGATATATATATTTTTTGCGGTACGCGGGTTTCTTACTGTTGTGGCCTCTCCCGTTGCGGAGCAACACGCTCTGGACATGCAGGCTCATCGGCCATGGCTCACGGGTGCAGCTGCTCCGTGGCATGTGGGATCTTCCCGGACCGGGGCACGAACCCGTGTCCCCTGCATCGGCAGGCGGACTCTCAACCGCTGCGCCACCAGGGAAGCCCTGTTAAAATATTTTATAAAGAAAAAATTTAGATACTTAAAATATCCAAGTAGAACATATTATGCTGGTAGTGATACTAACACTTATTAGTTAGCATCACTGATAAGTGATAAGTTACATATTTCATATAGTTGTCAAGTTCAGGGACCTCTTCTTAGTCACAGTCATCCATCTCTTCCCCCTGGATGTAGAGCTGACATAGATAACCACGCCTTTCTTCTTAAACCTGTTGTTTTCCTCACTTCACTGTTCCTTCTTTCTCTCCTCATTTGCCTCATATTCCTTTTGAGAGTCCCTGTATCCTGTCACTCCCCGAAGATGTGGCCTTACCCACCTCCCCCAGCATGCTGTCCTTTATCTACAGCAGTACCATCCTTTGCCATTACTATGTTAATGACCCTTCTATCTGTCTATCTGACTCTGATTGTCCTAATATTTGTCAAACATTTCCAGTTGTAGGACACTGCTACCTATTTTGCCATTGAAACTTCAAAACAAACAAGTACAAAATGGGATTCTTCAGTTTTCCCTTTGACTTCATTATTTTTCGAAACACAGTCGTCATGGTTACTGAGTTGAAAAATGTAGAATCATCTTGTCAATTCTTGTTGATCTTTTCCTCTATATTTTCAGATTTGCTCCTTTAGCCTCATTTTCACTGCTATTTTCCTAATTCAGACCGTCATTGCCTTGTGCCTTTTGTTCCTTTCCCGTTAAAATATATATATATATATTTTGTTTGTTTGTTTTTGTTTTTGCGGTACGCGGGCCTCTCACTGTTGTGGCCTCTCCCGTTGCGGAGCACAGGCTCCAGACGCACAGGCTCAGCAGCCATGGCTCACGGGCCCAGCCGCTCCGCGGCATGTGGGATCTTCCCGGACCGGGGCACGAACCCGTGTCCCCTGCATTGGCAGGTGGACTCTCAACCACTGTGCCACCAGGGAAGCCCTAAAAAATATTTTTTAATAGAAGTAATAGATATGATAGGAGAAAAGTAGAAAATGTGGGTAAATAAAAGGAAGAAATTATCTATATTCATACTACTCAGAGATAATCAAGTATTCTAAGTCTTGTAGTGTGTATCCTTCCAGACTTTTTCATATTGATACGCACACACGCACACACACACACACACACACACGAGTGTTCAATATATTGTATACATCAAGTGGGATTATATTACATACGTACAGTTTTATAAACTGCTTTTTTTAACTTATTGTATAATCTTTCATTCAAAAAATTTTCTGCACAATCATATCAACTCTTTTGATAATAGAACCTCACATTTCTCTCAGATGATCCTCCTAAAATATAGCTAAGATCCTTTCATGCCCTCACTTAGAGCCTTTCTACCGCATACTGTTGCTTACAAAATGAGTTTCATATTTATTAACCTGGCGTTCGAGAAACCATCTAGTCCCTCTTGGAGTATTGGGGAAGAAGTGAGAATGTAGAGCAGAATTCTAGTACCACCATCACTAGCAGAACAAAGGAGAACAAGTGAAGCACCATATCCATTCTGAAGGGCATGGCTGCAGCTACTTAGAGAAGGCGCTTTAAGCTCATAACCCAAAGGATGAGTAAGTTAACAGTCCTGGAGAACACGGGGAGGGGGTAGGCTTTGGGAGTTTGGAGGAGAAACTGCCTGGAAGAAGGAAGACCCACAAGTAAAGCCAGAGGTCTGAAGAGGCCTCAGGAAGCAGGACTCAATGAAGGAAAGAAAAGAAATTCAGTGCGGCTGAGGCTGGTGTGAATGAGGCTGGGGAAAACGGCTGGAGCGGCAAACAGGGGTTTGGTCCTTGAAGGGCCTCTTGTCTGGGACCTTTCAAAGCCCTTCTTAATCACTGCCTGTTCCATGGGACCTTACTTCTTCAGCCAGAGGAAACTCCCGTGTCTCTAAACTTCTGTGGCACTTGACCTTTCTCTTCTCGGGGCTCTCGCCATTTTCTACCGTATAAAACAGTTGTTGTCGTTGTTGTTGTTTTAATTCCTGTGTCACAATTTCTTCTATACTTTATTATTTCTTTGGAAGGAGGGATCATACCTGAACATCTTGTTTTCCCTAGTGCATGCAGTAGATGCTCAATTGTCTGTAGAACAAACAGATAAGTAAACATAGCAGATCGTGTCTATAAAGGAAGATAAGGAGAGTTACTCATATTCATTTCATTCATTCTTCCTGAGCACAGCAGAAAGAATAGAAATGTGCATGAGAGACAGAAATAATATTCCTTTGAAGAATCTAATGTTATCTCCCCTGATAAGCTCTTGTAACTCACAACATGTTCTCTATCTATAAAGTTCCACATCTATAAAACTGATGGAATGTGAATTCCCTTGAGGTGCGTGACATTTTAACAGTACTACTTTAACTACTTCTTTCATATAGTAGACAACGTGCAAATTATATTGCATTATAATACAGTGATATCCCAAGGCCACCAGGTCTTAATAAAAAAATACCACGTTTGTATAATATACCTTTTTGAGTATTTACATTTAATAAATACTCTTCACAGATCTATTCAGCAAATATAACTGATGGAGATGAAGCACAATCTTGCTTTATGAAGGCTTCTTCAAAGGTGCCTCTGGGAACCCACTTCTGTAGTTCATATTTGAATGGGGCGGTATATTGGAAATGTCAGTGTTTCCTGCTGAGTCTCTTGTAGCATCCAGTATTTAAACCAGTCGACTGGAGTGTTTCTGCTGATGTATCCAAAACAAATGCTGATAGTTTATTATTATTATTATCATTGTACTTTATTCATTTAAGTGTCAGTCAGTGTTACTTTCAGGGTTTTGTGGCAATTTAGCTGTTGACAAGCATTTTATTGAAAGGATGCCAGTTCGCCAATATGTAGGGAACTATGATTAGGTAAAACCTCCAGAGATATTGAGAGAGAACTGGAAGTATGTATCTTGCTATAGCTGTTATAATGTAGGAACATTTCAAGTTTTTCATGCACATTTTCAGTTTGTATCATCTCTTTATTTGGTTAGTTTCCTAGTTATATATCTCACTGTAACAGGTTGCATTTATTATCTCGTCGTTTCTTCGGGCGCTGAAGCCAAGCAAGGCTGAGCCAGGTCCTCTGGCTCCAGGTCTCTCACAGGGTGTCCTCAAGGTGTGAGCCAGGCTGTGTCACCCCCAGGCATGGCCGCAGGAGGCCTGCTTCCAGGCTCACTCGTGTGGTGGCTGGCACGATTCATTCAGTTCCTTGTCTGCTGCCGGCCGTCACCCCCCTCTCCTCGCTACGTGCATAGGATGGCGTGTAACCTGGCAGTTGGCTTCACTAGAGCAAAAAAGCCAAGGAGGGCCAGGCAGAGAGGGCACGACGGCGGTCACAGTGACACCCAGTCTCTGTGTGCTCTTCGTTCGAAGCAAGTCGCGCACGCTAGCCGGTATTCAGGGGTGCGTGCACTAGGAGGTGAGGATTATTGGGGGTCATCCACAGTTAAGACCATAAATTTCTGTTTGTTAGAGGATGAATTCTCTGTGCTTTGAGTCAGTTTGCATTCGTATATAGAAATATTGGAAATGAATGTAAATATTACATGTTTGGATAGCCAGAGACCTGAGTTATAAGGAATATTTAAAATGGAGACGTTTAGGCTCTTATTGGCTGATCACTGTCTACTCTCCGTGTTGCCCAGACGCCGAGCCTGCTCCTTGCGACGATGCCCTTGAAGATTCTTGGCTGGGGGGCTGTCTGTCCAGCACTGCCCCCTCCTGCATATCTTCTTTGGACATTGACTCTAGCGTATTTTTCCCCACAATTACATGAGATTTGCCTCTTTTGCACATTGAAGTATTTACATCTTTAAAAATTCGTGTTCCGAATACTCACTACTTTAGAGAAAGCGCTGATGTTTTCTCTAACCACTGACGGAAGGGAGGGCTGTAGGTCTGAGGCAGTGGTGGCGGTGCCCCTGGCTGACCCAGGCCTCCCTTGGCCCAAAGGGGACCCAGGCTTCACGTCTGAACCACTGTAGTGTTATCACTTATCCCTGGAGACCAGGTTAAACATTTCCAGAGCCAGCCTGGCTGCTGGAGATAATTGTGGTCACAGCAGATCGTCTACTATCATTCTCTGCATTTTGACTCACTGGAGTCCTTAGGGGCAACCAGAAATACCGAGTTGGGGTACATTAAGGTTGAGAGTCACACACAAAGCATTTTGAAGACAGTACACACCACTGGACATTCCAGCAAATTGATAAGTTAATTATCCAGTCCTAACTTCTCAGGAAGAGGTAGGTCCTCATGCTCATGCAGTGGCCAGCCCGTATGACCCATCTGTCTTGATTGTACCTGGGATTTAATTTCTAGAGACGGCTGAGTGACAACACAAATAGGTCAGTGCCATCGAAAGAAGTTGTACTACTTACAGTTCCCAAGAGAGGGGGGCCACATCACACCATGAAGGGCCACGTGGGGAAGCACCTGGGTCTGTCAGGAGGCAGAAGGAGCGAAGGGGAAAGCATGGGCCAGAGCCTTTATTTTGGTTCCCTCTGGGAGGAGTGGGTGAGGCAGGGGAGGCAAGTTTGAGCAAGTTTAGGATGGGATGTTTTGAATAATTCGTAATTCCATGCAGGAGGCAGTATGTGAGCTGTTGCAGAGCACAGACTCTCAGCCACAGCCACTCATGGGAATCACTGGAGGAGCTTGTAAACCTGCCATTGCCTGGGTTCCACCCACAGAAACTCTAATTGGTCTGGGATTTATTTTAGAGCTCTCTAGGTGATGCTAGTGTGCAGAAGTGCAGAACCAAGAACTGTGCCTTAGGGTATTCTCCTTAACCCCTGACCGGGGTTTGGTCTTTGTGTTTGTTTGTTTTAAAATTTCTGAGCCATTATGGACTAACTGATATTTTTATAAAATAACAATAAAAATGAATTGGAAAAGTTGAAAAAAATGCAAAATGCAAGGCCCAGTATTATTATTATTAGAGTCAACAGATATAGGATAACTGTATGAAATTGCTGTAAACATTTCAAAATGTTTACTCTTGATATCTGTACTTATTGTCACAGACACGTAACAGAGTTTACGGACTGGCGCTGGTCTGCAGACCACACTTTGAGTACTGCTGATGTAGAGGGCAGCCTGGCAAGAGTCCTGTACTGAGTGAACAGAAGCATGGGAAGCAGGTTGGGTTCAGATCATACAGGGCCATAAAAGCTTGGCTTTTATTCTGAAGGCACTGGGGAGCCAGACAGTTCTTGAAAGGAAGGACCTGAGCACAGCCCTGCTGCTGTGCTTACCTAGGCAACACTGTGTCTGAGGGATTGGCAATGAGGATAAACTGCTGACAAGGACCTGAAAGGGGTTGGGATGGGGAGGCACTGGGTAAACTAAAACAGAAACTCTATCACACTTCTGGAGAAGTCACTTTATACCACTAATAAACTACTTAAAGGAGGTAAGAAATAAAGACGGCTACTTTTTTGAAAGCTTAAATAGACAAAAAAAAAATCATTAAATTCTGAAAAATAACCCACCTAATATACTTTCAGAAACCACGCAGATTGAAGATCCAAGGAAACAATGGAGGGGGGAACAGGAGAAAATGCTCAAGGACTATCTGTCCGTGGCTCAGGATGCCCTCAGGACGCAGAAGGAGCTGTACCACGTGAAGGAGCAAAGACTGGCCCTGGCCCTGGATGAATACGTCCGGTTAAATGACGCCTACAAGGAAAAGTCGAGCTCTCGCACCAGCTGTAAGTACAGCGTGGCTGTTCAGACCTGAGAAATGGGGACCAAGTCGTAGGTAATAGAAGGCCACTTGGGTTTCTGTGGGACTTTGTTCTGAGTCCTGTTCCTTCCCGGGCAGGAAGAGTCCCTCAGAGCCACGTGAGGCTGAGGGCACACATCAGATTTCTCAGTAAAACCCCTTGACCCCATTCCAGATAAAAGTCTCCTCAGTGGGGGATTAATGTTTACCTTTTCAGATCAGGGCAAATAATTTGGCCCTTGTGCTACTCTTGTACAATGTTTGCAGTGGGACTAAACTAAAACTGGAGCTATTAACTAGAATGAAGTTTCTGTTGAACACCTGAGTTGACCGACCTCTCTCTCATCTCAGAAATTGATAATCTGGAGCTGGTCTTGTTTAAAGAAGCATCTGTGATGGGCCCAGAAGTTCTACTTAAATTACAAGTTTCTGGATAATGCAAAGCTCTGATAAACTGGGTCTGCAATAAGATTCTCTAAGATTTTATCCATAGATATAAAATTCAGAGGAAAATGAGGCGCTGGGGTCTTTATAACATTCCTTTTTCTTGAAAAAAATTATAAAGGTTTGAAGATGACTTTTTATATTTAGGTGTCTGATGAATGACAGTAAAGGAGTTATAAAGTTAAGTAAGTATCCACAGAAGCATGTAAATCTTGTTGTTTTTAGAGTTTGTAAATTCCAAGTTGACAACTAGTTATGCAACTTGTACAAGTTACTTTTTTTTTTTCTTTTTTCCCTTTGAAAGTATTCTCAGGATCTTCATCCAGTACTAAATATGACCCTGATATCTTAAAAGCTGAGATCTCCACTACGCGATTAAGGGTAAGACTTTTTTATTGTGGTTCTTCGTGGAACGTATGCATAGAATCTGGAAGGGGACTTTGTGGTCATCTGCCCTCTCCATTCAATGCAGGAACCCTTTCATTTATCCTCGATGGGTAGTCTTTCTGCTTTTGTTAGAACATGTGAGTGATTGAGATTGTTCTTTCTATTGAGAGAGAGTGTGTTCCTTTTCTGGGCAGTTTTATTATTTGCAGTTAGTATACTGCATCAAAATTTGAGTCTGGAAAACTTACTTTTCCTTATTGTGCTGAAATACACGTCCAGAGTTGAGCCTAGTTGCTCTTTCATCAGACAGCCTAATATTTCAAGATGCCCACGGTTCACATCACCACGTCACTTCCTTTTCCAGTGCCTCACACTTCCTCATGGGTTGTTTGCCCATCTTCACCCTAAATCTTTTTGACCACGCTGCTGTTAAGGTCACAGCTTGTTTACCCTTGACTTTTGGAGTCTTACAGACTGTTCACCAAGTAAACAAACTCATGCAACCAATACATAGGTCATGAAAGAGATTATTGCCATGACCCCAGAAGCCCCCATGGTATCCCCTCATCATCATCCTTCTCCCTAAAGGTGACACTAGGTGACCTTTATTTATTTATTTATTTATTTTTGCGGTACGCGGGCCTCTCACTGTTGTGGCCTCTCCCGCTGCGGAGCACAGGCTCCGGATGCGCAGGCTCAGCGGCCATGGCTCATAGGCCCAGCCGCTCTGAGGCATGTGGGATCTTCCCGGACCGGGGCACGAACCCTTGTTCCCTGCATCAGCAGGCGGACTCTCAACCACTGCGCCACCAGGGAAGCCCGCTAGGTGACCTTTATTGGCAATACTCTAAGTTGATTTTCTGCCTGCTTTGAACTTTGTGAAATTGGAATGCTACCTCATGGATTACTGATGGCTTCTTTTGTTCAACATTTTGAGATTCATCTGCATTCACTTTTATTGCTGTAAAGCAGTCCACTTTCGTATAGATACCATGAATTCTTTATTTCTTCTACTGTTGACGTACATTAGCGTTTATTCGAATTGCTGGTAATTAAAAATTATGCCTTAGTGTATGTGTCTACTACACATGTCTTTGGGTGCACAGATGTACACATTTTTGTTGGTTATGCACCTAGGAGTGGAATTGCCGTGTCAAAAAATATACATAGCTTCAACTCGAGCAGATACTGACACACGGTTTTGGGCCTTGTTACTTTCTAATATCTGCCCTTAAAGCTCTAAATTACTTTCTGTGCATGGCTTTTGCATACATCCCATAGGTTTTGAATTTGTATTTTTATTATCAGTCAGTTCAAAATATTTTCTAATTTCTTTATAATTTCTCATATGAGTATATTACTTAATTTTTAAACCGGTTAGGATTTTCTTATCTTTTATTATTGGTTTCAGCTTAATTCCACTGTGTGTTTTTTCAATTCTAAAATTTCTATTTATCTTTTGTTTCTAGTTACTTGCCCAAATTCTGCATGTTGATATAATAATTTTTCTGAATGAAATAATCATAGTTATTTGAAAATTCCATGTCTTAATTAGTATAATAACTAGATTCCCTGTATGTTGGATTCTTCGGTCTGTTTTTTTCTCTTGAAAAAAGAGAAAAAATATTGGTCAATATTTGACATCTCACAGCTGCTTACTTTTAATTAAGAGCCATATATTATGTATGAAAGAGAATAAAGATCATTTGAGGTTTGGGATGATCTTGTTATCCTTCAAAGAGGATTTAGTTTTGCTTCTTATAGGCAGTTAGTCCAGGGGTAGATAGTTTTAATTCAGTCAGGGTTTGAGTTTTCTGATTTCTGGGCTTCCTTCATTTTTCTCAGAGTGGGTCTATTTCCAGTCCACCCTTTCTCTTAGGGCGGAGCTTTTCAGAATCCCAGTTGAACTCCTGGGCTGTTTCCTGAGGGTCCCTTTGCCGGATTGAGGCTGGATTCCAGTCTCTCGCCGAAGCCTCTCAGCTCTGTGGGACAGCCGGTGCTTTCTGTGTGTCAGGCTCTCTCGGTCACTACATTCTCCCAGCTTTTCACTTTCCCTACACATATGCAAATGCCTCAAAAGGAAAAACAGTGCCAAGTTTGGACCTTGACTATGGGCTTCCCTTATTTGCCTTAGTCGTTCGCCAGCGTCTTCAAATAGATGTTCTTTTTTGTTTTGTTTTACCTCACAACTTTTCTGTCGTTCTCAGAAAAAGAGTGTGAAAAAGTTCATCTATACTTTCTGGAAGCAAACCTCTCTTCAGTCTGAATTTCTGGGTTTCACTTATGGAAGTCATTGTTAGAAGTGTTCTTTTCTACCATAAACAACTCTTACTCTGTCAATCCACCTTTATTTCTCTGTACGTTCCTTAAGAATCCCATGGGCTGGTTTGTGGGATCCTTGCTGCTCCATGTCTACCATGTGTATACACTTCTGTGATCTGCTAGGCAGATACCTTATCTAAAAAAGGGGGGGGCAGAGAATGAAGGTATTTTGTCAAAAGTTACTCTTGCTAAACTTCAGTATTCCCTTGAGTTGTGCACTTCTCGAGAAGTTATTACTTACTATTACTGCCCTTTGAAATTTTAAACATTTTTCACAGTTCTTTTCTTTGTAAGACATATTGTAAATGGAATACCTCAACAGGCTGTCATAATCTGTCCATTTAAATGCTATTTTAGGAAAGATGCAAACTAAGGGAGGGATTTAAAATCAAAAGTACATATAGGATATCTCACACAAATAACTGTTAGAAGGAAATGGAGCCCCGTCTCACTGGGGGAGATCCCAGAAGATCCCAAGTAGTCCTGTCCCCTGGACATGTCTCCTAATGCAGCAGAATCCCTCAGACAAAGCTTATGTTGCGCCAGGTTTAATGTGCTCTTAATATGAGAAGCCTGTGTTTCATGTGTATGGCATCACTGTGGGACCACAAAGGTGAGTCAGGAAGGAGTGCCTTCCCCACGAAGGTGCTTCCCTCAAGAAGAGGTAGAAGACATTCATAATAACTGTAATGAAAGATGAGAGCATCTCTTTCATTAGCGAATAGGCACTTGTTTAACACTTCCTGTCAGTGCAAATGCCTTTTTTTTTTTTTTTTTTTTTGCGGTACATGGGCCTCTCACTGTTGTGGCCTCTCCCGTTGTGGAGCACAGGATCCGCACGCGCAGGCTCAGCGGCCATGGCTCACGGGCCCAGCCGCTCCGCGGCATGTGGGATCTTCCCGGACCGGGGCACGAACCCGCGTCCCCCGCATCGGCAGGCGGACTCTCAACCACTGCGCCACCAGGGAAGCACGCAAATGCCTTTTTATAGAAACACATCCTTAGCACATTGGCCCTTGTGGTCCATGCTCTATTGTGATGTTTTGAGCTGTGTCATGGTTTGCACATGGCGGGGCAGATGGTTCCCTCTCTCTGTCATTTGAGCACTTCTTGGCCAGGTGGCTCTTCCCCAGCCATTCAGAAGCGGCTGGATAATTTGAGCAGAGTTTCATGGATTTTGATAACCTAATTTTTCGTGGCTTGCCTATCCTGTAGAATCCCTGCATATACTAGTCCCTTTCACAAAGTAGTGCCGCAGAAATAGTAACTCATGAATTAGCTAACTCTTCATTGCTTTGGTGTCTCAGGGGACCTGCCTGCATTTTTCGTCATAGTAACAACTTTTCAGATGAAGTCAAGCACTGGCCTCATACTTCATTATTTTACTGTAACAATATTAGTAGGTGCTTCATTTGTTTTATTGAATTACAGCAAATGGGTCAAGCATTTGAAAATCAGGTATTTAGGAACATCTGTCTAAAGCATCTGTTTTGTATTATTTTATATTATGGTCATAGGTGTCGGTGATCATTGGGCTGTAGTTTCCTCCTCGGGCTAATAGGATAACGGTATTTCCTGGCATCTTATTCCTAGTTGTTGAAATGGAGAAATGAATAAATTAATGCCGTTTTAGTAATATATTCATAACTTTTAGAGGTGGGTGTTTAATTTCTTGAGAAAATCTATTTTTTTAGGAAGAGGAATGTAAAAAATTTTACACCAAAATTTATTATTTCATTCGTTCATTCTAGATACTTAGGATAAGGAATGGTGTATCTTATACAAACTCAACCTTCAATTCAATTGATATTTTTCAAAATTTATATGCCAGATTATAAATAGGTGAGATGTGGTGAAAATTGGATGTAGAAAATTTTTGCTGAATTTTGATTAAGTTTTTACTCTTGTTTATCAAACTGAAATAAAATGTTGGAAATGTAAAAGTATAAATTTCTTTAGAAATACAAATGTGTTTGAGAAATTTATTGAGCACCGCAGCATATGATCTGATGTAACTTTTAATTTTGTCAAAAAGGAAACAAATGCTCCTCTGGTTAAATTATTTGCTCTCCACGCCAAATACATGGCTGGTTAGTGGGCATTGCTGTTGATAACAGGGTGCTGTCTTTATTCTCAGATATATTTATCCCCACATTGTTAATATGAATTCACTTTGAATTATTTTTAGCAATGGTGATGGACTTAGAAAAGCCATCCACAATCTCACCTGTTTGCAGTCTTGGGCACAGATTTTAAAAGAATGGCAGTTGAATGTAAGGGTTAGTTTGTAACTGTGTAACTGTGAATGGAGTTATTAGCTCATGTGCACATCAAACTATGACACTTTAACCAGTGATGTAACTAACATACAAAAGTCATAGCAGTGTGCTTCAGATGAAAAGAAATATGCCTTCTGAGAATGCAAATTGCTACAAATAAGGATTGTCTCTTGATTAGACATGAGTGATATCTTTATACTTAGCTTACATCCCAAGTTCTTTCAGCTCCAATTTCCTGATCTCAAGGTTTTGAAGGAGATAGAGCAATACTGATTTGCAGTAGCAAACTGTACATCAGAAATGGTTATTCTTTTAAGATATCCAAAAATGAATTTATGTTGTAGTTGGTGTTGGGTTTGAAAATAGTACAACAGTCTTCATGAAGTTTGAATGAAATGAAGAATGATATGACTTGATTCACCTTCACTAAAGAAGCAAGACTGAAAGAGAAAATGGGAGAGAGATACTCTACTTAATGCAAGAACTGGTCTTATCTCTGTTAAGACATGCTAATAACTGGAAACGATTAAATTTCATAGCACGGTAGTGTTTTTTTCAAAAAGCATACTCAGAGTGAAATTATAACAATCACATTTATTGATTTCATACTGTTTTGTTTCTCTCTTTCTTTCTCTCTAATGATTTTGGTCTCCTTTTCTAGCTTTGAAGGGTACCATACTGCAGGCTAAATAATTATATGTCAAAAGAAATTCTTCATCAAAACTGTGTTGCTGGGGGAGGAGGTATTTAGTTTCTCCTCACTTGGGTGAACTACTGTCTCAGTCTCTCTGGCCATGACTTCCAGACTTCTCCATCTTCACTCATAAACACCCTCATATCCGTAATGCTCATGGCATTTTACAAAATCAAATGCAATTAACTTCTTCTGTGAGAGAATGTACAGTCTAAGCAGACAGGAACAGGGAATAAGGATTCCTAAAAATCAATTTTAAATGATTCTATGAAGGCTGCAATACTCATTCTCTCATTTTTCTGAAGGACTGTGGGAGTTAAGCTCTGTGGAACTGTGTGAGATAAAGATATTATAACGAACACAACTCAAACCAACACTTCATTATATTTTGATATTTTCCTTGACATAAGCCCAATAAATACATTGACCTAATATGTTCATGTTAAATTTTGAGAGAATCAGCCTCTTGAGGCCATGACAGTGAAGTTGTGAGAGGAAAAAAATAGCTATTTATACTACATACGTCTCTTACGAAGTTAAACATACACTTAAAATGTTACCCAGCAATCCCACTTGTAGGTATTTCCACAAGAGAAATGAAAGCATATACTCAAAGACTTGAGTGTAAACATTCACAGGAGCCCTATTCTTACTAGCCCAAACCTGGAAACAGCCTTCAGGTTCACCAGTGGATGAATGGATAAATAAATTGTGGTATATCCATAAAATGCAATCAAAAGGAACAAGCTGCTAATACTCATGACATGGATGAATTTCACAAGCAATACGATAAGTGAAAGAAGCCAGTCATGAAGACTACCTACTGGTGTGCTTCCATGTGTATGAAATGCTTGAAAAGGCATAATTGACAGAAAGCAGGACAGGGGCATGAAGAAATTACGTTATTTACTGGTTCTAATAATTACTCATTTAAATCTTTCCCCCCCACATAGAAAATGATCACTTATTCACTTTTATTGCTGTTATAATTTATTATAAACTATTTATAATGAAATTCACCAAATTTAAAAGTACAATATGATGAGTTTAGACAAATATATATATTTTTGAAGTTGATTTCAGTCACCCTCTTTTCTCTGTATGTAACTATTCATAAAAACCAGGTTGTTTATAGAGGTCTTCATCTGACTTTTGTATCTTGTATCTTTTATAAAAAAATTATTGGCCCGTATAAATTGCTAATTAGATGTAGAGATTACGAGATCTAGGGTTTTTTTTTTTCTTAGTGGGGAGTAGAATTCATCATGGTTGGTATTACATTATCTCCCTCAGGCATACAATGTCCCATTTTTCTTTTTTATTATAGTAGTAGTCATTCATGATCATCATCTAGGTCATTTCATTAAGGATTACAAAATGATGATAGTCTAATTATATTATTCCTTATTTATTTATTTGTTGGGATACTTCTATAAAGTGAAATTCCACACCGCCCAACTGCTACTTGTTATTTGCTTACCCTCAGCTCATATTGGAAAGATGAATAAATGTTAGATTATTTTCCTTTAAAAAAAAAAAACAAATTTCAAATGATGAGCTATGTCCTAGCATCTGTTAGAGATGACCAACAGAGTTGAGTTTGTTTGTTTAAATATCACTGTGTGATCACAAATTTAAACATTATTGATATGTCATTGCAATTATTATTCTTATTGAACCTCACATCATCCTGTCTTGTGCGTATAGGAGCCTTTTTATATTGGCTCCTGAGGCCTTTGATCCCAATATTCTGATAGTTTCTTTCTCTTTGGTCTGGAAAGATGTTCTTGATTTTTTTGTATAAGGTCTGGAATCAAACATTTCTCCAAGAAGCTCTGATTCTTTTTTAGCGAGAAGTGGTATTTAGAGACCACAATCTGTATGCATGAGTGTTTATTACAGTTGGGTTGGCAATTGTATATAGGTCTTTATCTTAATATATTTAAAATACTTAAATCTCCAGTAATTACAAAAGTGTGATATTGACACAAAAATGAAAGATCAGTGGAACTGAACATTGAAGAATATGCAGAAACACCTTGTCGAATTTAAAATGTGATAAAAGTGGCACTCCATATCATTAAGGAAAAAATGGATTATTCAATGAATGCTTGGGACATATCTTGACCCATTTTAAAAGAAATGAAAGTGAATCTGTACCTTTTTCCTTTAATTCCAGATGGATCAGCAATTTAAATGTGAGAAGTTCAATCATAAACTCAATTAAATTAGCCATAAGACATTTAAAGCAATAACAGAGCACTAAAACTTGCTTTTCCCTAAGAGAATTTGCCACGCTGGGTGAACATCACCTTCCATCGTGTTCTTTTCATGGTCTCATGGAGACAAAGCCCAACTGCATAAAATTGGGACCCAAAAGGACCAAACCCTCGGTGTGAGAAGAGCTAGGATTAAACTCCTCCAGCCCTGCCACCCCAACATACCTGCCACTGCCATCACCCACCAGAAAGCGTAGGAAAAGTGACCTGTTTGGAGAAACAATGAGAAACCATTCTGACCTCTGAACATATCACCATCTGACACACCTTATATGGGTTTGCAGGCTGAGTTCACACTTACCTGGAAGGTCTGAGAAACTGCAAGCTAAACACTTACTTCGAGCTGTGGCAGGTGTAGAAAGTGGCAGGTGGCTGCACTGCCAGTTGCCTGGAAGTGCATATCCTCTCCGGAGAAACGCACCTGCACCTGTGTCTTCCACAGGTAGAACTCTAAGGGTACAAACTCATAGCCAAAAATCACAAATTTACACAGAAACAAGGTCACATCAGTAAGAACCAGCAGAAAAAAACAGACAATAGAATCAGGTCTTCAAATGCTTCAGATTTTGTTGATTTTAGATACAGAATGTAAAATATGGGTGTTTAATATGTCAAGAAATAAAAAAGGAATTGAAAATATGAGTAAGAAAGATACTATGACTGTGAAATGACCAAGGATATATGGGAAAAGAACTAAGTAGAACTTCTGTAAATTAATCATATAATGGTTAAAATTCAAAGCTGCCAGAGGAAAAAAGATTATTTGCAAAGGTCTGACAGTTAGAGCGATACTCCTGACTATTCCGTAGTGATGACGAAAGGAAAATGATAAGGTAATACTTTCAGTGCTCTAAGAGAAAATAACCATCAACCAGAATTTTATACACAGGAAAACATCTTTCATGCATATGAATGAGATAAACATGTTTTCAGACAAAATTTGAAAGTAACTAATGGCACCAGAAGTTCTTCACCATTGGAAATACTAAAGAAAGCAGGAAAAGAGAGAAGAGAATAGAAAAGGCAAGCCAATGAAAAGTTTAATGTAAGATGGGTAAATTAAACCCAAATAATTAGAAATAAGTGTAATTGGATTAAATGTTCTAGTTTAAAAGGCAAAGATTTACAGACTGGTTTTGGAAAGAAAAATCTACCTATATGATGCTTATAAGGGACACCAGAAACAAAGATACAGAAGAGTTAAAAATAAAAGGATGGGTAAAAAAGATGCAACAATCAAATTCTAGTCAGAATAAAGCTAGTATTGGGACTTCCCTGGTGGTCCATTGGGTAGGACTCCGTGCTCCCAATGCAGGGGGCCCAGGTTCGATCCCTGGTCAGGGAACTAGATCCCGCATGCATGCTGCAACTAAGAGTCCACGGGCTGCAACTAAAGGTCCCGCATGCCGCAACGAAGATCCCATGTGCCACAGCTATGACCTGGCGCAGCCAAAATAAATTAAAAAAAAAATAATAAAGCTAATATAGCTTTGTTAATTTTGGAATAGGTAGATTATAAGGCAAAATGCTTCACTAAGAAGAAAAAAGAGGGCAATGAATGTGTTAAAATATGAGCCCCCAAGTATAATTGAGCACAGTTACAACAACACCATGTTGAGTAAATGAAGCTAGACATAAAACAGTACATACTGTATGATTCCATTTATATAAAGTTCAACAAAGACAAAACCACTTACAGGGTCGGAAGTCAGGATAGTGGTTACTTTGGGGAGAAAGAAAGGGTTAGTAATTTGGTGGGGCACAGGAATGGCTTCTGGGACTTCTTGAACTTTTGACCTTCCCATGGGTGTTTTACCATTCATTTATTGAATGGTCTACTTAAGATTTTCTTTTTTCTTTTTTGTAGGTATGTTATACTCCTAAGTTTAAAAAACTTAGAGGCTACTTAATTTGGAGGAGCACCATACACTTCTAAATAATAATGGGTGCTCTTTGATAAAATTAGTGAGTAAAACGTTGAGAAAAGGGATATTTGTGTAGGCCTCACAGTATCTCCCCACAAATATGTATTACTTAGCTCTGGTGATTTTTAACATGTCCACTAATCTTTGATACTCCTCTCTTCTTGAGTATGGACTGGCCTGGTGATTATCTTCTAACAAGTAGAGTTTGGAAAGGGAAAAACAGTAAACTTAAAGTGAAGAAATCTAGGGATTTGCTACCATAACTAAGTGATTAAGTTTAACATCACCAGTGATGTCAGGTTGACAGCATGTACCCCGATATCATTCGATGAGAAGGACACATCACCTCTGTCATATTCTTCCTCCCAATCTATAACCTCAGTCTGATTATGAGAAAGCATCTAACAAACCCAAGGTACACTTCATGAAATATCTAACCTATTCAAAAGCAAACAGGTCATTAAAGATGAGAAAAGACTGAGGAAGTGTCACAAATTGGAGGAGTCTAGGGAGACATGACAAGTAAAGACAACATGGTCGGATCCTGGGGGATCCAAGTAAAGTCTGTAGTTTAGCTAATACTGTTAGTAGTGTCAGAAGAGAATTGGAGAAAAGTTTTAGCCTTGCATGCATATACTAGAAAATAAGAAAGTCTTAAAATTAATGAGCAGTGAATTCCATCTAAGAACAACAGAATAAATCTGAAGACAGTTGATGAAGGGAAATAAAATTAAGGGAAGATATTATTTAAATAATAAACATGGCTATAATAGAGGAGATCAACAAAAGCATAATTTAGTTCTTTGAAAGAATAATAGAATTGACAGGTGTCTGTCAGGATTGATAAGAGAGAAAAGAAACAAGTAAAAATATACAAGGAATGAAGAGATAAAACTCTAGATGCTTAAGAAATGACAGGACATTTTGAGTAAATTTATACTCTTACATTTTAATTTTGAGATGAGATGAATAAGTTATTACTAAGATATTGTTGACCAAAAATGACTCCAGATGAAAGAAAGAATCTGACCAGCCCTGTTACTATCAGTGAAATTCCAGATACACCCTGAAGATTAGGCTAATACAACCAAATTCTGACAAGATAATATGAGGGAAAAAATAAGCCAGCCATATTCATAAGCTTAGATACAAAAATCCTAAGCAAAATATTGGTAAACCAGATGCAGGAACATTCAAAAATAGTTTGTCAGGACCAAGTTGGGCTTATCCTAGATATGTACAGTCTAGGATTTGAAAATGAATTATTCACTACACTAACAGAGTAAACAGAAATCATTAATCATTCCAATTGATACAGAGAAAGCATTCTGATAAATTCAGCTTCTAGTCATGGTTTGTTTTTTTAAAAAATCAATCTAACTAAAAATAATTGCTGTATAACAGGGCATGAGAGATGAAGAAGGAGAGCTGGCTGTAGTTTTGTATAGAGTATTTAAGGTAAGTCTCATTGAGAAGGTGACATTTGAGCAGACGCTAGACAGAGGTGGTGAAGTTAGGTGAGGAAGAGCCGGTGTAAAGGTCCAGATGTTAGAGAAGGTCTGGGATCTTCAAAGAACAGTAAGAAGTCAAATGTGGCCACAATATATGGAGAGAGAAAGTGAGAGCGGTAAGAGAGGAGGTGAGAGAGGTAACCTAGACAATGAGATGAAGACAGAATTCATAGGCCTTGGGGACCACTGTAGACTTCGGATGTTAATCTGAAATAGGAAGCCATTTGACCAGGTGTTTATCATTTGTATTAATATTTGTTTTGCTAGTTTAAGTGATATATAATGATACCATGATTTTCAATTTTGTCTTTGTTAAGAGGTGATTTTTTTTTTTTTGGTGACATTCTACCTTTTCTATTTCTGTTTACCAATTTATTTTTTGAATTTAACAGCTTTTTGAGAATTAATTCCCATACCACACAGTTCACCTGTTTAAAATGTACACTTCAGTGGGTTTTAGTGTATTTATTGTTGTATCCCCATCATCACAATCTAGTTTTAGAACATTTTTGTGTCCCCTAAAGGGAACCGCGTACTCCATTAGCTGTCACTGCCCATTCTGCACAACCATATCCTCTATCTCCAAAGCCCAAGCAACCACTATCTATTGTCTTCCTCTCTAGATTTGCCTATTCTGTTATACATTTTGTATAAATGGAATCATACAATATGTGGTCTTTTGTGAGCTTCTTTCACTTGGCATACTGCTTTCAAGGTTCATCCATGTTGTAGCATGTGTCAGTACTTCATTTCTTTTCATTGCTAAATAATATTCCATTGTACAGATACATCACATTTCATTTATTCATTCACCAGTTGGTGGGTATTTGGGTTGTTTCCACTTTTGAGTGATGATAAATAGAACCACTACAAACATTCCTGCACAGGTGTTTATGTGGATATAAGTTCTCATGTCTCTTGGGTTTATGCCTAGGAGCGGAATTTCTGGGTTATGTGGCAACTTATTGGTTTATTTAGCAGAAAGAGATCTAGAGTTGACCTTCCATATTTTTATCTATTATTTGTATCTCAAGGTAGTATATTTCAAAAATGTTTCATATTTTTCTCAGTAGGTTTTGTTTTTTCCTTTTCACTGTTGTTAAACAGAAGTTTGGGATTTTTAAACATATATTCAATCATCTCGTTTCTGATGACAGAATCCATTTATTAGTCATCACAAGTGGTCCTAACAGCATCTGGGATTCTGTTTTCCGCTATTCTTTAGTAATGTCAAACATGTTTTTATTATTAATCCTCTGATGATCTGGAGCTGATTTCTCATTTTCTTTAAGGGTGACTTGAGAGAGGAGGCGGGTGGTGAGGATTTTTAGTGAGGTGGAAGCAGTGGTGATGAGGAAGATTTCCAGAAGAGCAAGATGACAGCTGCCCTTTGTCGGCTTTGCTTAGGGAGCTCCTGGCAAGATGACGGAGGGAGTGGTGAGAAGGGACAGTAGTCGTCAGTAAAATGTCACTGTGATCATTGTAACTTTAATGTTGCAAGGGTCACTCTTAGGGCAGATTTCTGAACCCTGCCTGTCTTGTGATCTTCCCAAGGTCCACACGTTCTGGAATTTACTTTTCCTTCATTGCCATCTTGTTTCTCCTTCTTTTAAAAGAAAACTTATTACATGCTAGGATTGTAAGAGATGGTAAGAGGCTGTATGATTTCCAGTCGTGCTTATCCCATTGAATCACTCTCTTTCTGGATTTCAGAACTAACTTTAAAGTCAATTCAAAACGTCAGTTGCTTTGGTGCAGTGGGTATAAAAGGCAGGGAATGTGCAAAAGTCGTGGGTCTCTCTGCCTCCGATTTGGGACTCTCGGGTTTGAGATTTGAGCCGTAGACATAGGTCTGGAAAATTAGATGGTTGGATCCAGCTGCAGAGAGTTCACCACGTATTGATATAAGGCAAAAACAGGCTCTAGGGCTTGTGAGGCTCTTCACATATTCAGCTTGGGTGGGATAGAAGAATACTGACATGGGGCTTCCCTGGTGGCGCAGCGGTTGAGAGTCCGCCCGCCAATGCAGGGGACACGGGTTCGTGCCCCGGTCTGGGAGGATCCCACATGCCGCGGAGCGGCGGGGCCCGTGAGCCACAGCTGCGGAGAGGCCACAACAGTGAGAGGCCCGCGTACCGAAAAGAAAAAAAAAAAAAAAGAATACTGACCTTTCTAAGGTAGAATAAGGGCCATAGGCTTTATTTAGGTCATTTTGCTACAGTTCTAGTTTGTCTTTGATCTTATATCTATTATCATGCCATTAATAACTAAAACTTTTATAACTGTAGTTTTAAAACATTCTCCTGGGTTCTAGACCGCTCTCTGCTGCTTAGTAGCAGGGTAACCTTCAGCAGATTACTTACTTATTCTCTTTAGGTCTGAGATTCCTCACCTGTAAAATAAGAATTTAAACTGTATCCATCTACTAGAGTAGTTGTGAGGGTTGAAAGCACAGTGCCTGGAATACCTGAAGTGCTTGGCATTTTAGCTCTCACTGTTGTCTCCAAGTAGAGTCCACATTGTGTTAAACGTGCAAATCAGCATTAGCGTAACCCTTAGCTGGGATCTAAGGACATTTGTTTTCATGTTCTGTGTCCTACATTTGAAAGTGGGTTGGAGAATGAGAGTAGAAACAGTGATCCTCCAATAGCTAACGATACCAAATGGTTCTCTGAGAAGAAAGGGTGTTGAACAGTTAAGACCAAACTCATAAAACCAGAAACAATCGGAAATAATGTTGGGTTGGAAATAGCAGTATCTGTTTTCACTTATCATTATAATAGAATCAAACTTTTTCATCCTTAACAAAATAAAATGCACATTGATATTTGGCAGCTGGAAATCATTCAGGTAATCCACTCAGAAGACTCCCCAAAATGAAAGCAGTGGCTTTCAGTCAACTGTAGGTAAAACAAATAATGTGGAAGAAAACACAGGTGTTAGCCTCCTTTATCATTGTCACCCAACATACAATAAAATCTCACATCACTTAAGCAGAGAAGAGTCTGAATTGTCAAAAGTTAAATTTACAACGATCATTTTTGAAAGAAAGTAGATGGGTGTGTCATCGCAGCCCAAATGATTTTAAGTGGCGTGCCATTTTATGACCATGAGATACACTAATTGTTTTAATTCAGTTGTGCCAAGAGGGCTTGATAGTACCATGTTTTTTTTTTTTTTGTCAACTGTGTTTTCAAAGGTAGAGACAGGTTTCAGCCCAGTTACTATTGATTTTTGGATTTCTGTTGTTATTTTTAAATAAAAATATGAAGCTTTTTGGTGAAAAGCTTTTGAGAGTGCTGTCAGAAGTAGAATTACATGTGGAATGAGCTGTCGGTTACTGATGGCTCCTGACATGATGATAGTCCGATACTAAAACTGAAATGTCTTTACTGGACACTGTGAGTGAGCTTGTTGCTATGCATGAATATTAAAGCACCTTCAAGATCCTTCTCTCTGAGGGCAGCCCTCCTCCCCTGGCCTAAGCAGTCCTCTCCTCCTTTGGGTTCCAGTAACATTGTTTGTACCTCTCTTTTAGTTAGGAATTGGGCCTTGCAACACAATTCTTTCTATTTCCTTCTCCCTAATAAAATGTAAGTGCCTTAGGGCACAAACTGTTAGGCCTTCAGATTAACTTAACAGATAAATTATTGAACATTACTGTATCAAAAATATTGTGCCTCACGGTCTACAAATGTGTCACAACAGCCCTTGTCTTTGTCGTTTGGTTCCTCATAGGGCCTTGTCCCCCCGGTTACTTTTTTCCCATCTGTTCCACGATGCTCTCTGTTTTCCTCTGACTTCTCTGGCCTCTGCTTCGCAATGTACTTTGTCTCTTTCTCTCGTTGACCTGTGAGCGATGCAGATGCCCAAGGTGTTCCTGAGCTGCCTTCCCTGCTCCGTACACACTCTCTAGTTGATCTCGTTTATCCTCGTGCATTTAGAACAGCATCCTTACGTCAGTGACTCTTTATTTTATATCTCTAGTCTAGTCTAGTCCTTATGTCAGTGACTCTTTATTTTATATCTCTAGCCTGGACACTTCAAGTCCACATATTCCACTTGCCTTGAAGTGCCATGGGTGTCAGAAAAATAAATGTCTCACAGAAACCCTTTATCTCCCCCCCAGGAAATCACCTTCACATACCCAGGATTTCGGAAGTGATCTTTGACACATCTTCTCCCTCACCCTCCACATTGAGTCCGCCACCAAGTCCTGTTGATTCTACCTCTAAAATGGATTTTTCCTATAGCACGGCCCGCACGCCAGGCAGGATGGCCCCTTTGGGCCCCTCTGGTCCAAGCACCATAGAGTCTCCACAGTGATCTTTTAGAAGCATGAAGCAGCTCATGCCTTACAGTCCCTCCTTGATTCTCATTGTTCTTAGGAGGAGATCTAGAAATCCTCAGCATGGCTTCAGGTTCTATGTAATCAGGCCTCCTTTTGCATTCTCACCTCATTCCACGCGCCACCTCTGTAATCCAGCAGTGACAGCGTTCTTTAAATCCCAGAGACTTGCTGAGTTTCCCCTCCCACAGTTTAGGGTTTGTCCACAGGCTCTACCCTGTGGGGACCCCTTCTATCAGTGAAGCCCACGAACCCTCTCATCTCCTCAACCCCTCAGACTAAATTAGGTCCCGTCCCCCTTTTAGATCGTGAAGTATCCTGTGCTTTTCTTTTATATCACCTATGGCAGTTGGAAAGGTTTATTTCGTTGGACAATCATTTGCTCCATATGAGGCCCCCTCGTTGTCCTGTAAGACACATAAGGGCATTAGGTCTGTTTCATTCACACTTTCAGCCCCAGGACTTGACACATTGCGCAGAATCAATAGGTGTTTGTGGAATGGGTAGAATAAATAGGAAGTAAAAGTGCAAAACACAGGGAAATACTATACAACAGGATGTGCTTAAAACTTAAGGCTATAACTCACTATATGGAAATAAGTTTCTGACACCCATGAGAATACCTTCAGTTTGTGACTGAACCAGGCTTGTGCCATTTTCCTGACCTGCCAAACCTTAGTATTCTTATTACCAAAGATAACAGGAAGAGAACAATTTGTATCAGTTTGACAACAAATATTTATTGATCCCCTGCTGTACACCTGGTTTTATTTTACAAGCTTGGGGTACAGCTGGGTGACGCTTCTTACTTTCCCATGGGGGACAGACAGGAAACAAGTACAAAGACAATTTCAGCTCTTGGAAAATGCTGCGAACTAAACAAAACAGACCAATGGCCTGGGTGCAGTGGCCAGAGAAGTGCTGTTTGCAAAGGTAACGTGGAGCTGAGGCCGAGTGACAGGGAGTCAGCTAGTGAAAAGCTGAGGGAAGGGCCTTTTAGCCGGGGGAACAGCACATGCCGAAGCCCTGAGGCTGGAACAGCCTGGCCTGTTTGGGGAACAGAGGGGTGGCCAGGGGTCCTGGAGAGTCAGGAAGGAAGGGCAAGCGCAGAGTCCGAGAGACCCTGGCTGACCATCCTGCCTCTCCCCGTAGTGGCTGTTTATCACAGAGCGCGGACGATCGCGATGTCCGGCTCATAGCAATGTTGCTACGTCCGATGATGAGAGGAAACTTGAGTAGTAATGCACATCGCTGATAATCTGCCTTCCATAGAACGTATGTCCAGGAGAAACTAGTCGAGTCAATGTCAAACTAGTGGCTGTGTTTATGTGTTTAATGGTTTACTAATAGATTACCTTTTTAAACTGTGTTGCTGATTACTTACAAACATTCATATTTACATTGATTTCTCACAAAAGGTTAAAAAGCTGAAGCGAGAACTGTCACAGATGAAGCAAGAATTGCTCTATAAAGAACAAGGCTTTGCAACCTTGAAACAGTGAGTATGAAAATACTGAAATTGACTCTCGAATAATCCAAAGCCCCTGAACCGATACAAAGAAAAAAGAAGTATAGATTACATAAGAGTTTTCTCAAAGAGAAGTAGAATACGAAGTGCAAAGCTCTGCACCAAAAAAAAAAAAAAAGCAAAAATCTTGGGAAAATCTATACACTTGAATAGGTGTGAAATGTTCACTAATCTTTGGCGATCCAAGGAAACCAAAGTGAGAAACTTAGCTTCGTCTCTGGGCCTGCCAGCCTGCTCTCAGTTTGAGGCAGAGCCAGGAGATCGAGCCCAGGAAGGGCCTCCCCCTTCTCTCCGGAGGCTGGGCTCTGTAAGCCTGCGCCCGCCGAGCCCCAAACTCGGGGCCTGTCCGCCTCTGGCAGCCCCAGAGGGACCTAATGCTGTCTGATCTCAGGGAGCAAGTCGGGGGTGTCTGCAGAGGGGCTGAGTGAGTGCCTCGGCTCCCGTGTTCCCTCTGCCCTTTCCTGCTCCATGCTGAAGTCTGCTGGACCCTGGCTCCAGCTCGAGCTGAGTCAAATGAGAATGGAGATGACGGAAGGTAGCAGGATCTGGAAGTCCCTGCCCCATTCCCAGCCCCTGGAAGCCACTGCCCTTCTGCTGACGAGGCCCAGACTAACTGAACCCCAGCAGGCACACCGAGACCTTCCAGCTCCTGCAGTGGCCACCCCAGGGTCTCCGATGCAGGGAAGCAGCGATGGTTCATCCAGCACACAACCACAGGGAGGGTTGAAGACATCATCGCTTGAAAGGCATCCAGCTGCGTTTCCCTTCCCTCCTCCTTGCTGCCCGGTTCAGTGCCCCCCGTAGCAATGCAGGATTCATAGGGGCTTCCCTGATCGGCGGGTCTCTTGTTCCTCCTTGTCTCCCTTAGCAGTATCCAAGGCAGCAAGGCGTTACCCCGTTAAAGATCCCACGTGTTCGCTGGCCAGGCCACATGTTCTGTGTGTGTGGTTGACGAGTTATATTTCGGGACCCCAGTCACTCCTCTTGACCACCAGCCACATGACTTTCATCTCAGACATTTGGTTTACTGGATCAGTTTTGTTTTTGACACTCACCTCACGTGATCATGACCATGATATTCTTTCAGATGCTCCCATCCTGGTGGTTCTCTAACCTGACTGCATATTGGAATAATCTGAGGAGCTCTTAAAAATCCCTGTGTCTTGTCTCCAGCCCAAGTCAGATTCTGTGAGACCCCCATGTGGTTCTCAGGTCCAGCCCTGTTCAGAGAACCTCAGCTGGTTGCAGAGCGCCCCGAAAAACTGAACAGACCTGGAATCACCTAAATGTATTATTTAGTCAGTTGTACATCAGCATAACGGAGGGCTTTGTGGTGGGAGAACCACGAAGCGTTTAGCCACACGTTGCATACTTTTAAGGCACATGAAATTATAACTCATTCACCACTGGGATTAAAGGTTAGCCAAACTTGCTGTTTTTGTTATATTGATGTAACAATGCTGTATTGTTTCAAAGCAGTTTGCTTGCAAGCAATTTTTATAGGAATCCAAGGCATGTTTAAGAATCTGTCAATAACATTCCACAAGAAAACAATAGACATTTGTTGTAGAAATTCAGGCTTTCTCTTGCAGTGATTCTAATCCGCTGAACCAAGAGCAGAAAGATAGGATATCTAACATCAGATTCCTCTCGTAGATCAAAATAAAGCTATAGACAAAATAAAGCTGTTTTCATCCAGTTGTTCAACACCGTACTACTAGAAGATTGAATAATAATTGATTGAACCCAGAGACCATACTTGTCAAGAAACCGCATTCCTGGTACTATAAGGGGACTTTTTACTTGGGTTACGACAAAATATATTTCAGGAAAAGATTTATACAGAATCCCACTGCAGGATTCTGTAACTTTTCACTTATTCACAATAAAATGGAAAAAGTTTGTGGAATCTGGAATTAGGATGTAATTTAAACCCCGGTTTCTATTTTACTTGATGCAATAGTTTATGCTGGATGAATGAATGTAGTTTTATTCTTTACGTTATTCATTTCAGACTGTGGTCCCAAAGTTGACTTTGGCCTAAGCGATAGTGTAGCTTATGTGTAGGTGGATGCCAGGAAGAGAAGCATATTTCCGCTTTGCCACCTCCAGTGTTCACTCAAAACTGGAAAATGGAAAGTGCTGAAACACCCAGCAAGCCAAGAGTATATACAGAATCTATGAAAGTTTGGCTCAGGGGGTACACATTTTCCAGGGAAGGCATGCAAATGGTAAGATATAGGGAAAAAATTAACTATAGGGTACCCAGAAACCAAAAACAATGTTTCTTTAATTTTTAAGGGATGAAAGTAAAATTGTATTTCTCAAGAACAAAAAGCACAGTACGTACTTCGTTTTAAAAAAAAAAGTCAGCAACTTATGCTGATACTTTATTTTATGGTCAGTTAGGGTCAAAAGAGAGAAAAAGGGGGAGATGAAAAGTGGAGGAGAAAAAGGAAAAACGTGGAGGTAGAGGGCAAAAGCAATAGTTAAAGTAAAGTAGAAATGTTCGGAAAAAGGGAAAGAAAGACCAAAAGGGGTTCCCTGGCGAATGCTGCATGGAGGTGGTTCTTGTCGTATTTAACTTTTGATTGAGCAGTGGCTGTCCGAGAAATTCTCATCTATTTTTAAAGCTCTCTGACATTTAAATTAGCAGTCTTGAAGTAGCCCTGCTTTTATTTTTCAATATTAAAGTTTATTTCTGAAAACTACTCACTGGCTTTTATTTTCAAATGTCAAAGTTGATTTCTGAATTAAAGATTTGTTTTACTATTAAATTCTGAAGGTTTTATACAAATCGGAAGAAATTACTTGGGCTTTAGAAACTGCCTTTGACAGTTTGAGATACCTATATTACTAGCTGTTTCATGAAATCTCACAGATTCTTTTTCTTATTAAAATAAGCTTTTTGCCTCAACTAAGTGAGTAGATACACACTTAAAGGTGTCAGCAATTTCATTGATAAAGCCCTCCTGAAATAAATATAATCAACCGATATTCAAACTACTTCTGGGGTTCTTATCAAATATTCTAAATGTAATAGTCATAAGAGCCCCAGGCCTAAGTCTTTCATGTTGAGGACAGTTGTGCTACTTAGCTAAGTGTTTATGCAATTTACAAGCTAAATTTGCATAGACTTTCTGGTCTCAGTTTCTTTTTTGGAAGAAACATGACTAGGTAATCTCTAGGGTCCCTTCCCATCACAAATACTCTGTGTATGTGTGTGCACGCGCACGCGTATATGTTTAATTCAGTGACTTCATTGGTTATACTTTTTTATAGAATGACCTTATGATAAAATTAATTTTATTCTCTTGGGTTCTTTAAGACTTTAATTATTTGTTCAGCATCGTAAAATATTTTCTAAAATGGTACTTGTTATCTACAAGTACTATTTTAGTTATCAAGTTATCTACAAACTGCACTTGTTTGGGTAAACTTTGGAAGAGTGAATAAGATAATAATTGTGTTAGTTTTTTTTTACTTTTCAGACTATGCCCTTCACGTTGAAATAAATACAAACTATTAAGTGTTTTAAACCAAATTAGGTCAGAGCCAGTTTTCTGTGATTTAGTAGGTGCCATAACTCTGGAGAGTCTGTGGATAAGACAAGGATATGTCTGAGAACGCATGTAATAGCGTTGTTGGCTGATGGGCAGAGATGTGGCTTGTGTCCCTGAAGGGAAGCCCAGGCTCTTTCCTAATGAGTCCCAGGCAGCATAGGTGGTGGGGAGAAACAGGAGAGTGATGGTGAAGAAAATGTTGAACCGTTTTCTTTTTTCATTAGGTAATTTGGTTGGGCCGTTCGACCACAAAGATTAGGTTACATGAAATCCTCTGACACAGGGTGACCCTATGAACTGTAAGGACATTTGGTGAGCAGATCTGCAGGGGCAGTAAATAAGCTCATCGAGGAGCTCTTTATTCAACGTTGGTGGACAAATGAACACATCTGCTGCCCCCTTGTTCCTAGATTTGAACTCATTCAGCAAGGCGAGCAATTTATCTTGACTCATAACTGTCGTAAAAGAAGAATACATTTCATATATCTAAAAAGAAATAAGAAACTAACCAAGCAATCCAAATATTACAGGATAGTCACTAGTATAAATAAAAATCACTACCCTTTATTAAAGGTCACCAAGCTGTAGGCACTGGGCTAGGTTTTGCACAGACATCGCAGCATGTAAAATTAGGTGGCAGTGATGAATCCTGAGGTTCCTGTGCTCGCCCAGTTTATTGGCATTTCTGTCCTTCTGCTTCCCCGTGTCCTGAACCTTTGTCAGGATCAGCATGAGATGAGGTTTGAGTTCAGCCAGCAGTGGGATCACCCAAACAGACTGAAAGCAAAAAGCCTGAGCCTGAAGGTGATGACAGTGGACTGGGGGATGAAGTGGGGGATGGAAGGGCTCTCAGCTCCAGGTGGTCAGAAGAGAAAGGAGAGAGCTTCATCAGCTTGAAACTGGTGTGTGTGAGTCACGTAGTAAAAATTAGCCAACTAAGACAACCCCAAACCCAATTCCTATCTCTTTAACTTGTACGTTCGGTTATTCTTTGATTTTTCTTTTTTCCTTTCCTCTTTTAACAGAATTGATAAAAAAATGTCTGGAGGCCAGAGTGGCTATGAACTTAGTGAAGCCAAAGCCATCCTAACTGAACTGAAGTCTATCAGAAAGGCTATTAGCTCAGGAGAAAAAGAAAAACAAGATCTGATGCAGGTATGTGTTGGAACATTTTTTCAAGTCACACTGCTACCTTCTTGGGCCTCAGAAGCTTTCCTTGAGGCAGAAGTTCTCCACCGGAGTCTGGAAGGCCCTTTACCACCACACAAACCCCACTTCTGCCCCATCCATACGGAATTTGGTCCCGTAGGAGATTGTTATAGGCACTGAGCCAGCCACCTGCCTTGGAAGAAAACGGATTGGTTCCAAGGTTCTGCTATGCTTATTTGAAGGCAGACTTTGGATGACCTTTGAGACAGGGGCTGCTGGATCCTGGAGCCCATCTAAGGAGATTAGCATCTTGGTGCACCCTGTAACTCACTGCAAACTTCATGTGGCGCCCTGATAAGCAGGGTTATCTAACTCAGTGGTCCTCAGCCTAGGGTACAGAAAGGGTATGTCACCTGCTGTCAGTAAGTAGATGAGGTGCCTTGAGGAGAGGGGGAAGGGGTGTGAGGAACTTAGAAAAGCCATTCCCCACCCCAGGAGATTCCGAGGTGCTAGCTGGGGGTGGCAGGGAGAACGCTGACCCAGCTGGGGGACATCTGTGTAGTCACCCTGGGAGAGATGCTAATGGCAGTAGACCCCCTTGTTACACCTGTACACTTCTCACCTTATGGGTCTGAGCTCCAGTGACCCAGCCTTATATGTAGAGAAAACAACCATTCAGTGATCAATATTCTGCATGTTGAGTATCTATATTTAGCAGATACAGTCAAGTTTTTTAAAGAGATATCTCTTCCTCCTCTTCCCTCCCTTCCATCTCGTAATTATCACAAGCACTGAGAAGTCTTTGTACTATTTTAGACATTTGGAGTTCTTTATCTAGCTGGGTGAGGATTTAGTCTGTGTCTTTCAAAAAATGTTAGAGCCCGTGGTAAACAGAACCTCTACATTTAAGTACCAAATTCAGCTACTTCATGTCAGTTTCCAAAATGCTGGTTGAATGTGGGTGAATATTGTTGAACCCATATAATTTTGCATTTGGAGAATTCTGAAATAACTTGCAAGAAGCGATCAAATAGAAAAGACTGACTTAAAATACTGACTTTGTGCCAGGCAGTCTTCTGCCTGCCTTGCATAGAAATACTTCATTTAATTCTCACAACAGCCTAAAGATAGGCTCTGTTATTATCCTCAACCCGTAGACAAGAAAACAGCAGTGTGGAGAAGTTGTTACTTGGTTAAAGTCACACAGCAGGTAAGTGGCAGGACTGAGGTTCAAACCCAGGCAGTCTTGCTCTAGAATATGTGGTTCTAACGAATGTGTAACACATACAGAACTTCACTTGGATGTACTTTTTGTTGTTCTGCAATGATCCTGCCAATTAAATCAGTCATTCCTGAAAAGCACAAAATAAGTCCTTGGAAAAAAGTTAATGGAACTTGAACAGAGTTAAATTGGAACCTCATAATTTAGCAATTTCAGGTCCTCTTTGATTCTTTCTGTAAACTTTGGATTTATACATAGGCCAGGTTAAATTTAAAAGCTAGATTCCTTTTTAATTACTAAAATATAAAAAATAATAAATACAGGAATCAACAGTAGAGCAGAAAGGGACATTAGTTATCTTCTATGACTTTTGAACCTCTTTGGCTATGACCCAGAGTAAGAAATACGTATATTTTACATCAAAAGCCAGTAATACAAATGTCTTTAACCATAGATACACACACCAAATTTCACAGAAATATGCCTGCTTTTGATACTAGTAATATACTTTGATTTTACTTTCTAGTCTCTTCTGTTTCATTTAAAAACATACTAGTCATCGGGGCTTCCCTGGTGGCGCAGTGGTTGAGAGTCCGCCTGCCGATGCAGGGGACACGGGTTCGTGCCCCGGTCTGGGAGGATCCCACATGCCGCGGAGCGGCTGGGCCCATGCGCCATGGCCGCTGAGCCTGTGCGTCCGGAGCCTGTGCTCTACAACAGGAGAGGCCACAACAGTGAGAGGCCCGCGTACCGAAAAAAAAAAAAAACCATACTAGTCATGACCTACTAAATTGATTGAGTGCATGGTCATAGGTTTGAAAAATATACATCTTTTCACCGTTGCATGAAAAAATAGAAAAGACTTGTCCAAAGTCCCTGAGACGTTTCTTCGTTCTTTTCTATAATATATTATGTAATGTGACCATTTAAGTTTTACCCCTCATGCATATACATTTTGTATAAATTTGCCTTTGAAAGAAAATAGAGAAGGTTAGGTAAAAAAAAAATCAGATCTCTGATATTTCTAATTTCTTATCGTGAGAAGTTTAAATATCAGGATGAAATCCTGGCTCTTCTTAAAGTTGATAATAATGAGCTTCTTACATTTTTATTAGTGTTTTGTACGGGGGTTCTTTGGCAGCAATTTAAACTTTTCCCTTTTTAATACTCTCACTGACTCACATCCTCCCTCTAAAGTAAACTCACTCTATGAAAACCCGGGTGCCGACACCAGTCACGTTCACTTGTGATTAGGCACTTTCCCAGACCAAACACCGCAGGTACTGAGTGACTGTGGCTTCTGGGCCTCCATTTCCTAATCTCTGACATCTATGTGAGCTAAATAATCTCCTGGATCCTGTCCAGATGTCAAATGGCACAACTGTAGAGGTCTTCTAGGTAGGAAGTGTGCCTGCTTTAGGTATCCTATGCTTCCATAATTCCTACTGCATAAAGTGGGTAGTTCTTATTAAAATAGACTTCTTTTTAACAGAATTTTAAAAATAAGAAATGCATGTATTAAATATAAAGATACCATTAGTCACAGGGTGAATAATTCCCAGGCTGTCTTGGGAAAGATAAGATAACCTGTTTAATATGATCTTACATATTTTCAAAGTCCTGTGTGTATGTGCAAAAATTATATTCTACTCTTATTTTTTTCAAGAATTTAAAGTGATAAGTACCTACTAAGATAAAGTAGTTGTTTTTTCCATTGAGATTAGCTTAATTTTACCTGGTGGGGAAGTTTCATGCTCTTAAATGTTCAGCTTTATGAAGTACTTTGTATTTCCTGAACAGAGTCTTGCTAAGCTGCAGGAGCGGTTTCACTTGGACCAGAGCATTGGCAGATCTGAGCCAGACTTGAGATCCAGTCCTGTGAACTCTCATTTATCTCTCTCCAGACAGACCCTGGATGCCGGGTCACAAACAAGCATTTCCGGGGATGTAAGTTATCCACGTGGAAGGGTTGGCCCCGGCACTGTCCTGACGGGCCCTGATTACAATACCGATGGCAAATGGAACAGGGGCCAGGAAGGTGGTGCGAATTCCAGCTGTGTGCATTCAGCATTTCATACTCATAAGATTGGATTTAAAAATCTTAACCTTATCTTTTCTGCCAAGGTGCCAAAGCATATCAGAATTTGTCCATATGAATAGCTTTGTTCAAACTTTCTCATACTGTATTTATTCAGAGACTCTATTGAAAGACGAGAGACACATGAAAATTTGAGTTTTTCCTATTAAGTCTTAGACATTAAGGTCCTTCCAAATAAACATTAAGGCTAATGAGAAACAAATATATGCCTTTAAAAACTAACCACAAAATTTGTTTTTATAAATCTGAACTTGATTATATTAAAATATTTGATTGGTGGTTTATACCTGGCATTTGAAAATATTTAATGTGGCTTGAATATTATTACCAGTTTGTATTCTACCTCTTGGGACACCATTAGTAGATATTTACTTTTCAATAAGTTCCAGTTATTTTTGTATTCTCTATGCTTCTTTGAATTCTGTGCTATGAAAGTATAACAGGCAGAGATCAACAGTAGGGCTTACCTGTTTGAAAAATTAATTTTCGAAGTAATTTATTTTATGTTTATGCATTTGAAAGTTAGATGATGGAAAGTTTGGCTCATAGAGACAAGGAAATTAGTTCCAGTTCATAAATTTTATTGACCTGTACACCCTTCATAAACTCTTAGATACCAGAAACATTTACCTGATATTTTTTATCTTGAATTTAATGTGTGGAGAAAAGGACGTTAAAGTCTTTGAAAAACAGACAAGCTTGTATTAAAAAGAAATGTTTTGTCCCTACTGAGACTATAAAGTAAGTGCCTTTTCAAACTGGTGTTCCCATCTTCTTTAGCTTTGCAATTACTTGCACTTCCTAGAAACAAAAGCAGTTTACTTCATTCATTTGCAGAGTTAATTGACTTTTTCCCTTTTGTTTTTTACTAGATCGGAGTGAGAAGTAGATCAAATTTGGCTGAAAAGGTCAGGCTGAGCCTCCAGTATGAAGAAGCCAAAAGAAGGTAACAGCAGGGGAGCTGGGTAGCGGTCAGTGGGTAGCGGTCAGTGCGTAGTCAGCTGGCTCACCCGGCTTTCCTTTTCCAGAATTCATCTTTACTCACGTAGGGACGTCTGCTGGGCGCTCGCCACCGTTCTTACCCAGGTCACCCTTCAGATCTTAGAATATAAGGGTTACGGGGTCCCCTCCCCTGAAAGCTGAAGAACAAGGAGAATTAATGAGAAGGGCGGGAATGAAACTTCCCCCTTCATTCTGGAAGAAAGAAGCTTTGAGCTTGTACGGTACTTCCTTACTCACAATTCAAAGTGTGGAGGTTGGTTTCTCAGATAGAAATGTGATACCGTGGCTCAGGTGCAGGGCTTGGTAGCAGCTGAGGAGTCTGAAGGTAAAGAGCTTCAAGCATCTTCCTTGGCTTGAAGGGAAGAGCCCCTGCTGACGTCCTGGAGGATGCTGAGCTGTCTGCTGTGTCACTCGCTTCAGGGAGTGTTTCCCTCCTTGACCCTCTCAATTCTTCTTCAGCCCTGCCTCGATAACTTTTTCTTACCTTGTGACTCTGCTGGGGAAGGCCTGGGAGACTCCTCTGTCCTTGCCTCGGTGACAGACTCAGCTGGTTATCATAATGTAGGAACTGAATTTGTTCTGAGAGAGAGGGTCATACTGATACATTTCATTATTTTCCTTTTAAGAGTGTAAAAATGCTGCTGTTTTATTATTTAGGAAGGCATTGGGTGACAAACCTGCATTATCATGAACGTGAACAGTTCGGCTGAGAACATACTGGAGCATCGTGGCTTCCCACCACAAGGAAGCCCGTAAGATGGATACTGGAATATATCCATTATTATTGGTGATGATGAGAATTTAAAAGTCACTGGCCAGAGTTCTTAGAGGTTGTCTGGCTTTAACAGAGTCTCTATTTGATCTGCCTAAATATAATATTTGCCTCTGGGTAGCCTCTGTTACTGATATTAATATTACTTGGTTCTTTGATTTACTGAAAGAACCCGAAGCTTTGTTCCATAAATCATTAACCATGTGAGCTTGAGCAGGTCACTTAGTCTCTCTGAGCAGCATTGCACTCGGCTAATTTTAATGCCTATAAAATTTCCCAGGTAGATTATAAATGGCTTGAGGGTAGGAAACATTTTGTTTACTGTATTGTCTGCTTCTCACATGCCAGGCTGATGCTTTGCCCTCAGTAAGGACTGAGAATTGCTCTGTGCTTTTGTGGCCCAGTGATGTGGAAGCCTGTTTGGGGCCCTCTGGCTATAAGCACGCCAGTTCCTGAGCTGCCAGAACTCCTAGGTTCTGACGTAAACAAAGCCAGGATCTGGTGTTCTGGTGTCTGGTTTTCTGAAGGAGAATGGCCATAACTCAGAGTTAATCTTGGGGACCAGGCCTCATTCCCCGGGGCCCTTGGGGTTTGTCGCGGCTTCCCTTGGGCCAGCTTGAGCTTCTGCTTTACTTTGGCTCCATGTGGAGCTTACACAGCACTTCTCCTCCTAGGTGGTCCCGGAAACTTTCATGTTTTCTTGCCCAGAAAGCTATTTCCAAATAAAATTCAAGACCTACCTAATGCCTGATCCCACAAGTAATAGATGCTGTTCTTTCCTTCACTACATCGTTGCTGTCAGTTCAATCGGTTAATTCAGTCACATCAAAACTTAAGACATTAGTTCTTTCCCATTTGGTTGCATTGCTGTTCTATTACCATTTGGGGTTTTATTTTAAAGTTTCTAGCGATTCTGACGAGAAGGTAAGTCTCAAGTGTTTATGCGTATGTTGAAAACGCTTTTTCTTCCTCAATTCTGAGTAAGACGCGGGTTGTGTTCTCCTGAAACCTGTTTTCTCCTCCAGCTTTTGTTTTACGTGCTTAATGAAGCTAATACTGTCTTGCTTAATTTTCCAGTACGTTGGGACAGTTGTTTATGGTTTTGTGGTTAAAGCTGACGAGTAGCTGATGTTACATCTGTCATAAGTGCAGACGATGGGGGAAAATCCGAAGGACATTATATATGCAGTGCAGTTTAAGATGGCAATTTTATTTTTAACTCATACAAGGAACTTCAGGCAGAAGAATGTGGAACTACTTCCCTTTTTGTCCTGACAACATTTTTTGTTTCGTTTTGGTTTATTTATTTATTTATTTATGGCTGTGTTGGGTCTTCCTTGCTGCACGCATGCCTTCTCTAGTTGCAGCGAGCGGGGGCTACTCTTTGTTGCGGTGTGCGGGCTTCTCATTGCGGTGGCTTCTCATTGCGGAGCACGGCCTCTAGGTGCGCGGGCTTCAGTAGTTGTGGCACGTGGCCTCAGTAGTTGTGGTGCGTGGGCTCTAGAGTGCAGGCTCGGTAGTTGTGGCGCACAGGCTTAGCTGCTCCGCGGCATGTGGGATCTTCCTGGACCAGGGCTCGAACCCACGTCCCCTGCATTGGCAGGCGGATTCTTAACCACTGCACCACCAGGGAAGTCCCCTGACAACGTTTCTTGTTCAACTTTTTCTTCTCTTCAACAGCTTTTTACATCAGAAAGGGGAGGAAAACATCCCCCCTTCTCTATCTGTTTTTCATTTTTCTAGTGTGCGCTGTAACAATACGCAGAGTAATCATGCAACATTTTTTAATAGGAACATGGATTCTTCGTGCCAACATCAGTTGTGTTCATAGTTTACCTTGATCTTGTTTGTGCTTATGGTCAAAACAGCCAAGTGCCATTTCCCTTGTGAACAATCCCGATCGTCCTCACAGCGCCACAGAGCAAGTTATTTGATTCGGGTGGTCATTCTTATTGAATCAGGAGTTAACTTGACCATTGAGTACGAAGCTCTAGAAGCAGTGACATCTGGGGCCAGCAAAATTATGAAACCGGTGAAGGTTCCCTTTGCTGCGTTTTCCTCCTCCCGCCCCTCCCGGCCCCGTCGCTTCAGCACCTGTTGTCACTCCAGTGGGCCCTGGGTGCTGCTAAGTGTGTTCAGAGGAGAGCCGGGTCAGTGCCGTGTGTACAGGGCCAGCCCCGTGAGCGCCCCGTGTGTGCTGTAGACTCCATGCAGACCCTGAGCGGGAAGCGAGTTCATGGTGCACAGCTGAAGAATGTGGGTGGGGGAAGCCGAGCCCCGCCCCCTTCTCCTTGGCGATGCTGTAGCCTTGAGGGACGGACTTGGCTGTGGTACTGCATGACCTAGCCCCTGCCCTCTTTTCTCCCCTCTCCCTTCCCTGATTGGCTGATCCCCAGTTGCTGCCAGCCTAGCCTGGGGACAGCGTCTTTACGCAGAGGAAGGAGATCTAGAATAATGCACTTCCGGCATCATTTACCAGAGATTTTTTTTTTTTTTTTGCGGTACGCGGGCCTCTCACCGCTGTGGCCCCTCCCGTTGCGGAGCACAGGCTCCAGACCTGCAGGCTCAGCGGCCGTGGCTCACGGGCCCAGCCGCTCCGCGGCATGTGGGATCTTACCAGACCGGGGCACGAACCCGTGTCCCCTTCATTGCCAGGCGGACTCCCAACCACTGCGCCACCAGGGAAGCCCTACCAGAGATTCTTTAAAGGAAGCTCTCGAGTGTTCCTCCCGCCACCTCACACAGGCAGGCACACGTCAGGGCTGACCGCCCACGGCCCTCTGCTTTTTAAGCTTCTGTGTACTTTGACCTTCATCCTTTTTCCGGTAGGTAGGTGTGCTTACTCAGATATTAAAGGTGGGGAGGATGGATGAGGCAGATAAGAAGTAAGTGTAGCATCCGCTGCCGCTGCCCCGGGACCGGACCAGACCGGACCGGAGCCTCACACCAGCCATCACGCCCGTCCCTGGGGGGTTAGTCCCGACCGTAGCCCGCCTCGTGTTTTCCCTTCCTTGGGGCTTCTGACCACGTGCACAGCTGTTATTTCATTCTGTCTTATTTTATTTTAGTATGGCCAACTTGAAAATCGAACTGTCGAAACTGGACAGTGAGGCCTGGCCTGGGGCGCTGGACATTGAGAAGGAGAAGCTGATGCTGATTAATGAGAAAGAAGAACTTCTGAAAGAGCTTCAGTTCGTCACCCCAGAGAAGCGCACCCCGGACGAGCTGGAGAGCCTGGGTGCCGAGAGGCAGCGGCTGGAGAAGGAGCTGCTGTCGGTCCGGGGGGCGCCCAGCCGAGCTCTGGCCGAGAGGTGCGTTCCCCTCCCCGGGCCCCAGGTGGCTAACCCGTGGGGGGCTCAGCTGGGCCTCCAGGCCGTTCTCCCTGGTCTGCGGAAATCTCAGAGGCCTCAGCCCTTAGGGGACTGAGGACTTCTTCCTGTAGAGCAGTAAAGCACACCCTGCTTAGTCCCCGTGGTTCCTCTACGCTTTTGGGGAACGTGAAAATGCCTGAGACAGATGTTGAATAACTAAGGAATGTTGACAGAAAACCAGGAATGCAGTCCATCGCTGACCGAGGCTGATAACAGTGGCTGTAAACTATTGCACTCTGATAAGAGAGATTATCTGGACTGTTAGAGCGGCTGAAGCTTCCTATTCTGGGTTTATTACTCACAAGAATGCAAAAGTTTATTGCTTTTCATTTCACAAGGAAAAGACAACTTGCTCCCTTTGATATCTCAACAGGTCACAAAATGTTCACTTGGATTTTGTTTGTCAATTGAAACCCTCCTCTGAAGCAGGAGAAAATATAAAGGAAAATGCTTTAAGCAATTTTCTCATCTTTCTGTGGGAAGGTGTAAATTGATCACTTAATCTAAAAACTCCAGTTCTGTAGGCAGATCAGCTGGACTCTTAAGCAGGGAACCCCTGTGTGTGTTTGCCGTGAGGACACCTGCACAGCAGCCCTGTGTCCAGGCCTTGCTGACTAATGGTCAGACACCTGTTTACCTGTTTCAGCCATAGACCATGTGGCCCTTTAGAACCACTGCGCATCCATCTTTTAGGCCAACAAGTAAGGAGCAGAATGAAGGGAGAGAGATTCACATTTGCTTAACTTCAAGTGACCTGGGAATAAGTTTAAAATACCCACCCATGATCCAGTCACTTTTTTTTTTTTAACTTCTTGCCTTCTTGCCTTCTAATTCCTTGTCTTCTATAAATGTTTAAGGTTGTGTGTCAACATAATATCAAAACATTTGAAAAGTGTGGTGGTGGAGGAGACGGGGGAGGGAAGAACCTCTGACATTCCTGGTGAGGTATTAGCGTGAGCACTTGTTTAACCGTGTGAGTTAAAATGCTGCTGGAGATAACGCATAGCTACAGCATCACAGCTTTAGGGAGCGTGAAAAAGTATCAAAGGGGGAACCCCCTACAGATGCCATCCTTTCACCATCTTAAATAATTCTCATCACCCACCTGCCCCTGCTTCTCCTCCCCTCCCGCTCTGACATCTCTAGAAGGTGTCAGCAAGGCTGGCCAGGTAGGGAGCCATCCGACCAAGACCACAAGGAACAAAAAGAAAGGGCGAGAAGGCAGAATTCAGTTGTTTTCCTGAATTACCTCGATGTTGTATGTGAGTGTCTGTGTCTGTGTTTCTTAAAGTCCGAGGATAAACGTTTGATAATCATCAGCAAATATGATGAAATGGTTCGCTTTGTGTGGCTCGTAGATAAAACACCAGTGATCTTTTATGTTATGTCGCCCTTAATAAATGTCATATAATTATACCTGTGTAACGTACGGACATCTGACATCTCAGCTGTCCTACTCTGCAGTATCTGAATCCGGGAAGGGCCCTACCAGTGGACTTTAAATTTTTTCTGGGAGAGAAAGAAAACAGGCGTGTGTTTCTTTGTTTGAATCAGCTTTTGCAGGCATGATGTCTTGTCTTTTTTTTCTTTTTTTGGCCGGGCCACGTGGCATGCGGGATCTTAGCTCCCCGACCAGGGATAGAACCCGTGCCCCCTGCACTGGGAGTGCGCAGTCCTAACCACCGGACTGCCAGGGGAGTCCCTTGTTTGTCTTTTTCATTAGGACTGGAGCTTCAAAAATGACTAATGAAGTAACGTTAAAAATATAGTTTAAGTGCCTAGACTTTGGCTTTTATACTTTTGTTTGCACACACATAATAACTGTCAAAATTCCAGCAGAAACAGTAGGCTTGATCTCATCCGGAAGAGGAGCTATAAAATATTTATACAAAATAATTCTCTATCTAGTGAGATCCAGCCGTGGGGTTTGAGTCGCACAGGGAGTAACGGGGGCCATCCATGGGTTTGGATGGCCCTCTGACTCACGACCGCGCATGGGCCCACGTCCCACAATTGAGATCTTAGCAGGAAGGGAAATGTGTATGTTTCACATTTGTGATATGTTGGCTGTCTGAGTCATTTGGAAGGGTCAAGTCATTTAGCATTACAGAAAATGGACACCAGCTTCCTCTGTGCTGTGCATGGCCAAAAGCAGAGCCCCACGATAAAGCAGGGTGAGGCTGAGGGACTCACACTTTCTTGCTGGAGCACCTTGCAGTTTTCTCACTGCTCTCCTTGGCTGCAAAACGGCCCAGCATTCCCTGTGCAAGAGAGCAGAACCCCTGCGAAGTGCACCCGGAGTCCTCTGTTTCCCAGTGGGCACAGCACGGTGTGGCTTTGGGCTTTGTTGGTGGTGGTGGTTTCACTTCACTCCCCATATGCTCTCCCCGTTTCCTACCATTCACCAACCTCATCGTTTCTTCCCACTGCCTGTGTATATTCCTGCTGTGCTTGTCGTTGCTCTTGAGCTGAAACGGGATCATCCCCCCAGCCAGAAGGCCCGAGAAGCCCTCTGCAGGCAGTGTATTTCCTCGGTGCTCCAGCAGGAGGTCGAGGGAGACACCTCTGGGAACTTGACATTCACTGTGTCAGACTTAGTTTCATCGCAGAGCAAACGGTGCTTCACCGACCCCAGACCCCCTCCGTTTCTTCTCGGTACCTACACGCCTGTCAGACAAGCACTTGCTGCTTCCCCCAAATTATCCTGTTTTCCACTAACATTGTGGGTTTCTCATTATTTCACGGGTGGCCTCAGGCGAGATTCTGAGTCATTGCTGACTTTTGGTCTCTGAAGGAGCTAAACTCACATGAATTTTCAGCCGCTGTGTGAGCTCCCAGAGTCCCCCAGCTGTGCCCACCAGCCCCGTCCTCAGTGTCGCCTACTTGCGGGACCGCCCACGGAGACGGAGCTCGCCCCCTAGTGGTCATAAAGCGCATCGGGAACGAGAAATTGCTCTCAAATGAAAAAAAGACTTGTTACACATCCTTCTATTCTTTCCTTACAGTTATTGAAATTCCTTAAACTCTGTGCTTTTCTGTGGCTGATAAGATCTTAACATTGCTCCTTCCTTTTTCACAAATCTTAGGGGTTTTGCCTTGCATCTTGCCAGGGTGTCTTGTTTCTTAATCATATGAATGTTTTTGCCACTGATTCTGAAAAAGTTCTTATAGCAAGTGGGCGGGGGGTATGAGTGTCATATATTTTTTAATGGAAAAGGAAATTCTTACTTCTGTAGATGACATGGAGCTTTCCCCCTCAGGGCACCGAGGGCAGAGGTGGAGGGTGCAAGGGCCCCCTTGTCTTGTCCAGGGCAGCTGGGCAGGGGTGTGGAACAGCGGGACCGTGGGAGGGGTCTTTCGGGGTCAGGTTGAAGAGGTCTTTCTCACCCAGGAGGAGTAGCAGGACGGGGGCTGGAGAAGGGTGAGGAGAGACAGGGGCGCACCCTCCTGAGGGGGCTGACATCTCAGCAGTTTCTTCTAGTCCCTGGTCCAGAGGAAGTGGGGGAGGTCATTTCCCAGGAAGGATACCAGGAACCAGCTCCCACTGGGAGAGGCTCTGATTCCATCAGAGACAGAAGGTGCAGTGCTTGACAGAGGACAGCCACAGGGTTGCCAGCAGGGTTTCAGGGAGACACCTCTGGGAACTTGACATTCACTGTGTCAGACTTAGTTTCATCGCAGAGCAAACGGTGCTTCACCGACCCCAGACCCCCTCCGTTTCTTCTCGGTACCTACACGCCTGTCAGACAAGCACTTGCTGCTTCCCCCAAATTATCCTGTTTTCCACTAACATTGTGGGTTTCTCATTATTTCAGGGGTGGCCTTAGGTGAGATTCTGGGTCTTCGTTTCTGTGCGAGGGCTTTCTCTAGTTGCGACAAGCGGGGGCCACTCTTCATCGCGGTGCGCGGGCCTCTCACTGTCGCGGCCTCTCTTGTTGTGGAGCGCAGGCTCAGTAGTTGTGGCTCACGGGCCTAGTTGCTCCGCGGCATGTGGGATCTTCCCAGACCAGGGCCCGAACCCGTGTCCCTGCATTGGCAGGCAGATTCTCAACCACTGCGCTACCAGGGAAGCCCCCTACTTTTTGACATTCACTAGACCTCCCCAGGGCCTTCTTTAAGCTTCTTCCAATGACGTGATCTAGACACCTGCAGGGAGGGGACCGGGGAGGGGCGCCGGGCTCTCCAGGCAGCCTGGGTAGAGGAGGGAGAAAGAGCCCGAGCCTGCCCTCCGGGAGCTTAGGGTTCAACTGGAGAACACAGGCCAGGCCTCAGTTCAAGGCAACCGGGAAAGGTCTGGAAGGGCAGCACCTGAGCCATTGCCAGAGGAGGGCCTGGGGGGACCATCACATGTGACTGACTGGAATGGGAAAGATTTGGATTTAAATTTCAGCATGAAACACACTGTTGCCCTGAAGCCTCCTTACCATACCAGAAAAGCCTTCATTTGTGTGTGTGGGACTTGGTTTTAAAACTTACTTCAAAAGTATTGCTCTGGGATTCCCTGGTGGCGCAGTGGTTAAGAGTCCGCCTGCCGATGCAGGGGACACGGGTTCGTGCCCCGGTCCGGGAAGATCCCACATGCCGCAGAGCGGCTGGGCCTGTGAGCCATGGCCGCTGAGCCTGTGCGTCCGGAGCCTGTGCTCCGCAGCGGGAGAGGCCACAACAGTGAGAGGCCCGCGTACCGCAAAAAAAAAAAAAAAAAAAAAAAAAAAATATATTGCTCCTGTATCAGGAGACATGGGTTTTAGTAGATTCGGGGACTTTCTCTGGACCTTTATGTACCTTCTAATTCAGTTAATCTACTTTGAATTAATATTTTTTCCTGGTTGAGTTTTTGTTTATATTTAGGAGATTAAAAAAAAAACGTGGTGGTTTTCTGGGTCCCATTCTGCTCATTTCAATGATGTCTAAAACTCCTGACACAGACAGTATGCTTGATATATTTAAAAATGGCTTACTCAAGTACACAATTCCATAATACTCAGATTTTTTTTTCTAAAAAATCCTCATAAAAACTTGTTCAGCTGAATGTGGATGAAATTTCATGAAAATCCAGTACAGGTGATGAGAGGTGCCATCGATGGGAGAAAGGAAATCACTTTTATGTCTTTTTCTTGCTTAAACAGTTAAGCCCAAATTAGCTCACACTGGCAATATGGACTAATTTGTTTCTTCATCGCCAACATTCTCATCAAAATAAGATTGGAATTTGTATCACTAACTATGATTTTGGAGCAGCCCTTACCAAGTTCAGTACTCAGATGATCTTTTCTAATTCCCCGTTATTGCAGTCAAGTGTTTTAGTAACGGAAGCTCAAGTCTCAAGCCTGCAGAAGGCTCTTTAATCTTTGTTCGGTTTTTTCGTTGTTCTTTTCCTCCCCACTGTCTTCCCCTAACTTGTAAGAGCGTGAAGTGTTCTTACCCATTTAAGAAAACTTTAGACTACCAACAAGTTTACAAGTTCTCAGTAATGCCGGCCATTTGGTGCAGTCCTTCGCCCAGGGCCGTGGACGGCTCTGCCCACTTTCCTTCTGGCAGGTGGCTCTGTTTTCTCTGTGTCGAGTTCATTTGGATCTCACAAGGGGAAAATAATAAGGATCTTTCTTTTCTTTCAGAATCTTTCTTTTCCTGCTTGGTCATAGTTCTGTGAAAATAAATTCATTTCTTTTTCTTGTCTAGATTGAAATTGGAAGAGCGAAGGAAAGAGCTGCTACAGAAACTTGAAGAAACTACTAAATTAACTACATATTTGCATTCACAACTTAAAAAGTAAGCCTGTTTGGTTCTTGAGGGGAACATTTTTCTTGACTGCATCCAGACATGTTGTAGTTCATCTTTGATTACTTTTCTCTTTATTTTCAATGACTTAAAAGTAGGAAAATTGTTATACTAATACAATTAAAACTCGGATGACCACATTTAAAGATGCAGGGATTTGGGTTTGGTTTATTTTTGTTTCATGAACCCCAAGGTCCTTTTTGGAACATGTTTGAAATGTGTTGGGAAGAAGATGTATTTCAACTATCAGGACATACTTAGGAAAATGACACATTTCTCCACGTCATCCCTTCTTTTAAAAAGGGAAGGTGGGGGAGATTTGCCTGAAAATATACATCCTGAAATATACATAGAAAGAGGAGGAAGGCAGTGAGCCCAGGGGCCTTTGTCTTTAGAAGCTGGCCTCTTCCTTTCTCAAAATAAAAAGTTTGATTCTTTAAAAGTAGAGTCACTGCATTAACCCTTCATGCTGTTGGGTTCATTACACCTCCCTCCCACTTCTGTATTTTTTCTTAGTCTGCCGTGGTGCTTTTTTTTTTTTTGCGGTACATGGGCCTCTCACTGCTGTGGCCTCTTCCGTTGCGGAGCACAGGCTCCGGACGCGCAGGCTCAGCGGCCATGGCTCACGGGCCCAGCCGCTCTGCGGCATGTGGGATCTTCCTGGACCGGGGCACGAACCCGTGTCCCTGCATCGGCAGGCGGACTCTCAACCACTGCGCCACCAGGGAAGCCCAACTTATGTATTTTTTAATTGCATAGTTGCTTCTGGATATTTATGCAGGTAGATTTATCAATAGGTATTTGATCGCTTTTTAAAATTTTTGTAACTTTTGCACAAGGGGGATGATTTTTAATGGTAGGATTGCTGCTTAAAGAGTCTTTAGAGAGTCAGATTGGAAGCATTCACGAATAAGCTTGGAAACGTGTGGGGTGACAGCAAGTTCTCTTACCCCGGTCGTTGACTCTGCTCTTTGGTGTCACTGGGTTTCTCTCCTCTCGGCCCGAAGGAGCCGGCAGGGGTCTCCGCATCATCCCGGTTTTTACAGCTGTGCTTTCCCCTCCCAGCCTCTCCGCCAGCACGCTGTCCATGTCGTCCGGGAGCAGCCTGGGCTCGCTGGCCTCCAGCCGGGGGTCTCTGAACACGTCCAGCAGAGGGTCCCTCAACTCCCTCAGCTCCAGCGAGCTCTACTACACCAGTCAGGGCGACCAGCTGGACCCGGATTATCAGTATAAACTGGACTTCCTCCTGCAGGAGAAAGGTGGCTACATTCCTTCCGGACCCATCACCACCATCCACGAACACGAAGTGGCCAAGTCCCCCAGCCAGCCTGGCCGGAGCGGTCCCTGTGTGGCAGCGGCCGCGGCCCCGGGCCGCGCCCCCGCCCTGCCCGAGGCCCCCACGTCCGTGGCGTCCCTGTCCTCCCGGTCCTCCCTTTCCTCCCTGTCCCCGCCGGGCTCTCCCTTGGTCTCAGAAGGCACGTTCCCCCTGTCTCCCCACGACGTCGTCCCTCTCCATCACTTCTCTGCTGACCTTGAGGACTGTGAATTGAGCAGCCACTTTGCAGACATTGGCCTCGGAGAAGATCAGCCGTTGCTGGACTCTGACCCGGGAGGAGCGCCCCCGTCTCTCTCAGAGGATAAGGACCTCACCGAACGCGCCAGGGCGCTGCCGCACGAAGGGCCTGCAGGTAAACGGAGACCCTTGCTCTCGCGCATCCCTCTTGACCATTTCACGGAGAGTGACTGGAGATTACTTTTTCCACGGAAACAAAGGGTATATGTCCCCCTTCTCTTTCTGCTGCTCTTTTTTCATTTTGGCTTCATTTGGGAAAGAATGTTTATTAATAAACCTACACATTTTTTCTTGATCAAACGCAAATCCCCCTTCCGTATTTGATAGATTTAATCATCGAGCATCCACTCTGTTGTGTAGAACCCCACTGTGTATGGCATCTGCCCGGGAACACATTTTGTGAACGTACTTCGTGCTTGCAAATAGGTTCTGGTTCTGAAATAGCAAGAAAGGGAAGAGGACCTTCTTTTTAAACTTGGCCTAAAACAGATGAAAACCAAGGCAATTAGCATACCAGCTAATTAGTACCAAGGTTCAATGTTTAGGTTGCTGTGGGAATTCTATATAAATAACGATGAGTTTTGTTTCATGCCGGACTCTCCCTCTGTGGAAAGATACTGGGGAGAAAGCCGGTTCCCATGCGTGGTGTCACCCTGCCCTCTTGTGGCCACGGTACTAGTTGCAGCCCAAGAGAGCGCGGTGGCCTGAGTCCTTACTGCTGCACCTGTGCTCACAGAGACCCAAACAGAGGGAGAGTTTAATATTTTTAATTGTTTGCCGTTGCAAGGCAGAAGGTTTTGCTATACTAGATGTGGTTGTAAGGAGAACGGGGTGGTACCTTGTTTGGCAGGTGATCGCAGTTGGGCTCCGAGGAGCCGGCCCCAAACCAAATGAGAAACAAAGTCCAGTGCTGGTCCCAGGAGGCCTGCTCAGAGCCACACAGGCCCCTGCGCGTCTGCAGCGCAGGAGAACACAGGCTCTTTAGAAGGATTTTCCTGCTGTTTCCGTGAGCATATTTATTTTGTCCTTTTGGTCCTAGGAATTCTAGGTGTTAATCGATTGGCCATTTGAGATGTTTAGAGAGGTAGAGGGATCCATCTCGTTTGTGTGGTTTCAAACACTGAGGACTGAGCCACCGCCTGCCAGTGGCCTGGGGCAGAGACAGCGTCGGAGATGCTGTGTGGTTTGAGTGCTGCCCGCTTGGCAGGTGCCAACAAGTGATGTGTTGTTGGAATAATAACCGCAAAGAAAATAGCACAGGAGCGCTGCTTACCTAATGGCTCCAGCAACGCAGAAACCTGCCTTGGGGCCTCGCGCGTGGCCCGGCGCGTGCTGCCCCTGAAGCCAGTCCGGACTGCCCTCGCGTCGCAGTGGCCCCGTAGGCCAGCCGTGCTCCGGCGAGCACGTCACCCGGTCTCTCGGGCTTGTTGTTCCTCATCTGCAAAGCGGGCACGAGGCAGTATCTACCTTGTGGGGTGCTGGAAGGGTTAGCGCTCTCGTAATGCCTGGGAAGCACCCAGCCGCGCCTGGTTCTCGGCACTCAGCTCACAGTAATCAATGTTAACTGTATGACACTAAGGAATACAAAAACTCTGCTAAACCCAGTTCCCGTCACAAACCACCGACATTCACGAAAGGAGGACAGAGCAAGGGAGAAAGAAGGAAGAGAGTGGAGTGGTTTTATGCCACTCTTCTGTGCTTTGGACCTGAAGGATCTTACAGTTCTTGAGCATTTCAAAGCTGTTTTTGCTCTTCATGTACTTGGAGTGTTCTCTAGTGACCACCTGTCCACATTCAGTCAGTTTGGAGGGGCCAGTAAATGAGGCTGCGTGCTGGTGTAGCACGAGATGAGGGAGAGAGCCTCCCGGGGTCTGCCCCGCCTGGCCGTCCTGAGGCACCGACGTCCCTGCGCTTCCCGCAGGGTCCGACGCCTCGCTCCCTACCCTTGATCTGCTCCCGTGTCTGTCTGAGGGGTCTGTGCCTGCAGAAGGGTATCTCCAGAGTGTCTATGAAACAACGTTTAACTTTTTAAATGCACGTTAGTTAGAAAACTGCTGTTAAAAAGTCACACTGGGGAAAATATATCCAAGAGCTTTGTTTGCAAGTAATATTCAGTTTCACATGTGGAAACAACCGAAAGCATATATTTAACCCTAAAGACTAATTCTCTCCAGGTCAGGTCAGCGACACTCGGTCCGTGGGGGGGATGTCTGACCTTGGCATGGGGGCAGGTGGCTCGTGATAGTGACACTGGTCACCTGTCCGTGCTCTAGACTCTTGTTCAGCTAAAATTGAGTTCCTTTTATATACATCTGACTGTCCAGCACCAGTCCCTGCTGGATGGCAGAAATCAAGTTGGAATAACTCCGAAGTCCTTCCGCAGTCAGTCTCTGTCATTGTCAAAGTCAGTTTCAGACTGCTGTGGTTATTCCTGGGGGTAATCAATAAATCACGTCATCACCTTCACCCCTCACAAAGAGGGGTGGGCGGAGAGAAGACACTTCATCATCGGGGAAAAAGCATTCCCACGGCCAGAAATAAAAGGGAAAATGCAGCAATCAATCCTGTAATCTGAAGCCTTAAAATTTAAACATCTTCACAAGATGTAAAGTCGTGACTCAGAAGGGGGGCGAAATGCATACCAATATTGATCCCGATCGCCTGCTTGGGGATGAAAGAACGCCATGGGCTTGCAGCTTATTACACAGACACACAGCTTTAAACGAGGCTCCCTGCTCTCTGCAGGTTGCCGGGGTATGAATATGAGTCAGAGATCAAAAGTTAAGTGGTGGTTGGTGAAGATTCAGTAGCACAAAGTTTTTAATGGTATTAGCCAGTGAGGAATTCTGTAAGTCAAAGACTCTCTTAATTTCTATTAGAGCAGCAGCTCAGGAGAGGGAGGCTGGAGAGAAGGGGCGAGCAAAAGAGGCGGAAACCTTTCTCTCCATTGAGCGCTAGAAGCTCTCTCATAGAAACGTCTCCAGTACTTGAGGGAGGCAGACAGCTTCTTACCCGCGACTGTGTTCTCTGCAGCGCGTACCGAGAAGGGGGAGGCAAGGGGCCCGGGAGAAAGTGTGCAATTGATCCCTTCCCTTAAAATATCCAGGACAGAGGAACAGCCGATTCTTTCTCAAATAACTGGCATCCCAGGAACCTTATAAGTCTCAGTGCCTGGAATCCTTCACTTCTGTTGATTTGAATAGTAGCATCCTTGATTCTCAGGTCGAAAGTTCGTTTTGGATTTCTCAGAACCAAACCATGTGTGCATTTTGTACTTAACTTTTTCTAATTAGTGCTGTCACTCTCCCCTCCCTAGATGTGGAAAAATCGTTACCAAAAAGAAGAGGAATCCACTTGCTTGGGGAGAAAACCACTTGCGTGTCGGCTGCGGTCTCGGATGAGTCCGTGGCCGGGGACAGCGGGGTCTACGAAGCTTTCGTGAAACAGTAAGGACCGAGCGCGGTGCCCTCTCCGCGCAGCCGGGCGCGGGGTGACAGACCGTGAGCGCGCTGCCCTTATTCCACTCTCTGCAGGGGAAAGGGCTGTAGGCGTTAAAGAAGTGGCAGGCTGAAAATTCCAGGGATACCAGAACATCCCATCAGCAGGGAAATGAGGAACAGGCCGATATGCTCAAAGGCGATATGCTCAAAGGCAGCCGAGCCTCTTAGAGACGTAAACTCGTTTTTAATGAGAGCGTTGCAGGGCTTGCCCAGTGCCTGTTTGGCGCGTCGTGAAGCGTTTCGTGTATGCAGATTTCGGAAAGCCTGGTGTATCTGGGGTACCATACACCCCGGGGAGGCTCTGGAAGCCCAGGCACCAGAAAGTCGTTCCCCTCAAGGCCCCGACGCAGACTCCTCTTGACAAGGTGAAGCAAGACTTTTCCAAGTGAGCTTGCACTGGGGTCAGGTCCACTGGCTAGTAGAGGAGTGCTGTGTTTTGTTTTGTTTTGTTTTGTTTTTAGCTATGCCGTGTGGCTTGCACAGTCTTAGTCCCCTGCCCAGGAATGGAACGCGTGCCCCCTGCTTTGGGAGTGCAGAGTCCTGACCACTGGACCACTAGTGAAGTCCTGAGGAATTCTGTTAGTTCAGGTTTCCATTCAGAATCAGTAAGTGGCAGACAGCAACCATAGCTCTGCACGTTTCCGTTCACGAACGTTCACCTGCACCTACTGTTTCCCTGCCCCCAGGCCCAGTGAAGTCGAAGATGTCCTGTACAGTGAGGAGGACGTCGCCGTCACGGAGACGGCCCAGGTGCAGATCGGACTCAGGTGCGGATGTGCGCAGGAAGGGGCGCGTCTCGCCTCCGTGCGGTGACAAGTGGCCCATACTCTTCCTTATCTCATCAACTTCTCTTTTGACAGATATGATGCAAAAAGGTCAAGTTTCATGGTGATTGTAGCACAACTCCGAAATCTTCATGCCTTCCTGATACCTCACACTTCAAAAGTGTAAGTAAAATCAGTGGAGGACAAATCAAAGAACTTGAGATTGTCCATATGAGAATTTTCCATCGTAATGTAGCAATTCATCCAAGTGAAGATGTGGGAAAGACATAGCAGGGCCGACTGTGTCTTAATCGGCACTAGATAAAGGCGAAGAGGGGGTGATACGGGCCGATCCCCTCCTTTGGTTTTATGAACCATGCAGGGAGGAGGGAGGGCATATGGGGGAGCGGCTTGATCACCCCAGAGAGCCCGCTTCCCAGCACTGAGGTTAGGGATACCTGTCAGTAGTAGTCAGGGAGGACCGGCTGGTGATACCATCCGTGACTTCCCCCTCCTGATAAGTATGCTGAGATCTCGGAGCACACCGTGGACAGCCTTTTAATCTTCGAGTGGCCTGTCAGGGAAAGGACAGATCCGCCAGGGATCGAATGTGTGAACAGGGAGAGCCAACCCACAAGTCCAGGCAAAACTACGGAATCCCCCAAGAACACGCACTTGCACGAAGCCCCTGATGTCGGGATGGGGCTGCCGGCAAACGTCCCGCCCCTGCCAGAGCAGGGCGCACGCAGGACCTCACAGGTGGCCTCCAGAGTGCGAGGCCAGGCCTCTGCTCCTGGCTGCCCTGCGGTCGCTCGTCTGCCTGGCCAGACCCTTCCTGAGCGCATGGCAACGTGTTCTTAAACCCGTAACGAAAGCCTCGGCCTAAATATGGACACTGCTCAAGACGACATCTAGCATGAAATATCCTCAGAGCCGTTCTTTCTTTCTCCTAACGTCAAACCTTTTTTTTTTGATTATTAATGATGACAAGCAGAGTTGATGCGTCAGCGGGTTGGCGGCGGCCACAGGGTCTCTGTGAGTGACCCCCAACCCCCTCCCCAGCAGCAGAACGAGAGGAAAAGCACCCCAACTTTCCTTCCCCTATGCCTTTGGTTCCTAACCCTGTAAAGTCTCACTTTCTTCACTCGGAACCATTTGAGGATGGTGTAAGTGGTTAGGCCACCGGGACAAGGTGAACTGAGTCTGGAGAAACAGAACATCCCGTCCCTCCCGGCCGCCTCTCTAAAATACCTCCCTTTGCTGCTTTTCCATGAAGGCAGGGAAAGAAGATTTCTTCTGCTGCATCTCCAGCCTTAACGACTGTGGCCCAGGGTCCACTAGGCTTTTAATGCTGAATCTCCATAATCAATGTTGATACAAACTATGGAAATAATGTGGCCTTCCTCAGTTCTTCATGTGAATTTACAGTTTCTATAATTGGAGAAAGATGCTCTTCAGAATATGAATTAGAAAGCCTGGAAATGGGGGAGTGGGGAGGGATTTAATGGGTGTTCTCTTTTTGGTATTTAAAAGAAGATACCTCATGCTGTTTCCAGGAATTGTCAATCCTCGTGTAATGCGTGCTCAGAAAACTCACTTTTAAAGTAGTATTACTACCAAATGTAAAATAGCTAGCTAGTGGGAAGCAGCCGCATAGCACAGGGAGATCAGCTCAGTGCTCTGTGACCACCTAGAGGAGTGGGATAGGGAGGGTGGGAGGGAGACGCAAGAGGGAGGGGATATGGGGACATATGTATACGTATAGCTGATTCACTTTGTTATAAAGCAGAAACTAACACACCATTGTAAAGCAATTACACTCCAATAAAGATGTTAAAAAAGAGAGTAAAAAAATAAATAAATAAATAAATAAAATAAAGTAGTATTAGAAGTTATTGTTTATCTCTGACTCTTCCTCAAAATATGACAAAGCATAAAACGGTTTGTCATATCTGAGACTTCTGAGATGCTAGGCAGTGCTTTTTTTGAACTTTTAAAATTCATCTGTTTTAAATTTTCTTAGCAATGTGCTACTAGCGTTTCTTTCCCTCTAGTAGGATAACGTGTTCCATTCCTGGGGAATGACCATCAGCAGTTCTTGTTTAATACGCAGGATGAGTGTTCTTTGGGACAAAGTCACCCGTGTCTACTTGGTGTGTTCCTGCTTTCCCGGGTTCAGGTGGCAGTCACTGTGGAGTGGTCAGGACACGGGCAGGTGGGACGTAAATCCGTCTGCCCCGTGGTCTTCGTTCCTCTCACTTCCCTACCACGTGCCTTTGCTGCAGCCCCGGGGCGGGCGGCAGGCTCGGCCTTGCATGATCGGAGCACCGGCGGGTTAAGAACAGAGCCTCCGTGCCCCTGAGCATGACGACCATGGTGTCAGCAGAGCTTTGGGTTGAGACGAAGTCTGTGTCCCTGTGCTTCTCTCCCAGGCAGATACTTTCAAACACCAGCTGTGAATCCAATATAATTGAACCAGTGAAATCCATTTCATCCTTGTTGTTTGCAGATACTTCAGAGTTGCTCTGCTTCCCTCCTCAACTGATGTCAGCTGTCTGTTTCGAACGAAAGTCCATCCAGCCGCGGAGTCCCTGTTATTCGGTGATGTGTTCAGAGTGGCCATCTCCCAGACAGCCCTGCAGCAGAAGACGCTGAGGGTGGATCTGTGCTCTGTCAGTAAACACCAAAGGGAAGAGTGCCTGGTAGGACTTTTCATCATCTCCATCATCAGATAACACTATCGGATATTCTGAGAATAATTTTCTAGTTGTTGTTTTGCCAGCCTCGATACTTCTACCGATCTGCCCAATGCCTCAGACACACCCAACAGTGGCTTCATTTTTTATCTGAAGTAGTGATTTCTGGTTTCCATTCTCTTATTCCAGACCTTTCAAATTTGCTTAGAAATTATGATTCTCTGTAAAATCTACTTTTTATTTCTAACCTTTAGATAAAGAAGAACTTTGGCCTCTGTTATGACCATCACTGTGGAGTATGCTTATTATTCCCAATACGAGTCTGGTGCTGGGTGTTTTGTATACATTATCTCATTTAATGCTCTTGACAGTCTTATGAAAAGGGTATGATGACCCCTATTTTCAGATGAAGGACTGCTTAGAGAAGTAATGCATCCAGGGTCACACAGCTCATCAATGATGGAGAGATATCAAAGGGACATCCCACACCTAATTGACTGCTACAGATTTAAGCAGGACACTGAGTCTAGTTCCTTCATTCAGCTCGTTCTCCCAGCCATGGTGTTAGAGCTTCTAGGAAGTCTTAAGTGTTACTGTTTAGAGCAATAGGATATTTAAATACTAATGCAGAAGACTTCACACATAGCTAATAGCAAGTTTAACACATCATTGCGCACAGTGACCAGAGCAGCATTACATAAGGTGTTCAAACAGGTGTCTAGAGGTGTGCCCAGGTGTTCAAGAAACACTGCAGTCTCCAGTTGAAACCCGTGTAGCCCTAGGGTCAACCGTAATCCCGATCTAAAATCCAACCCTGGGGTTCTTTTGTGGTCCACTTATACACAGATTTTTTTTTCCACTAAATTCACACTATAGTACTACATGATCCGTGGTTGGTTGAACCTGGGGATGTGGAACCTGACACGTGGAGGGCCAACTGTAAAGCAGACGTGGATTTTTGACTGCAGGATCAGGAGTGTTGTTGGCGTCCCTAACCCCACACTGTTCAAGGATCAGCTATATTTCTTATTTAGTCACACTGGAAAATATGAGACATTGCCAGGTTTTTAAAAAAATCCACCAGTGCTATATATCATGAGTATTGCTTTTTTTTTTTTTAACTTGTCCAGTAATCTTAATTATATCAGAGGGAGCAAACATGAATTGAAACATTTTATTTTCTCTTGTTTTTTCTTTTTTCCCTTTCATTTCACATAGGCGGGAACTCAGATCAGCCTGGCAGATTTACCCTTTTCCAATGAGATTTTCACTCTGTGGTATAACTTGCTTCCTTCAAAACAAATGCCGTGCAAAAAGAACGAAGATGAAACTGAGGATTCAGTATTTCAACCAAGCCAGCCACTAGTCGATTCTATAGACTTGGTGAGTCAGAGTTGGAGAAACACATCTCATTAAGACCTTTAGATCTGCAGCCCATCTGAAATTAATCTTTGTGCAAGGTTTGAGTTAGGGGTCAAGATTGTTGTTTACCCATATGATAGCCAGTTGACCCAGGATTGTTTGTTGAAAATACTTCCTTTCCTAGCTGCACTGCAGTGTCACTTTTGTCATAAGTCAGATAGCCTCTATGTGTATAGTCTGTTCCTGAACTTTCTATTCTGTTCCGTTGACTTAGTCATCTATCTCTGTAGACAGTACAGTCATCTATCTCTGTAGACAGTACTATGCTTTTTCAAAGTGAAGGCTTTCAATAATTCATCATTTAGAATGGTTTTTCTGAGGCTGTTTACAGATAATTGCTATCAGATTAAGGAAGTTTCCTTCTCTTTCCAGTTTGCTAAGAGCTTTATTATGCATGGATATTGAATTTTATCAAGCATTTTTACTGTATCTCTTAAGAAGATTACGTGGTTATCTTCTTAACATTATTCTGTTAATGTAGTGGATTATACATTGATTGACTTTTGAATGTTAAATTGCCCTTGGATTCCTGGAATAAAACAGACTTCATTGTGGTGTATTTTATATGAATTTTTATACATATTCAATCATAGAGAATATTGAGATTTGCATGTGTTCCGTTTTAGTAAAAGTTCCATGTGCTCTTGAAAAGTGTGTATTTTCTGCAGGTCAAGTTTGTTAATTTTGCTTTTCAAATCTTCTGCATTTACTGATTTTTCAATTTGCTTATTTTATCAATTATTAAGAGGTATAATAAAATCTCCAATTTGTGATTATAAATGTCTCTTTCTCCTTTTAGTTCTATTAATCTTTGCTTTATGTATTTTGTATCCAGGCTATTAGGTGAATATAAATTTAGCATTATGTTGTATCTTTCTGTTCAACTGACCTTTTTATCATTATAAATTGTCCCTCTTTATCTCTAATAACACTTTTTGTCTGGTATCAGTAAGGCTGTATCAGTTCTTTTTGGCTAGCATTTGCATGGTTCACCTTTTATTATTTTTTTACTTTCAACCTTTCTGAGTTCTTATATTTAAAGTGTTTCACCTGTAAGCAGTACATAGTTGGTTTTGATTTCTTATCCAGTTTTTAAATCTTCATCTTTTAATTGAAATATTTCATTTATTTATTTATTTATTTTTAAACAGATTAAAATATTTTTTAATTTGTATTCAGAGAATCACTGTCCCAATTATTTCCTTTACCCTGCCACATTATAATTGTATTCTCTTATTAATAAGGATCATTGCAATTTTAAAAAATTCAAGTCTTTATTGAGCACTTAATATATGTCTAGAACTGTATAAGACACTGTGGAGACTAAGGAAGACATAAGATAGGGTCTCTGACCTCAAAGAGCTAGAAATTTAAAGGAAAAGACTGCATTTCTGAAACAAGAGAAAAATATAGGGAGGATGAAACTGAGTGAAAAATTGTGTGAGACAAACTCTGAAGTATCAAGAACAGAGAAGCCAATGTAGGCTAAAGTAGTTTTAAGAGAATTTGTTCTGGACTTTGAAGTGATGAGTAAGGGGGTGTGGCATTTAATCTTGGATTTAAAGAATTGACAGATAGGTATCCAGAATAAAAGCCTGGCTAAAGAAAATGGGTAAGTTTTCTGAAATTGAGAATTTTTAATGCAGATCAGATCAAAGATGCTATCTGTTTTGCTAGCTAAAATAATGACAGTTTAGAGTCAACTAGTGCAACCTACTATGATTACCAGTATTTAAGAAGTTAATTGTTTTCAACTTTTTTTTACATGGAAAAATAAAAACATAGCTTAAAATCTTAGATTATAGACTGAATGAGATGCTTAGTATAGGTTTGTGTACACTGAATTCTCCATACGATCTTGAGAACTAACTACAAAAGAGAAATTTATTTTTGCCCATGTCTCTAAAGAAGAGATATACTTTCAAAATGTCTTTAATTTGTGGTTTCTGACTCTGGTGTACCATTTGAAGTCCTGATTTCATATTGCAGATTATTTTGAAATTACAGAACTAATAAAGAACATCTGTGTTAATAGCCTTACATGTCCAACAAAAAACTAAAGCAAAAGATTTTTAAATTGACAAAAACATACAGTGTAACTTTTGTTGGAATTTGCTAGTTTTAAAAACAATACTTTTCTAAAGTTGCCACTTCATTTGAGGGATGGTATAAAGATGGGCTGAATATAGAGTTAGAGCACAGAAATATTTCATGCTTCTCAATTCATTAGGCCTGATTTGAGGCCCTTCTCTAAGTCCAGTTCACATGGGCGTGTGGTCCCTTGCATCTATGAGGTAGACAGGCTGGAACAGAGGTAGTGAGAGTGGAAGGGTGCTTCCTGCCTTGGCTCTGAACCATGTGTATACAGACAGGATGGTCCAGCAGACTCACTCTCTCATACATTCCAGAATTTTTCTACTCTTAAGAAGAAATGACATTTTAAGTTTATTCTATACTAAATAGCCAAGAAGAAATTTAAGAATTCTCCTTTGGAATTTTGGATGTAAGGATTTGTATCCATTCAGCCAATCTGTGTCTTTTGGTGGGAGCATTTAGTCCATTTACATTTAAGGTAATTATCGATATGTGTGTTCCTATTCCCATTTTCTTAATTGTTTTGGGTTCGTTATTGTAGGTCCTTTCCTTCTTTTGTGTTTCTTGCCTAGAGAAGTTCCTTTAGCAGTTGTTGTAGAGCTGGTTTGGTGGTGCTGAACTCTCTCAGCTTTTGCTTGTCTGTAAAGGTTTTAATTTCTCCACCAAATCTGAATGAGATCCTTGCTGGGTAGAGTAATCTTGGTTGCAGGTTTTTCTCCTTCAACACTTTCAATATGTCCTGCCACTCCCTTCTGGCTTGCAGAGTTTCTGCTGAAAGATCAGCTGTTAACCTTATGGGGATTCCCTTGTGTGTTATTTGTTGTTTTTCCCTTGCTGCTTTTAATATGTTTTCTTTGTATTTAATTTTTGACAGTTTGATTAATATGCGTCTTGGCGTATTTCTCCTTGGATTTATCCTGTATGGGACTCTCTGTGCTTCCTGGACTTGATTAACTATTTCCTTTCCCATATTAGGGAAGTTTTCAACTATAATCTCTTCAAATATTTTCTCAGTCCCTTTCTTTTTCTCTTCTTCTTCTGGAACCCCTATAATTCGAATGTTGGTGCGTTTAATGTTGTCCCAGAGGTCTCTGAGACTGTCCTCAGTTCGTTTCATTCTTTTTTCTTTATTCTGCTCTGCAGTAGTTATTTCCACTATTTTATCTTCCAGGTCACTTATCCGTTCTTCTGCCTCAGTTATTCTGCTATTGATCCCATCTAGAGTACTTTTAATTTCATTTATTGTGTTGTTCATCGTTGCTTGTTTCATCTTTAGTTCTTCTAGGTCCTTGTTAATTGATTCTTGCAATTTGTCCATTCTATTGTCCATTCTATCTCCAAGATTTCGGATCAACCTTACTATCATTCTGAATTCTTTTTCAGGTAGACTGCCTAGTTCCTCTTCATTTGTTAGGTCTGGTGGGTTTTTATCTTGCTCCTTCATCTGCTGTGTGTTTTTCTGTCTTTTCATTTTGCTTATCTTACTGTGTTTGGGGTCTCCTTTTTTGCAGGCTGAAGGTTCGTAGTTCCTGTTGTTTTTTGTGTCTGTCCCCAGTGGCTAAGGTTGGTTCAGTGGGTTGTGTAGGCTTCCTGGTGGAGGGTACTAGTGCCTGTGTTCTGGTGGATGAGGCTGGATCTTGTCTTTCTGGTGGGCAGGTCCACGTCTGGTGGTGTGTTTTGGGGTGTCTGTAGACTTATTATGATTTTGGGCAGCCTCTCTGCTAATGGGTGGGGTTGTGTTCCTGTCTTGCTAATTGCTTGGCATAGGATGTCCAGCACTGTAGCTTGCTGGTCGTTGAGTGAAGCTGGGTGCTGGCGTTGAGATGGAGATCTCTCGGAGATTTTTGCTGTTTGATATTATGTGCAGCTGGGAGGCCTCTTGTGGACCAGTGTCCTGAAGTTGGCTCTCCCACCTCAGAGGCACAGCACTGACTCCTGGCTGCAGCACCAAGAGCCTTTCATCCACAGGGCTCCTTAATTTGGGATGATTCGTTGTCTATTCAGGTATTCCACAGATGCAGGGTATATCAAGTTGATTGTGGAGCTTTAATCCGCTGCTTCTGAGGCTGCTGGGAGAGATTTCCCTTTCTCTTCTTTGTTCTCACAGTTCCCAGGGGCTCAGCTTTGGATTTGGCCCCGCCTGTGCGTGTAGGTCGCCGCAGGGCGTCTGTTCTTTGCTCAGACAGGACGGGGTTAAAGGAGCCGCTGATTCGGAGGCTCTGGCTCACCCAGGCCGGGGGGGTAGGGAGGGTCACGGAGTGCGGGGTGGGCCTGCAGTGGCAGAGGCCGGCGTGACGCTGCAGCCTGAGGGCGCCGCGAGCGTTCTCCCGGGGGAGCCGTCCCTGGATCCCGGGACCCTGGCAGTGGCGGGCTGCACAGGCTCCCCGGAAGGGCGTGTGGCTAGTGACCTGTGTTCGCACACAGGCCTCCTGACGGCGGCAGCAGCGGCCTTAGCGTCCCATGCCCGTCTCTGGGCTCCGCACTCTTAGCCGCGGATCGCGCCCGTCCCTGGAGCTCTCTCAAGCAGCGTTCTTAATCCCCTCTCCTCGTGCACCAGGTAACAAAGAGGGACGTAAAAGTCTCTTGCCTCTTCGGCAGGTCCAGACCCCTCCCCGGACTCTCTCCCGGCCAGCCGCGGCGCACCAACGCCCTGCAGGCTGTGTTCACGCCGCCAACCCCAGTCCCCTCCCGGCGCTCCGACAAAAGCCGGAGCCTCAGCTCCCAGCCCCGCCCGCCCCAGCGGGCGAGCAGACAAGCCTCTCGGCTGGTGAGTGCTGGTCGGCCCGATCCTCTGCGCTGGAATCTGTCCGCTTTGCCCTCCGCACCCCTGTTGCTGTGCTCTCCTCCGCGGCTCCCAAGCTCCCCCACTCCGCCTCCCGAAGTCTCCACCCGCGAAGGGGCTTCCTAGTGTGTGGACACTTTTCCTCCTTCACAGCTCTCTCCTGCTGGTGCAGGACCCGTCCCTATCCTTTTGTCTCTGTTTAGTTTTTTCTTTTGCCCTAACCAGGTACGTGGGGGGTTCCTTGCCTTTTGGGAGGTCTGAGGTCTTCTGCCAGCGTTCAGTAGGTGCTCCGTAGGAGTTGTTCCACGCGTAGATGTACTTCTGGTGTATCTGTGGAGAGGAAGGTGATCTCCGCGTCTTACTCTTCCGCCATCTTCCCGGAAGTCCGAAATATTTCATTTATTTACACTTAATACTATTAGTGATATATTTGGCTTTGAACCTGTCATCTTACTCTTTGTTTTCTTTTAGTCCTATCTCTGTTTCTTTTTTTCCTTCTTTTGGATTAATCAAGTATTTTAAAATTTTGGTTTTTCTTCTCCTAGACCATTAGTATTACAGTCTTTTCTTTTTTGCTGTTACCCTGATGATTACATCATGCATCCTTGACTTAGAAACTGTGTTAAATTAATGCTTTTGCTTTTTTTCAGACAGTGCAAAGATTTTTTTTAATTGAAATATATTTTAATTAATGTATTTTTAATTGACATATATACACTAATATGTATAAAATGGATAACTAATAAGAACCTGTATAAAACAATAAATAAAATAAAATTCAAAAATTCCAAATTAAAAAAAAAGCAGCTGTTGGATTGCCTAAGGTAAAACTCATGGATGTATAATATTCTCTCCTGTAAGATTACTTACAAGAGTAATAGTGCTAGGGAAAATAGGTAGATGCAATGAAAAAGAAATTAGGACTCAAAGTGAAACGTGTAAAAATTTAAACAGCCTGATATTTTAAAATTTCTATATAATAATAAGACTTCACTAACGTGTGTGTGTGTGTGTGTGTGTGTGTGTGTGTGTGTGTGTTTAACAAGCAACACTGCCCAGTTGGTCCAACAGTGTGGAAGAATTGACACTGATATGCCATCAAACAAACACCTTTCTCAAGACATTTTCATTTGCTCCATCCCTAAAAAAAGAAAAGAAATACATTTTTTTTTTGTTTTATTGTTTTATTGACAATCAGTATTTATTTAGATTTTCCTATATCTTTACCCTTTCTGATGTATTCTTTTCCTTTCTGCATTATTGTGCTTCCAGTTTGGGTCATTTTCCTTATGCCTGGAGAATTTTCTTTAGTATTTCTTTTAGTACAGGTCTATCGGCATCTTTGTTTTGATTTCATTTGTGAAGGACTTTTTTACCTGCGTATTCAGAATTCTAAGTGAATAATTATTTCTCTGAACACATTAAAAATAACATGTCATCTGGTTTCCACTGATTCTGTTCAGCTGATGGAGGAGTCTAATTGTTGATCCTTAAAATGTATTACATCTTTTTTCTTTCACTGTTTGTAAAATTTCCTCTTTTTCTTTGATTTTCAGCAGTTTCACTCTGATGTGCTAATGTGTTTTTCTTTGTGTTTATCCTAGGGAAATTCTCCATAGTTTCGTCAGTTTTCTTGAACATATTAATTATGAAGTTTTTAATTCCTTTTCTAAATAACTGTAGTGTATGGACCACCTGTGGGTCTGCTTCTTTTGCTTCTTATTTCTCTTGGCTTTCAGTCATTGGGCCCTGTTTCCAGTGGAATGCTGGATATTATGTATGGATTGTAGAGGATCTGGCTGATAGCCTCCTCCAGAGAGGATTTAATATGCTTCTGGAAGGCAGATGACAATATGGGCAGATCACCTGGATCATTTGAGGGACCTGAATTCCAATTTTTCTCTCCCTAGGACCATGAGGCAACTGAGGTATCTGCTTACTGTTTAGCCTCCTAGCAGCTGGTTTTGCTTTCTCAGCTTCTTGCTCTGCACGTATGTAGCTTAGGAAGGGCAAATGTCCCAAAAGGAATATTGTGCAGAACATTGGGCTCACTTCACAGTTCATTTTCTCTGGCCCTTTGAATGCTGGCTACCTTGTCGCCAACTCAGTTTTCATCTCTGCATCCTCCCATCACTGTCACAGCCCTGGGCAGCCACAGTCTGTCAGCCTGTGTGCCTCACCGCTGGAACTGAGACACGCCCCCCAGGGGAGAAGAGTGGCAGTGATGGCCCCTTCACCTCCTTGCGTTTCCCTTTGCCCTGGGATCTTGGTCCTCGAGTGCTAATTGCCTTTGTTGCTCTCCATTGCTTTAAAACAGCTGGAATTTTTTGTGTGTTTTTATTTTGCTTTTTATTTTACTTTATTCAGCCTTCATATTTATTCTCAGCAGGAGAATTGGGTCTCATACCTCTTCTTTTTCACAACTAGAAGCATAAGTCCCCATCCGATAAGTTTTTCAATCATTTCTTGAAGTATATGGTGTCCATTGCCCTGTGTTTTACTTTCTCCAGGATGCAGTGTCAGCCTTACTTGCAAGAACGTCAGCTGAGCTGTTGGCTGTGGAACAAGAATTAGCACAAGAAGAAGAAGAACCAGAGCAGGAGGAAGAGCAAAGGGGTCCAGATGGAGATTGGTAAAACAGCGATTTCCTTTTGCTGCCGGGATCGCAAAGAGGATGTGTTTAGATTCTCAGAAGAAACTTTCAGGGAAACCTTTATAGGTTTAGATCTTATTCTGGAATTAATGGAAAGTAGAGCAGCTTCAGGGGGCTGCCCCTAGGGAAAGTCTTTCCTTGGTCATTAGAGACTTGAAAGGGGTAGTGGCAAGTTTGCAGACAAGCACATGAGCGAGATTCTTGCTTCAGTAATCTTGACACTGTTTCTTGGGCTTTTGTTTGGTTTTAAGTCTAAACTACCTATTTTGAAGGGTATGGTAGTTTATTTCAGAGTCATAGATAAACTTAAAAACTGACTCTTTTTCTGCAAATGACCAGAAGTACCATTTAGGCTCTGGGAAGTCAAAGCAGATATTTAGAAAATAGCTTCTGAAGAGCTCTTTTTCTGTTTGTGGCCACTTTCACCTTCTTTTTCTGTTTCCTTCTCATTGTCCATACCTCATTGTTTTTAAAAAAGAAAAAAAGGTTATTATAGCATTTGTCTAGATTCACATACGTATAAAGAACTATCGTTCCAGGTTTGCACTGTTTTCTCTAAAACAAATTTTAGTGAATGCGTGTTTTTTTAGTATATGTGTAAAGTCATTTGGATTAATTTTGTATGTATTGTTGCTTATTCTGTTATGTTTGAACTACTGTTGACACATATATGCATATACATATATAGCAGCATTTGTGTATATATAAAACTTCTTACAAACTTAGAGTGACAAGATATAAATAACAAAATTGTGGACATTTGGAAGGAACAGCGTACTATAGTGATGTGAAAAGCAGATATACTTTGTTCTTATCAAAAGTCCTTTACAGTGAATAAAGTTCAGAGCACCGAAAAAGAAAAGTAAATATGAGAGTGATTATGAGGTTCATCATATCTTGAAATACCGAGCCTTCCTTGCATATGTAAAATACGCAACTTGTTTCACTCACATTTCAAAAAATGCACTTAGAACGTAATCTAAAAGAATTGTTAACTTACAGTCCTCATTGCTGATCCCCCCGTGTTCATGTCATGACCAGGTGTTTAACAACTAGTCTGTTCCAATCTGTCAGTATATCACCAGTCACAGTTAAAGCTTGACTTTTCATTATCAGTGGAAAAAAATGTTCCTATTATGAGAATACGAAACTCAACAAAGCGTGAGATATTCTTCCCATCCTGGCCCTCTTGCTTTCCTGTCAGTACAGCTTATACAGAATATAAACCGTAAGTGTGTTCTGCAGCCTCGCCTGTAGTGCCACCCAAGCCCAGGCCATGGCTTTCGTTAAAGACAAGATCGTAGACCCTTCAGAGTCTTCTGTTAGTTCAGTAGTAAGACTCCTCTACCCAGGGTTCCACCTCTGCTAGACCATGAGCACAGTTGATAATGGATATTTTTATTCACTCTTAGCAGAGAGTCACTGCATTCTGTTGTTTGAATAATTTTACAGTAAATGAACAACTGATACCAAATTATATTATAGCGAGTGTCCGTATTTTCAAACCGTGGGTTAAACTTTATATGTGATTTTTTTAGCGTACTTCTATTTAATATTTAGGAATTAGGTCAAATTTCATGAATTTAACTTTTCAGTACGAAATTATGATGACTTTCCTTCAGATTTCTGGAGAGTAGGGTGATCATTTTATTTCTCATGAGCATTTTAGTAGAAGTTCCAGCCAGAGAACTGGCTGGAATCGCGATGTGTGAGTCTGTTCATCGCCCAGATAACGGGTTAACATGCCCAGGTTGCACTGATCACAGAGCACACCTGCTTGACCCTGAACGGTATTGTGTGTTGTTTCACCCATAGGTTAACCATGCAGAGAGAGGCCTCTGATGAAATTGTGGCTGAGGAAGGGGCTGAAGTGAAATTGGCAGAGGGCAGTTGCTGTGCAGAAGACGTAAGCTCACGCCCGAGTGTGCCTGAGGTGAACGAGGACACAAGTAAGACAGAAAACAACTGTGCCAACGACCTTGGGTGTCAGCCACCTGCAGGAGTGCCCGCCCTGGTGAGTGTTCTCAGCTGTCCCCTCCTGAAACTGGTCTCCTAGAGGCACCACACAGACCAAGTCTGTCTCTTCAGCTATAACTTCATGTTAGGATTTTGTGCCAAAGCTGATCAGGATGGGCGTTTGTGGGACTAGACCATAAGAAACATTGTAAATGCCTTAACCTTTTCAAATGGGCCCCAAATATTCATTCTCCAATTAAGTTTCATATAAGAAGATAAATAATGGCGTTTAGGGCTTCCCTGGTGGCGCAGTGCTTGGGAGTACGCCTGCCGGTGCAGGGGACACGGGTTCGTGCCCCGGTCCGGGAAGATCCCACATGCCGTGGAGTGGCTGGGCCCGTGAGCCATGGCTGCTGAGCCTGCGCGTCCGGAGCCTGTGCTCCGCAACGGGAGAGGCCACAGCAGTGAGAGGCCCGCGTACCGCAAAAAAAAAAAAAAAAAAAATAGTGGCGTTTATCTCTCTGTAAATGTTCTGTGAATATTTACTGAAAGCATTTTCAGAATTTCCTGAATAACACCAGGATGCCTACTTAATTGTATTAAGTTTCATAAATGTTATAAGTTTATTTCAATTTCAAACATGAGGTAAACGTGTGAAGCTCACTTTGGTTAGATGGGGCTCTGATTGAAACCAGTTCAGGAAGGTGGCAAATGACTCCGTTTAGGCACAGATGCCATGTTACTAAGCAGGTAACTTTGCTGGTTGGTGACAGACATGTTGAGACTGCCATCCCCAAAGGGGGAAACTCATGTTCAAGGTTTGAGGATGCTGGCAAACTTGGGAGTTTAGAAAATAACAGTTATTTATTTCTAAGAAAAATAATGTTATACCCTGACTGAAGACTTCATGTGTGTGTGTGTATATATATATATATATACATACATACACACACATATACATAAATACAGTCGGCCTTCTGTATCCGCGGTTTCTGCCTCCACGGATTCAACCAACCGCGGATCTGATTCAACCAACCGCTGATAGTAAACAGTACACGATTGGCTGAATGCGAGAATGTGGAACCCCAGATACAGAGGGCCAGTTGTGGGACTTGAGCACCCACAGAGTTTGGTGTCCGGAACCAATCTCCCACGGATACCGAGGTATGGCTGTATATATAATTGCATGTTCTGTGTTAACCTGAGGTTTAACTAGTGTATTTTCATTTTCTTATATTTAGTTACTTTTATCGTTTACTCTGAAAAAAACTAATCAGAAAGTTGAATAACGTTTAATGATGAAGAATTCTCAAATAAGGTTCTTTATAGAAGCACATTTACCCTCTGTAAATCTAAAGCTTCCTTTTTTAAGGTCTAATCTGTTAGCGGTGGTGCTGCCACTTACAGGTAACCCTGTTGGACAGTTATTATCCTACCCTACCTGAGGGTAACTTCCTAAGAACTAAGTAGAAAACCACCTTCCCATCAGCAGAAAGACAAAGCCTGTCTCACAGAAGTGGTCCTGGTGCTAGATGAGTCTCTTGTAAGATTAGGTATTTCTTTCATACTTAGAAGAAAGGAGCAAGAAACGTCTCTCCCCTCCTGACAAATTACTGACTTCTAGGTTGATAAAGAGACAAATACCGACGAGGCGGGCAGTGCCGGTGTGGCGGTCCGCCCCAAAGACCGCAGCAGCCTGAGCGCCCGGCAGCGCCCCTTCGTGCGGAGCAGCGTGATCGTGCGCTCGCAGACCTTCTCCCCCGGCGAGCGGAGCCAGTACGTCTGCAGGGTAAGGCGTCTGCGGGGCGGGCATGTGCAGGGTGTGAGGCGCGCAGTGCTCTTAGGGGGCTGCCGCCTCTCCCCGCCCCCTGCCAGGGAGTGGCCCGTTAGTGACAATAGACAGTGCCAGGGGATCTTCAAGCTCGACTACAGATTCTAATGGCTAGAAATGCCGTAAAATAAAATATAAAATATAAAATACCACACTCTTAATCATTCTTTTTAGTTTGGGTGGTGGAATTTTTTTCTTTCCTCAAATTTAATGTCTCTTTGCTTCTAATGCCATTTATTTGGCAAAGAAGTGACATTAAGGACCAGGCTGCTAAGTCTGTCTGGACCTTAGTGTGTGTTTAGAAACTTAAAGTGACTCAAGATTTATGATGTCTTGTATATTTCTGCTGTGTATCATGCATGCTTCAAACCATGTTAGTCGGGCTTCCCTGGTGGCGCAGTGGTTGGGAGTCCGCCTGCCGATGCAGGGGACGCGGGTTCATGCCCCCGGCCAGGAAGATCCCACATGCCGCGGGGCGGCTGGGCCCGTGAGCCATGGCCGGTGAGCCTGCGTATCCGGAGCCTGTGCTCCGCAACGGGAGAGGCCACAACAGTGAGAGGCCCGCGTACCGCAAAAAAAAAAAAAAAAAAAAACATGTTAGTGCTGCTGAGTCAAAGATTGTGAGTTGGGTTTTAGGACAAAAGTCGTCTTTACTAATGCCTCCAGACACTGAATCAGATTCCTGCTTCTGTGGAGAATATTATGTGATTTGCATCAGTTTACCAAATTCTAGTTCCATAAGTATTTATGATTTATAGTCATTTAGATTTAACATTATAAAGTGGGTTAGAAAATACTTTCAGAATTCTAAACTTACTCATTCAGTTCACCAGACATTTTTATTAAGCACCTGCTATTTATTAAGCACGTTGCCGAATCCCTGGGATTCGTCCATGAACCAAAGACCCAGAGCCCCCTGTCCTTGCGGGGCTTATGCTCTTGTGAATTGAGCCAAACACTCAACATGATGAGTAAACTGTGAAGTCTCTTGGGCGGGGACCAGCGCTCTGGAAAACAGTAGAGCAAGTTATGAAAGGATGGAAATGTTGAGGATGAGGGTCACAAATTTAAGTAGGTTCAGAGTAGACTTCACTGAGAAGGTGACGTTTCAGCAAAGGCCTGAAGCAGGTGAGGGCGTGAGTGTGGGCTGCCCGGGCTGGGCGTGTTCCCAGTTGTACGTGCTGTGACTCCACTCTGACCTTGAGCTCTGTGCATTACACAAACCTTTCTTTTAAAGAATGGATAGTGCCTATTAGCTAAAAATACAAGGGATAATTTTATTTCAAAATGTATATAATATTCTTAACAAATGACTTATGATAACTGTAACCAAAAGGCAATTACTTAAAGAAAATCAAGTTATTTAAGAAAAGCAAGAAAACAGGGAAAATTTTGTTTGGGGAGGATTTTCTTAAAGAAATAAACTACCTTCTTTCTGTGATAAAGTTCTCAATTCCAAGCTTCCTCTAGCACATTGGTACGCACTGATTTCCTTTTCTTTTCTTTTTTATCCTTTGTTGCCAGTTAAATCGAAGTGACAGTGACAGTTCAACCCTGGCTAAAAAATCACTATTTGTGAGAAACTCCACCGAACGGCGAAGTTTGAGAGTCAAAAGGGTATGTATTCCCTCAGCGGCATCCCGCTGTCCCGGACCCACCCTGCGTCTTGCATATCAGAACATGAGCACCAGGACTGCTGGGTGTCCTTGCTCCGTGCTCTTGGGAGCTGGGATGAAGCCACTGGGATTACGGAGACACAGCTGTTGTGTCAGTTATGGAGAAGGATGTGCTGGAGAGCGTTCATTCGTCACCGGTGTGGAACCTCTGATAATGAAGGGTAAATCCACTTTGCAGCGTGGATGGAGACGGGCCTGCCGAGTCGGGGGGAGCATCTCTGCTGCCGGCTGCCTGGTCTCCACACCACAGCCAGCTCTTGAGCAGCTGTGGGGAGAGTGTAACACCCGGTGCCTTTCGTGAGGGGCAGACGTTCTGGAAAAGGAGGACACGGTTTTAGTAGCTTGCTTAAAAACAGATATTTTTAGAAGATTAAGATTAATGTAGATGGAAAAGCTCAAGCCAGGTTTTCCTGGAAGCCAGAGGTCTCTGGATGAGCTCGAAAGGGATGAATTTTAGATAAATTAAAAGGTTGGACTGTTCAGAAATTCCTGTTTATTTACCAGCAGCTGAACTAGTAATGGAAAGTTATTTGTTTACTAATAATTTGTTTCGTGCTAATTTCCGAAGCTGCTTTATTTCGGTTTAAAGCATGGTGTTCAGTAAAAATGCAGCGCTGTGCACACTAAGCTCTGCAGTGACGGGCAGGACCTCCCTGCCTGGAGGAGATCTTCCGAGGGCACACGGGCGACTCCGGGTGCAGATAGAAGGGCGGAGTGAGCTCACCTGGTCGGGAGAATCAAAAACACTTCGTGGGGAAGGTGTCTGGCCTTGACACCCATATAAAATTTCTCAAGAAAGTGGTAGCTTTGTTTCAGGGATGGAGATGGATACTGGGTGCTGTTGGATGGATACTAGGTGGCCTGACGTGGCACAGGGGCAGGGAAGCACATTCAGGGGATGAGGAAGGACCCAGCTCGGCCAGGCTTGGGCCCCGTGGGTGGGAGTGGAGATTGGAGGGGAAGTTGAGTCACTCTGGTTTAGTGTCGCTATAGGCAAAGTACTGGATGTGTGACTGGGCAACATGTAACTTCCTGGTTTAACTTCCTAGTTACTTGACAGTCCTAAGCATGTTTCTTTTTTCTAAAGGTAGATATGCAGGCATTTCTTTAACCTCAGCATTTTCAGGACCTTTTGAAACACAGATCTTTCAGATTACAAAACTTTGTGCTTCAAAAGCACCTAAATTTCCATCATCTTGAATGAAAATTCATCTCAACTCTTTTCTAAGTCCCCTGCATTTTTAAAAGCACATACTTTTAGAGGATGGTAGCACTCTTCAGAGAACTTTTAACCAGCAGTGTTTATGAATTGAGTGGAGCTGAAAAACAGTCGGGTTACTGATACTTAGTTTAATCCTGAAACACTGTTTAGGAGATCGCTGTTAATAGCTTTTAAAGTGGGCAGATAGAGTTTGGTAGAAGTGAATGGGGAAGTGTATTCTGATTTAGGAGTTATAGCATGAGAACCATGTAGAGGTGAAGAGAACAAAAGCATCTCCGGAGATCAGTGGAAGGCTCCCTGGCTGGGAAGGTGGCAGCCCGGCCAGCGAGGCAGGAGGTTGGGGGGACCCATCGCCACATCTCTCCCCAGTTCAGTGACACCACACTGACAGCCTGAGAGCAGTCATGGCGGGGAGCATTGACACCAAGGAAATGGGCAGAATCTTACAAACCAGCGAGCCCGCTGTTACACACTTAACCAGCAGGCCGTGCCCACGGGAGCCTTTAGAAAGCCTCCATGTACCTGACAGCTGGGAAGGATTTCTGATCTAGAAAACGTGAGTAGTACAGTCGAAGAGAGTGTGTGTCTAGATGATTCTTCTGTGTAATAAGTTTGTTAGAGCAGAAGTTGAACAAAGGGAAAGCTACTAATAAGAACATTAGAGAGTGTTGCAGCAGGATATGTTGGGCAAGGAGAAAGAGGAATCCGAGGAGACAATGAAAGCCATTCAGACCTGGGCTGCGGCTCTGAAATGAGAAGAGGGACAGACAGGCCTCTCCTTTCCGTCTGTCATGAGCACCACCATTGTTCCAGACCTTCCAGCTGGAATACCTGTCAGGTCTGAGTCCGTCTGTCTTGTATCAAATAGTACCCGTCTTTATTAGTAATCTCTTATTTTCCATTCCCACTGCCAACAGTCCAGGCAAGAAATGCCCTCCTTGTTTCCCTCTGCTCAGGGAGTCCTGCCCAGCCTCGTTTGAAGGCCTTTCCTCAAGCGAGTCTGACCCAGCCCTGAGTGATCTCTCCCTCCCCTGACTTCCTGGGACACAGAAGCCGCTGCCAGCGGACATGCATTCATACATATTCAGTAATTATTTCTTGATAAGTGGATAAGCTTGGCCCCAGAGAGAGCACAGTGATTCAGGGGTGAAAGTACTGAAGAGATATTAAGCGATGGGAAACCGAGGAAGGAGTCAAAACCCTAGCTCCCCTGAGCAGCTGTGTCCTGGCCAGTGCGTGCAGAAATGATAAGAGAGAGGTGTGAGCTGCAGGGACGCAGGTGCGTGGCCTGAAATGGAGCAGATGTGAGTTTCTCATAATGTATTTGTCGTTCGCAGAGGCCGGCTTCGTGCAGTAAATTGGTCCGGCTAAGCTAGGCTCTACCGCGGTGCCAAGTTCAAAACTCTCTGCGGTTTAAAACAATAAAGGCTCGTTTGCTGCTCACCTGCGTGCTCAGTACAGGTGGGCCGGGGGCTCCGCTTGTCCTCCTTCAGGACCAAGCCCCCCGGCCTCCCCGCTCTAGGCCTTTGCTGCCCCTGTAACAGGGTCAGGAGGTGCCACATCACTGCCACTCACCCCTCATCGGCCAAAGCAGGGAGCAGGGACAGTGCCCTCCTGTTAGGTGACCACTGACATAATGAGGGTGTCGTGCTGTTTCCAACCCTCCAGACGGTGTGCCAGCCGGTGCTCAGAAGGGCGGCACCCGAATGCCCCGTGCGAACCTCTCTGGACCTGGAGCTGGACCTGCAGGCCTCGCTAACCCGGCAGAGCCGCCTGAACGACGAGCTGCAGGCCCTGCGGGGCCTGAGGCAGAAGCTCGAGGACCTGAAAGCCCAGGGCGAGACGGACCTTCCGCCGGGTGTGCTGGAGGACGAGAGGTTCCAGAAGCTTCTGCGACAGGCCGAGAAGCAGGTACAGAGCCCGGTGCTGCCGTGAGCTCCGGGGCGCTTACGTGGAGCTCACGTTGCCTAAAGCCCGCCGGGTAGAAGGTACTCAGCCTACACCTCAGTCTTGCTCGAGTCTTCAAGTCCTTTTTCTAGAACTTAGAACACATTTGTTCCCACTGTGTTTCATCCTGCCTGGTGGCAGCCCTTGCATCCAATGATAGTGAAGAAAGAGCCCACAAAGCAAGGTGCGTTTGTACCATTTTGAGAATAATCTGATTCCCCTGAGTACAGATTTTTTTCATCTTTATTTTTGCCAACTCTGTATGTCTAGATAGATTATTGGAGTTATGTGCCTTTTTTTCTCATCCCTGAAGTTTGTGCTCACCCGCTCTGTGAAAGAGAAACTGTTTCCAATTGTGCGCCTCTCATTCCAGCCACAGAAGTTGGTGAGAGCCATTGGCTTCTCTCCTGCGTGCTCGTAAGCCCCACGTCCACTCCTTATACACGTGCGGACACACTGGCGCACATGCACACACACACATGCTGCCCTTTCGCATCCACCTTCCTCCCGCCCGCAGTTGGGGATTTGTGAGATTTGCAGCACCGTGGCCATAAAATGCCTAACAATGAGCAAACAGCCTTCCAATTGCCATAAAAAATACGGCTCCCGGGGAAACTGTGAACGGAGTCCAGCAGCAGAGCCCAGATCTGCCTGCCTTGTTAGGAAAGCTGTCAGGCCTCTGCGTCACTCTGCATAACCTTCCTCCTTTGTGGCTGAAAGTCTGTTTTGTAGCTCAGAATAAAAACTGAATCAGTTAGTGTCCTCGTGTATAGTACAACCCCCTTAGGAAGCAGAGCGAGCAGCTCAGGACTGTAATTAGGACGGGTTGTGTTCCTTACTCTGTCAGGCTTCTTAACGTGACGGCAAATAAATCACTGGACCTTCCTGCAGGTCAGGCCCCCATCACGTAAACTGAAGGTTAATCACACTCTCCTGGAATCTGGGCCATAAAAACCGGCTTCCGATCCTCCTGAACCAGGCAGCTCATCGTGACTCGTTGGGTGAGAAGGGGAGAGGCGTGCTGAGGAAGGGCTGGTATTTTTCCAAAGGAGCCTCAGGTTGCTTACAAAGCAGAAATTTCTTTTTCTTCCTCTGAGTGTTTCCCTGTCAAAATGCCACTTCTGTGACGCTAGGCTTCTTAAAAGCTTAAAATAATACAGATGTTAACATTTGTAAAAGTTAGAATCTGCTAAGAAAATTATATGTCAGAAATATTAATACAGCTCGTTCAACAAAAGAACTCAGTGATTACAGTGAAGTGCTCAGCACGGAGCCTCGACTGCCTGCAAAGCTGGTGACTGTCGATTATTAACACCTGATGACAATTTTATGATATGTTTTAGCACCCAGACTTTTGGAGGAAGATACAGACCCGGGTACAGATATAAATACATAAACACAGAGACAAATGGAGTCTGCAGTAAAGTGTGTTCTTACTCAGCAGGGAGAGGAGGCTCTTCGTGTGTTGCAGGGTGGTCGGTCTTATTTTGCACAGAACAAAGCCAAGTTTCAGAGGGACTCGGCAGCCACCACATAAATGCTGGTCGTTGGAAACAGCAGCAGCCGCAGGCTACTTCGAGGGACCATCTTAACAGTGTGTAATAGGCCTCACGCTCCCATTCATACGGAAGGGAACAAAATACCGAACAGGATCCCGGGGGCCTGCTGCATCTCTGATCTAGTGAAATACGCTTTCTTGGGGAAACCGGGCCAGGTTTTCTCCCCTAAGTACATCCGGCATGTACCTTCCTTCGCTGGTTTTTCCTGATCTCTCCGTTTGTTCAAGTCAGTAAGGAGATGGCCATTTTAAGATTGGTTTGTTCATCTTATAAGTTCCCCAAAATTAGAATAGCAGCAACATTTCAGGAGAATTACTAGTTTCCTAGTTGGATGTACCACATCATGGTAGAAGTCATTTCTCTGTGTCTGCTAAGTCAGTAGTTCCCAACCTGGCGCCTAGGGAAAAATCATCCGTTCGCTGAAGGTACGACTTCACAAAGTAACTAAAATATCACATCTGTCCCCTTTGAACTTGAATTACACAAATTCAGAAGCTCCGAGTGACAGCTCACCTATGTCATCAATTCCAAAATAATCAAGAAAGAACTGCTACTTAAATATAGGCCACTTTTCTAAACAGAATCGTTCAAAACAAGGAGAGGAAAGGGGAGCAGTAAAAAATATCTGGAAAAGGGAGCCTTTGTGGTGAAAAAAATCAGAAGTTACTGCAGTAGAGTATTATTAGCAAAGTACTAACTAGGTTATGCCCCACCGTAGTCTGTTTAGCTTTCCGTAAAGTGGTGTGAGTGTAACTGAATCTTCATCAGTACTTGGCTGCATAAATAGTTTTTGTAAAATGTCATCTTTCCTAAAAGTGCCACAAGCGTTTTTGCTTTCAAATTTAAACTGAGTTTAGTGCACTTTGTGTGTTGAGAATATTTTAAAATATAGAAAGTTTTTTTTAGTTAAAAAATTAACATGTTGTAACAAAGCCAAATAATGCAGAAGTATATAAAGCAAAAAGTATTGATAGACGTGCCCCTGAGTCCCACTCCCCAGGGATGACCTCTGTTGACTGTTATATGTCCTTCCAGCTCTTTTTTATGCCACGTATATGTGTCAGTGTTTGGAAGAGCTACAGAAAACTAGGGTCTGAAGACATACTGTTCCGCACTTATTTTTTTCCCCACTTAATTCTAGTCATGTAAGATGAACAGCTTTCCATATTTGTATATGTTGCTGAAATTGATTGTTTTAAGGCATTTGTAATACACATTATGAATATATCATATCATTTATTTAATCATAAATATATCATAACTATTTCATTATTCTACTAATGGTAGTTTCCCAAATTTCAGTCATAGACTGTGGAAGTGAACACTCCTATACATTTCGGGACACCTTTCTTGTTTCAGTAGCGTTTCCAAAGCACGAATAGAGTTCTAGTAGTAGAATTGCTGTTTGTATCCTTTCGGCTGTGAACCAGTCAGACTGGTTCTTGTCTTTGTCTTGTCTCTTAAGCCGGAAGACCTTGCTCTTTACTCTAAAGTTTATAGCTGCCTGTGTTAACAACACAAGCACAGCAGTCGGCTTTTTCAAGTGCAGAAGGGTCCCGGTGATGGGACCATCAGCTTGCTGCAGGCTACAGGCACCACCGTCAGCAAAGCCACTTTTCCTTCCATCTCTTTGTGCCGACTACTTAGTTCTGATCCCGAGCTGATCTCTCTTGTAAGACTTGAAGCTGCAAACACCAGTATTCTAAATTTCCTCACTCATTTCCTTCAGAGGTCCAGCTGCCCCACCATGACCAGTGGCCTCCACTGAGTAGGAAATTCTGTTACCGTAGCGCCCCACTTGGGAGGTCATGGGGAGAAGGTGCCCAAATGAGTGGAGTCTCCCCAACCTCTGACTCAAATTAATAGTGTCCCCTCCCAATACACACGCCCGCCCCTCCCTGCCAAGGGCTAAGCGCAACTCACAACACGTCCTCCTGGGAGTAGAAGCCTCTGTGGAAACTTACAGGCTGGGATGTGTTCTGTCCCCTCCCTGGGATGTTTACAGTCTGGGAGTTTTGAGAAAAAGCTCTTTGAGCTGCACACGCGTCTGTGTGCACTTTTTTGGTATGTCAATTCTACTTCAGTAAACAGCTTTTAAAAGGTCTAAGATGGAAAAAAAAAGGGGGTTGAAAAGATGAATAAGAGGTTGAAAGTGTATTCTCCAAAATGTTAACAGTAGATATTTCTTGGACATGGTGCTGTAAGTAGTTTTTAATTTCTCTTTTGGTGGGTGGAGAGGAGGGTAGTTACCAGATGTTCCAGATGTAACAAGATGAGCCCACATTGCCTATGTGGTAAGATTTTTAAAATGCATTAACACACACTTGCCCCGACCCAGTAGCTGCTCGCTGTGGGCATGAGGTGGACGCATGGGTGTCGTCCTGCTGGGCTGGCCTCCTGACCTGAGCCCGGCGTCTTTCAAGCCTTAGAGCACACCTTTGGGAATCTCTAATTAATGTTCTGGGGGGCTCTGTATTTTCATTTCCTTACCAGGCCGAACAGTCCAAAGAAGAGCAGAAGCAAGACCTGAACGCAGAGAAGCTGATGAGGCAGGTGTCCAAGGACGTGTGCCGGCTTCGGGAACAGAGCCGGAAGGTGCCCCGGCAGGTGCAGTCCTTCAGGTGAGCGCCCATGGGACGTGCGGGGCTGTCGGGTGGCTGGCAGGTGACACATGTTAGGATGTGGGACACCACGCCCTCTGCTTCCGGCTTGATGTGTGTGTTTCCCTGAGCTCACAGACCCTGCCGGCCACAGTCCTGACTCCGTTTGAACCCGGCTCCCCGGGGACCCGGGGTGTCCCCAGCTCTTAGAAGCAGTTAGACATCTCATTGAGAAATCTTAACGCAGAAAACAAAAAGGTACAGAAAAGTCACCTGTCTTCAGGGTTTTGCTGTTCTCTCCCTGGACTGTTCCTCAGGCCCCGTGAGCCATGCACGGGGCTGGGCCCGGGCACCCAGAGAAGGGCAAGCGCCCCTGGCCTTACGGAGGCTCCGGTCTGTGTGAGGGGGGCGGGCAGTGCCATGCGGAAGGAGCCCCCTGAAGGCCAGGCGGGGTCCCGTGAGGGCAGATGCTGGGCCTGCAGGAGCGCACGGGAGTCCAAGAGGCCGTACAGGGTAGAAGAATGGGTACGCGTGTGTCAGGCACCAGGGGTGGTGGTTTTGGAAAGGGCATCGGGGCAGGGACAGAGGCACAGAGCCTTAAAGGTCAGAGCCAGTGGGTGAGCCTGTCGACCGCACAAGGCCCCGTGCGCTGTGTCGAAGCTTCCAGCGCTGGCTCTGAGTGGTGGGGGACCAGCAGGGGTCTCCAAGCGCAGGAGTGAGTGAGGGCGTAGAGGCGTTGTGGAAAGCCGCCGGGCAGACCCTGGAAAGGGGAGGCCAGGCAGGCGATAGGAGGGTGACGGGAGGTGGGCGGACGGAGGGGCGCTAGGGGGCGGGGAGAGTTCTGCTTTTGGACATACCAGCCTACCAGTTCCCGTAGGCCAGCTTGGGAAGCCATGGTCAGTAGATAAGTAGAAATAAAAATCTGAAGCCAGGATTAAGGATCAGATGGGAGATAAAAATGTGAGTCTTCGTCTCACATGTGGTGGTTCCACAACAAACGTTGGTCTGACATCCCGGAAAGTGTGAGAAGGTGACCAGGACAGGAGACTGTCGAGACTAAGAAGGAATGGCCAGCGAGCTAGAAGGAGAACTGGGGAGCGTGGTCCTGGAGCTGAGCAGGGAGGGTGACAGGTGCTGTCAAAGGCAACAGCAAAGAGGATTGAGACACTCCCCAGGCTGGGGGCCACTGGTGACCATCCCGTGACAGTTTCAGTCAAGTGAGAGGGGGGCGACGGTGTGGTTTTATTGGTCTGTGGTGTGTGTGTGTGTGTGTGTGTGTGTGTGTGTGTGTGTGTGTGTGTGTGTGTGTGTGTGTGTGTGTGTGCGCGCGTGTGCGCGCGCGCGCGCGCGCTGAGGAGGAGTCTGTAGGAGGCTCTTGGGCTGAAGAGGTAGAAGCCCAAGGAGCATGTCTGACGATACGGGGTGGAGAGGGCTCGTTAGGAAGGGATGGGTTTGCTGCCAGAGGACGCAGTGGGAGTTCCTGCTGTCCTGAGTGAGTCGGGTGCGGGGGAAGGAGACGGGTCATGGCAGGCTCAGACTCTCTTTAACGTGATGGCTTATAGTAAAGAGTCAGCTTTTTCCTGTCTCCATTCAGCTCCAGGGTCACTCTTGTAACTTTCAGAGGATACTGCTCCTTGGATTTCTAGAACTGCAGGGTGGTGTGGGGAATCCTCTCGTGCCTTTGGTGCAAGAAACACTGTCCAGAGGAGAAGTCATCCAACCTCAGCTGCTGCTAAAACCCGAAATAAATGTTTATAAACACTCGCTTAGCACCCAAAGCCAGGCCTATCACCAGACGGGTGATGAAGGAGAGGGAGATGGACCGGGATACGGCCGCTGCTCTGGAAGCGCGCCAAGGCCTGGGACACTCTCCCTGAGCTGCTCTCTCAAAGCCCAGGGCTCCCTGCTCTTCCGATTTGCCGAGGGAAGGTAGAAACCAGGAATTTTATGTGAAACATCTCAAGTGTAGACACTGACAGCTAGTTTGTGTGTTTAAAAAGCACCGCGTGAGCCCAAGTAATTCGCTTGCGGGAAGTGATGAAGCAAAGACCCCAGTTTCGGGTTCTGCCTTCAGCGATATCCTGACTACTTTCACTCGCCCCTTTAATTCTTAATTTTATCTCATAGAATTGAGCAAACGGAAAGGACGCTGTAGCACAAAAATAACTCTCCTTCCGCCTTGCCCAGGGTTTTCATGCTTCCCTCCTTCTCTCTCCTTTCCTTAGAGGTAGAGCTTTTCCGCCTCAGTTCCTGCATCATAACCCCACGCTCCTGCACCATCTCACCCCCAGTTTCTCGAAGGAGGGCCAGTGCTTTATTCCTCCTTAGGGCTTCCAGTGTGGCCCCACGTGGGGAAGCCCCTCAGCAGCCTGTGTTGAGGGGAGACTGTTCGATGTGAAGGCTTCTTAGAGGCTGGACGTACTGGTCCTGCCCTTGGCGGCTCTACAACCCTAAAACCTTACTTTCTCGACACTCTGCTAAGCTCTGAAAACCCTCCCGCCCCTTCTTTCTCAGCCTCTCCCTCTCAGGTTGTTTCCACTTATCCCCGCGTCGGGATGCGGCAGATCTGCCTTTAAGACGGTCAGGCTCCTTCTCTTGCCTCCTCTGAGCCCTGGTATCCATCGCTCATCATTGTGCCCTTACCTTAGCATGGTACTGAGTTTAAAGAATTCTCCCCGGATCGTGTACTTTCCTGTGAGGACTCTGGCCCCTAGAATCCTCTACTCCCTGGTCTAGAAATGCTCAGACCTAGACTGACACGCTCCCTCCACACCCCCACCCCAGTAGTTTAAAACCTGTCTGAGGTTGGAAATGCCTGTGTCGACCGGTGGTTACCGTGGGTCAGAGCTCCCATTCTCCTTTATGTCCTTCCGTAAAAAGGCGAAGACGGTCTTGATTTTAAATGGAGCTCTAGCTAAGGACAAGATCTCCCATCCGGGCCTGTGGAGACAGCGCTGGCGTTCTTGGGACTATTTTTAACGGGCATAGAGCATTTTCAACATCCTATTGAAGCCGGTGTATTTCTCACCCCGGCTGTAGGGAGAAGATTGCCTACTTCACCAGAGCAAAGATAAGCATCCCGTCCCTGCCGGCTGATGACGTCTGATTACATCGCTGACGAGATCGTGTTTTCACCTCTTCATTTCTTAGGGAGGGCAAAAGACTGAACGTTTTCTTGTTTGGGGTTTTGTTTTTTGTTTTGGGGGGTTTTTTGTAATATAACTGTCAATTCTTAAAGAGCTTTTATTTCACATCAGATTTTCAACATGTTAATTTGTAAAGTACCTTGAATGTAATTCTTACATGTTTAAAAAAGAAAAAAAAATCAGATAACCAAAACAGGATCATCTGGTAACAGATGTACAGTATACGTGTGTTGCCAATGGGCTTTATTTGGTAAAAATGGAATAGAGGCGGGACCCAGCGCGTATCCTGTTGAACCGGCTGTGGAGAAATAACTCAGCTGAGCAGCACGCGGCTTTCGCTTTTCCTTTGTTTTCCCGTGGGCGACTGTGAAGCCGGCAGTGGCGCCAGGTGATACTTGGTGCCAGAGGGCAGCTCGTTTGGCGTGAGGTTGAACTTGAGCGTGAGCTTCAGTGCAGAGTCCCGGGTCCACCTGAAACAGGTGCTGCGTTCATTTCCGTCACCTCTGTCGGAACACTTTGTTTCCTTAAAACAACTGCCTTTTTTTGTCCTTTTCTATTTGTCTAAAGAAAACAGAAACAAAATGCTGAGTGCAGGAAGGCAAGAATGCAAAGGAGCAGTGCTCCAGCCACACTACAGACCCCATGATTTAGGACTTTAAGGGTAGGGAGATGCAAGCAGAAAGCCAGTCCGCCTCAAATACACTAAAATCAGCACGTCAGTGAGCAGCTGCTGCTCCTCACTCAGCCTGATTGTGCGTCAGTGTTCAGACGTTGAGTGTCTGGCTTGCACCAGTCATGCTTCGTCCTGGGTGTGAGGATGCTACCAAGTGGATGAAGGTAGGGGCCAGGGTGCTGAGGACACACAGTGCTGGTACTGTGGAGGGAAACACATTAGCATCACTTGCTGAAACCAGGAACAGAGGAAAGGGTACCTCGATGGAATCAAGATTGCCAAAAAATTTTTAAATACATCAGTAAACAGATCTCTAACATTTACTAGAAATTACTTTGCAGCTGTCATTTTTAGGGAATCCTGTCTGTAACTTGTGGTAAGGAGTTGGGAGGCAAAGAGAAGAGAGTGCCTGGGGAGATGATTAATTTGAAGTAAAAGCTGAGTCGTTTGTAAAATATAAATAAATGTATATTCCAGACGAACAAGACGGAAACTGACTAAAGTTTCCTCCAGTGGAGAATTTTAGCTTACCCAACCCAAGCACTTCTTAAAAGAAACAAATCCCCAGGTCAGCTCTGCCAGCATAAAAGGCTTTTAAAAGAAATAGTTTTATGCAAATTAAATCATGCATGTTACGCGGTCTGTAATACTGGAAGAGGCAGTGTTTGGTGAGCCATCTTATGTAACAAGTGAAATCATTTTTTTTTTTTAGAGATGAAAACATCATCTTAAAGGAATGAGCCCCTTAAAAAAAAGAAACACAAGTTCTATTCCTAAGCTAGAATCTTCGTTGGTAAGAATATTTATTTGAAAGTAATTACACATGTTTTGGAAGGTTCATTTTATCAGAATCAAAATTCAGATCAAGCCATTTCTGAGCCTAGAACTGTAATGACTTTTTCCTAAGTGTCCCACCATTTATATACAAAAGTCTTTGAAGGAATAACTGGACGTGACACTACTTTGAACAAAAACCAGCCTCGTGAATTGACTGAGCACAGTCCTTGCAGGCGGCCCAGTTCATCCTGTTAGGTGACCAAGGAGAACTGGAGGAAGAGCACCGTTCATCCTTGTCGAGGTCAAATGTGAAAAACAGAAGTTTATTTAATGTAGAGTTAAATGAAGGTCAGCTGTTTTCAGCTTCTTAGTTTGACCATGAAAATGTTTATAGGATTATGTGTGGTTGTACCGTACGATTTTATTTTCTTCATTTATTTATTTACGGTCTTATTTATGTTCTGTTTAATATATAGTTCGGTTCTGGCCATCTTAAATGTTTGACACAGAAGAGGCTATATTGGAATATTTACAGCTTTATAAATTCCATCAGATTAGCTGTTAACTTTTTGTACGACAAAGAGTTTCAGACAAGCATAAAAGAATAAAATCTGTCTCAGGCTGGTAGTTAGCAGTTGTGACCAAGATGCTTTTGGTTTTATTTTACAGCATTTGCTCATTTCTAACATGAGAGACAAACTTAATATAATCCTTTTTCACTCTTTAAAAATCAGCAATAGTGTTATGTATTTATAGGCAGCTTTTAACAATCCTGTCATATTTGTACTAACCCAAATGATTCACAGTGACAAAACATTTTAATAACTTGCTCACAAAACCATATGGACAACATGAATTTTAATATTATAAGTACTATTTTTTAAAGGTAGAATTTATTCTTCACAGGGTAAAAAGAATGTAATATTTAGTTCTCAAGTTTGAATTATCAGTATGTTATTACAATTTTGTATATCAGAATCTAAGTGTTACAGGTACAAAAAGAATATTGCTAGCCAAATGAACAAAGTTTAGCTGGATCTCTGTAGCATGCAAATCAAATAAATTTAAAATCTTTTTTTTGCTATTACTTTATATTGTATTAAATATCAAAAGCTCAGGACTGAACTAAATATTTAATCAGGTTAAATTCTGAATATGTTTCTGTTTTAATTTGTCTTGTTTGTAAAAGTATGCAAATACATCACATAGATTAACTCTGGTTTCTGCACTTTTCATGTGTTTGTGGGTGGAAAAAGTTCAGTGTTTTCTTTTTAAAACAAAGATACATATTACCTAATACTTTATTTCAGTGTCATTTATTGTTCAGTGAATTTCCCTGACTGGCGCAAACACAAAAGTTTACTTGAACTATATACCAAACAAATATAAAATCTTTCATGAAGAATTCCCCAAGTTTGGTGGCTTCCCTGGTGGTGCAGTGGTTAAGAATCCACCTGCCAATGCAGGGGACACGGGTTCGAGCCCTGGTCCAGGAAGATCCCACGTGCCGCTGAGCAACTAAGCCTGTGCACCACAACTACTGAGCCTGCACTCTAGAGCCCATGACCCACAACTGCTGAGCCCCCGAGCCACAACTACTGAAGCCCAAGCGCCTAGAGCCCGTGCTCGGCAACAAGAGAAGCCACCGCAATGAGAAGCCCGCACACCGCAACGAAGAGTAGCCCCCGCTCGCCACAACAAGAGAAAGCCCGCGCACAGCAACGAAGACCCAATGCAGCCAAAAACCAACAAAATAAAACAATAAAATAAATAAATTAAAAAACTCCCCAAGCCAGCAGCTTGCTGTGCATAGTTCTTGGTTGGACCATATATATTGCTGATTTTTTTGTTAAAGGGGGTGGGGCCATCTGCCCACGACCCACAGTCGCCTTGTGGTTGCAGCATCTACCGCAGAGCACAGGACACAAGCAAAAGGACGTTGGTGCGGTAGATTTTACGCGAATCTTTAAAACACAAGACTGCCCTCCTCTGCTTCTGACACAGTAGAGAAGACGTGAATGAATGGAAGCGTCTCCATAGAGGCACTGAGGTCTCCAATTTAAAAAGAGATGATGTGTCCCCAGTGTGCACCTCTCAAGCTTTCAGAGAGCCAGCGATTTTTTTAATATAATCAGATGTCATACCTTTTAAAAAAATAAGCAGCCAGACTTTCGTTTCAGTGTAATAGGTGATCTTAGACCCTTGAAAGAAGTCAGTGATCAGCAGTACCATTTCCAATTGCCAAATGATTCATCTTTATTAAATAACACCTTCAGAAGATGTGTAGGTACTAACACAACGTTTTATTTACCGGTTCTGTGCAATCACTGAATCTATTTTAAAATTGAGAAAACTCATCCCCAGTAATGAGTATGATTACTGTTAAGTCTTGATTGGTTTTGGTCTCAGAGTAGAAGATAAAAGTGGTTTACCATCTTAGAAAGAAATGACAGTTTCAGAAGCGAAGGGAAAATGCATTTTAGGAAATCGAAAGCATAGTGAGTGGGTTACTGTGTAACAGGAAATCCTACCAAATCATCTGAGGGCACCGCTGATCCCTTCTGGCTTAGTTTCAGGTGAGTGGTTTTCATCTCCAGGTGTAGACGGTGTGGCGGCGTTTCTGCCACTGCATAGTGGCCAGAAGCCAGGGCCCAGGCGGCCCAGTTTAGCAGACACCCTCCGAGCAGGAGAGAAAATCCAGCAAACCAGCCGATAAAGAGGGCCTCCCCAAACTCCCACCTGGGCACAGTTTCGGGGATGGTCTCATCCCAGAACTCCTGGACTGTCCTGTGGGCGACCCAAGAGACAGGAACAAGGGCTGTGACACCTGCTGTCCAGAACAGAATTCCTCCCAGGATTAACAGCTGCTTCTTGACATCCTGTTGTCTCTCTCCAATTCTCAAGCAGTCCAGGCCAAACCCCGAGACCAGCAGGCCCAGGAATCCCAGGCCGTTTGAGAGGAACATTAAAATCCTGGAGATCCTGTGCTCAGCGGGCAAAGCCAGGATAGAATTGCATCCCCACTTCCTCTTGGGTGACGCAGGTCTGCCAGAGTCCCATGGTCAAGTTTTCCATTTCATTTAAGTCCAGGTTGAGATTTTTCCATGTGGCAGGTAGTTTGTAAGACAGGATAAAACCCATCCCAGCAAAGATAGTGAAATTCCCGCTAATTGTGCCACAGCTCTAAATACTAAAGCCATTATAAAATCCTGTGACCTTAGCCAGACCAACCCCTGCCTTTCAGTGGCTGTGAAAAGAAGTGTGACACTTGTGTTATCACTTGCAGAGCTCAGAACTATTTTTTCATTGTGTATACAGGAGGATTCTTGCCAGAGTTGCTATCGTTCAATTCTATGTTGAATAGTTTTCAGAAAAGGATAGGGAAATAGTTCTGCAAACCAGTAATGACAAGGTGTGGCCAAGATCACGTTCACGTCCTATAGGATGCATTTTGTAGTAGGCAGTTTGTCCCCGAAATAACATTAAGTAGTAATAATCCTCTCATTGTTAAAGTAAAAATGGCTTTCACGTTGTTCCCAACCTTTCTGTCAAGTCAAAGAATTAAGAAGTCTCCGTGCAAGATGTTTAATTGACAGTTTGGTTCAACTCCTGCTACTATATATCTTACTAGTTGCACCTATCAGATTTTCATCTGTTAAGAGGTCTCATTTCAATATGCATACTGTGGTTATAACTGAGTGTTATCATTTTTAAAAACAGGTTCAAGAAAAGTATTTCTTAACCAAATAAATCAATCTCAGAAATCTCTTCTGTAGACCTTAAATCAGGCTTTTCTTTTCTTTTTTTAATCTCTTAGGCTACATATACCCAATAACATATATGAAATGATTCTGAACTAAATATCGAGTCTGTTTACTTCCACGCCTTCCTGACAGCTTCACACACAGGGACATCAATGCTTGCTATATTTTTGTTTCTTTGCTTAAATATGCTTTCTATGCCGTGGAAAAATTAAGCAGTAGGACTGCATAGGTTAGAATCAACGCCTCTGTTGGTTCAGCCCCATGCGTGTAACTTTTAACTGAACAAAGGAAAATTTTTATTAGGGCAGATGAGCTGGATATTAAGCAAAATATTTTTGGAATTGTTTATCTTTTTAAAGTACGAAGCTTTTGAGGGAAGAGACGAGAAGAGATTGGCCAGTATTTTAAATCTGAGAGTATCACAATGTACTGAAACCCTTCAGCCTCGTAAAGTCCTGCCGCACAGGCTTCCTAGCAATTTCCTGAACACAAACCACCTCTGTTCAAGAAAGACCAAATCATGGTTGTGGAAATAGCACTTTGGATAGGCTGAGCATGTGGTTTTGCTAGTGCAGAATGCTTAAAGGATTTCAGATTGTTAGGTTTTTTTCCTTAGGAAACAGGAACTAATTATCAATTTCAGCTACTGACAAAACCAAAAAAACATTTCTAATATCAAATGAACACAGTAAAGCTAATTAGTGCTCTCTTGGACAACCACCACCAAATTTTGATCTAAATACCCAGATGAATGAAAGTTTGTTTTGTTCATTCCTATGTAATGCTTACCACAATCATTTTCTTTTAGATATAAGATTTGCCTCTTTCTTACTTCTCCAGGTTTTGGGGGGATGGGGTATCTAGGATAGAAAAGTCATGATTTAATGTATTTAATGAGAAAATGTTAGCATCACAAACATAGTTACATAACAAAGAACCCTTTATCATGTAGACCGTCACAGTTGATATAGGGAGATACACCTCTCTGGTCTCATCAAAGTCTTACACTGAAGGATTGGCAGTTCCATTCTCCAGGTATGAACACTGAGTTTGCATTTCTGCCACTGCATAGTGGCCGGAAGCCAGGGGAATCTGGGTCCCGCAGGCGGCCCAGTTTAGCAGACACCCTCCGAGCAGGAGAGAAAATCCAGCAAACCAGCCGATAAAGAGGGCCTCCCCAAACTCCCACCTGGGCACAATCTCAGGGATGGTCTCATCCCAGAACTCCTGGACTGTCCTGTGGGCGACCCAAGAGACAGGAACAAGGGCTGTGACACCTGCTGTCCAGAACAGAATTCCTCCCAGGATTAACAGCTGCTTCTTGACATCCTGCTGTCTCTCTCCAATTCTCAAGCAGTCCAGGCCAAACCCCGAGACCAGCAGGCCCAGGAATCCCAGGCCGTTTGAGAGGAACATTAAAATCCTGGAGATCCTGAGCTCAGCGGGCAAAGCCAGGAAAGAATCGAAGTCCTTGCATTGCATCCCCACTTCCTCTTGGGTGACGCAGGTCTGCCAGAGTCCCACGGTCCAGTTTTCCATTTCATTTAAGTCCAGGTTGAGGTTTTTCCAATGTGGCAAAAAAGTTGTAATAATGGATAAAACCCATCCCAGCAGAGATAGCAAAATTCCAACGAATTGCATTGCTACTCTAAAGACTAAAGCCATCGCAACAAATCTTAGGACCCTTGCCACCTCTATAGGAGCTGCTGTCTTGTGGTGGACAGTAGTGTGACAATCTTGGTTCGATGCTGCCTGGGGAATATAAGTTTTGGTCGTTAACTCTTTGGGCACTCTGAAATGCGTTTTTGTTCTTCTTGAATATAATGTTTCATGTAAAGGACGAAGGACTCTGTTAAAACTATGAGTTGGGCTTTCCGATAAGGATTTGATCTGTTACCTTCCAATTTGCTTGGTAAAATTATATCCCCAATGCCTGATGATTATATAAGTCTAAGGATGAACAAAGAGCGCTCTATGACCCCTCACCCTAAAATACAACAGAAATCTTTGTGCTTCAATATGGATTAATTAGATTTTAAGTGGTGATAAAAGGCCAGCTCTTTCTACAACAGGACCTCATTGTAATAGCTGAATCTGAGATGTCAGAGATGCAAAACAAGACCTTGTAAAGAAAGGTAGACTGTTTCCCTATAATCTTTATCATTCTCAGGCTTCCTTAACCTACACAAGAACCTGGCCCAGGTTCTTGACTGTCACAGGGACTCAGTTGGGACTTGGCAGAAGACTTTCCCTCAGATTCCTTTGCAGAGTAGAGGCTGGTTCACTGGGTGAAGTAAAATGACGAGGCTGAGGCTGTGCCCATAGGTACTGAGGGGAAAGGGGGTACCTCAGGAAGCTCTGGATTCCATTCTGAGATTTTCTCCATCCTTGTTAAGGACTTGGGGTAAAACGTAATTTCTTAGTGTCCAGGAGGTGTTGTTTTTTGTTTTTGTTTTTGTTTGTTTTTGCCTAGAGCTGAGCTGTCTTCACTGTCATTTAAGCCACAAAGACAAAGCAGCACCAGGCAGGACAACTCCTGCCAATTCCAAGACAAAATAGCCACCATGGGGTTGAACTTCGAGGCGTCATCTTGTTTGTGTGTGTGTTTTTTTAATAAATTTATTTATTTAATTTATTTATTTTTGGCTGCATTGGGTCTTCGTTGCTGTGCAGGGCTTTCTCTAGTTGCGGCGAGCGGAGGCTACTCTTCGCTGCGGTGTGCAGACTTCTCACTGCAGTGGCTTCCCTTGCTGCGGAGCACGGGCTGTAGGTGCGCGGGCTTCAGTAGTGGTGGCTCACAGGCTCAGCAGTTGTGGCTCACGGACTCTAGAGCACAGACTCAGCAGTTGTGGTGCATGGGCTTAGTTGCTCTGCGGCATGTGGGATCTTCCCAGACCAGGGCTTGAACCCGTGTCCCCTGCATGGGCAGGCGGATTCTTAACCACTGCGCCACCAGGGGAGTCCTTTGTGTTTTTGATTGAAGCCACACCTGAGTGCATGCTTCTGCCGAACAGGACCCTCTCTGCAGGGCCTCACAGGCCAGGAGGAGAGACCACGCCCCCCATTCCCAGGGCTGCCCGTGCCCCTGGGCCACCACGCTCCTGTCCCCACAGCCAGAGGCAGGACCTGATGCGCCCGCCTGGAGCGGGAAGGACATGCAGCTTCCTAAAGTGGAGCCACTGCCCTGGACGATTCTAATCTGTGAGCCAGCTGCCCATCACATTTCTAGTCCAGGATTGGAGAAGGTCCTTTACAACCTCGACAGGGGATCAGAGAGACAGCACCCCAATCCCGACACACCAAAGTGAGCACAGGAGTCGGGTTAGATGTCCCTTCTTCAGCATTTTCCAGCATCATACATGAAACACGAAGATGAATTCTTTCTCAGCTTTGACAAATGTTCAGAATCCCTTCGGACTGATGGCTGTCCTCAGCGTACTGGGGTAAGCTGCTCCGGTTTGCACAAAGGCACAAAGGTCCAGAAAGGGCGAGAGACTTGCCTGGGGCCTCGTCCCAGGAGGCGGGATATGGGTGACCTCGAACTTCCCTTCCAGGGGGCAGTCAAGTTAATGAAGCCCTCAAGAACAATCGTTACCAATTATGGAGAGACGCTTCTTCATATCACATTGAAGCTGAACAAAAGATGGAATGGGACAGGCTGCTCTGTGAGGCAGGGCGCTCTCCATCTCCGAGGTGTTAACAAGGTGATTCTCACCTGGGCTACAGGGAGGAAATTCCTCTGCGGTGGGGAATGGACCCGGATAACCTCCAGCTCATTTATTCTTGCAGCATGTAAAACAAACAAATAGGGGCTTCCCTGGTGGCGCAGTGATTGAGAATCCGCTTGCCAATGCAGGGGACACGGGTTCGAGCCCTGGTCTGGGGTGATCCCACATGCCATGGAGCAACTGGGCCCGTGAGCCGCAACTACTCAGCCTGCGCCTCTGGAGCCTGTGCTCCGCAACAAGAGAGGCCGTGACAGTGAGAGGCCCGCGCACCGCGATGAAGAGTGGCCCCCGCTCGCTGCAACTAGAGAAAACCCTCGCACAAAAATGAAGACCCAACACAGCCAAAAATAAATAAATTAATTAATTAATTTAAAAAAACAAATAAATAAAATATTTGAGGACCTCCTCTGGGCCAGGCAGTAAGTGCTGAAGACACTACCAAGACCAGTCTGGATACAGGTGCTGCCCCTGCCTCTGGGGGCTCATATTCCAGTGGGAGAGGCCATCGGGAAATAAGTAAATCCGATCATTCAAAGAAATAAAAAGAGTGGAGTGTGGGGATTGCAGGCAGAGGAAACCCTAGTGCAGCCGCCCTGAGACTGAAAGCACAAGGCCACCCTCCCCTGACCTGGGGCTCCCGTCTCCACGTCTCAGTTCGTGGATTAGCCACTTAGACCCCGGTGTTTCCAGAGGGGGATGGGAGTGAAATTCAGCCAGGAAACAAATACTACCAGCACGTCCGTCGTTCAGCGCATGGAGGTCTGCATTCTCTCTGTCTCAGGAACGTTACGCTTAAAAAGACAGAAAACAAAGACAAACAAAAAAACCCCCACACAACTCATAAACAGAACGTGAGAGGTCAGCGGAGTATGTACATTCTTAACAAAGAGAAGGTGAGGGTTACCAACCAGCCCAGTGTGCCCAAAGCCACGCATCGCGGGAAACCTCTCCGTCCAGGGCAAGGGTTGATGAACGTCCCCAGATGAACCATCCCACAGTGTAGTTGCTCAGACCAACGAGCGTGTATGTGGAGTTTGCTCAGGAACCCGCAGTCAGTGGGGAAAGTGTGTCTCTGCCCCTAGCAGTGTCAGCTGAGGCTGAGTCTCCTTTTAGGACCCAGGCTCCGAGGTCACAGAGCATCACTTCACAGACGAGGCAGATCAGGGAGAGGGAAAATAACACCAAGGTTCTGGAAGAGCTTGTGAGACGGAAGTACTTTTGTGGCCATTTCTGGAAGACGGATCGATCATGAAAAGTAAACCAGATGGACCTGTTAACGAACCGTTGAGCAAATCTAGATTCCGGGAGATGCATGGCAAGCACTGTATAGAAAAGCCAGCCTTTCCTTCTCTCCTTGGCTTTTTGCTTTCATGCTCAAGATTAAGTTTGTGGTCACAACCAAACTGCCTGGGCTGTGGAGACCTTGACACATTTTACACAAACTCTTGCCTCTGCCACCCTGGCCAGTTCACACGCCGTCGTCCTGCCCTTTCTGCTGGTCCAGGGCTGACAGAAGGAGGGCCCAGGCTGGCTCACTGATTCAGCCTCACCTGTCTGCATCTTTGACCGCATGAGAGCCAGGGGTGCAAAGATCTGTCCTCAAGCGAGACTGGCCCGATAAAAGGAGACTGTGTAAAATATTCTCTTGGACGTGGCACTAAGGGAGAGTGGCTATTGCGGGAGAGGAGAGCAGATTTTGTTTTTAATATCAGAGCACAGTTGGTTAACAATGAATGCTCTGTTAATTTCAGGTGTACAGCAAAGTGATTCAGTTAGACATATACATACATGCACTCTTTTTCAAATTCTTTTCCCATTTAGGTTATTACAGAGTACTGAGCAGAGTTCCCTGTGCTATACAGTAGGTCAAAGTTGTCTTGAAAGGAAGGGTCGCTCCTGGAAGCTGGTGGGGGGAGCGAGGGAGCCTCCAGGAACGAGGCTGCGTTGCAGGGCACGGCTACGTAATGCCAGATCATCTGGATTTTAGGACATAGATCATCAAGAGCCTCTGAAGGATTATAAGCAGGGATTTGACAGGGTCGTTTTTGCATCGTGGAAACCTGACTGGTGGCTCCAGTGATGAGCTCCTTTGTATCATCTAAGATACAGAAGCCACACGGATGAGGCCACCCGAAGCCAGACAGTAGCCTGGCTGCTGCTGGAAGTGCTGATGTCCCCTGGGCAGGGCCTGCTCGGTGCTGTGTCTTCAGACTGGTGTGGGCGGCCCTGCTGCTTGGGAAGGGGCACAGGAAGAGGGGCTGAAGGAGGCAATGGGGCGGGGAACTAGATGTCCTCTGAGAGCGTGAGTCTAAAGTCGGTGGAGAGACACGAATCCCATGTTGTCAAAATCACCCTTAAAAAATTCCCTGGAGATCCGAGCACACCTCCCAGCGTCCAGCACGCCGGCCTCTCCAGCGATGGGCCAGGTCCCCCCACCCGGTCCTGGGTCAAGCGCAAGATGAAGCAGTTGGCTTGGTCTGGGATCTTCTAGGATAAACACCCACCAAACCTTAAGACACTTAGAATCAGCACTGCTGTGAGAGACGAGGGCCCTGGGGACAGCTAATCAGAGAAAGAGCAAACGTCCCGACCTCCCCAAGGAGCGTGAACCTAACAAGGTTGGATCGACCTTTCTCCTGACAAGGGCTTCAGGCAAAGGGGTTCCTCCCACCACACACAGGTTTTTTGATTAAAAGGAAACCTATAGTTTACTTTGTGTTTCTTACTATTCCTTGTCCTGCTAAATAGTAATCCTCACAACCAACACCGTGAGCTCACTAATCAGAACAAAACACCCGGTAGCCTTCGCAACCCCCAGAGCACGCCTTGTATCTACTAGGTTCTCAACAAGCATGTGTCTAAAAGATGGACGAGGTGCCTCCTTGTAGCTGATAGGGAATGTTTGTCTGCAACGCCAGCATTGGAACGCCGCTCCCCTGGCCAGTCACCTGTCCTCATGGCGACAGGCCATGCTGGCGCCTGAACAGAACCAAGGGACTCTCAAAGATGTGAACTTGATCAACCACCTATAGTGGGATGGGAAATGTTGCCATAACATCATGAGTTGGCCATTCCCAGAGGATATCGGGATGGTCTCGGGAAAAGATGAGAAGGCTGGAGGCGAACCAAGATGATCACAGGGTGCTAGAGAGGGATGCTAGTTCTTTTTCTCATTTTCATTATATTTTCTAAATTTTCTACAAACCAGGTAGGATTCTCATAAGAAGAAAAAAAATGATAAAAGAAAAACAGATAACCTGCTGAACTAAGTTTTTAATGTTTCGTCAGATCATAATAAATAGGTAGCAATGATCAAGTGCCTTCTACTTACCAGGCACTGTTCTGAGGACTTTTACATATATTATCTCAATTAATCCTCACAGTCACCCAGTGGGGCAAGACCCTATCAGCAGCACCAGAACTAAAGCACAGGGAGGCAAGTTACCTGCCCAGGATCTCAAAGTCCTTTTTAGTGCTTTGGATGAAGGTGCCTCAATTCTCTCCCAAGAGCACAGAGATCGTAGGCCACTGGGTCCCCTGCGTCTACACTTAGCAGTGTTGTTCCAAGAAGAGCTTCTGTCTAAATCAGAACAACCTCAGGGGATTATTCCAGCTTGACTTGTGGGTTCCACCCCCAGTGGTGTGCTCGTAAATGTTTATCAGCTCTTCTCAGGTGGTGGAGCCCTGGTTTATAGACATTGCCAATTGCCAGTATGTAAATACTCTCATCAGGCTACCAATGTGAATCACTGAATGTGGAGTTAGGAAGAGACGTACCATAACCCACCATTATACAGTATTCTTACCATAGAGATACATTGATGTAAATAACCTCAAGAGCATAGATAATAATAAGGAATAAGATAATCAGGAAGTGATGTTTTGAGTACTAATACTTTGTTTTTAATATAACTTAATTCTAAGTTTATATCGTATAATTCAATTTTAATGATAGCTATGTTTAACAACCAACTCCCCAAATTCCTGAAATATTAACCCTCAGCTCTGGTGAGTCAGCTTGAGACAGCTCCAGCTCATCACTGAGACCAGCCCAGACTTTACAAATCAGGGTCTCTCAAAGGAGCTGGGGGGAAGGATTCCAGAGGTTAACAAGCTCCTGCAGGAATTCACAAACACGCTGAGGATTACCACGGGGGAGCCAGACCCCTTGACATTGCTGCCAGCTCAAGTCTGAGACCCACCAGAAGCCTGGGCTGACCCCACGCCCACCACTGAAGCTCACCCTCAGGGCTGCGGGGAAGGCGGAAGCGCGGCTGGGCTGGTCTGGGTTTCGCCAGCCCTTTCTATTCATTCCATCTACCTCTTGATTTTTGCTGTTTTACTCAAAGTGACTTCTCTCAGCTATAGATGTGGTCCCTTAGGCCCTTCTGTTCCCTGAAACACCACCAGCTCTGTGACTCTGAGGCCTCTAGACATTTAAGACATTGGTGGTTAAAATTTTAAAAAATAATGTTTTAAAATTCAGAACACTTATCAATTACTGGGATTGATTTGATTTATAATTGCCAGGCAGTGTATTGAATGGCCCTTGAAACTTTCATCAAAGGGTTTTAGGGAGGAAGACAAAGAAAGCTCCCATCCTTGCCCACTGGAGTAAAAAAAAAAAAAAACCCACTTTGGTGGACATCACAAGACTGTAAGGAAACATCTATCAACAAGTAGAAATGAATATGCTCTGTGATTATAGCATGCGTGCCCGGGTCTTCACACTTACAGCCAGTGGCTTCCTGCGTCAGACAATCTTGGGGGTGGGGGGGTCAGCACCAGAAAGTTATTCCCACTGGCCTGACACGTTTTGCTCAGGACATTCTGGGGGTGAACGAACTGAGAGCAGGTGGCAGGAGGGGTTCAGTCCAGCAGAGCAGCTAGGGGGTGTATCCGGGAGGATTATGTGGACCCTTCCCTGGGGGCTGCCCCCCAGGTCCCAGTGCAGAGGGGGGTGTCCGAATGTCCACACCAGGATGCATCGCCCACACGTAAGCACTGGTGTGTGAGGGGCTGCAGGTGCCCTCAGTCAGTTTCAGGTGATGGCATTTAAAAGAAGAAGTAGGGAAACCTTGGAGGAACCAGTGGATTCCCAGCGCCAGGTCTGAAAGCCCTTTTCATCGCTGGGTGTGTGTGGGTGGAGTGTTTCTGAAAGCCTAGTTATCTGATGTTTCTGTCCTCTTAGGGCCCAGCTGAGATTTTATTCCAAGCCTGAAAAGGACTAATATTTAAAAGATATTGTAAGATCTGAGCTCTGAAGAATGAAGGGGACACCGTGTCATGCAGTGACCGATGGGACTGACGGACACTTTAATATTAAAGTATAATATTATATACTTTATAAAGTTTAATATTAAAGTAGAATATTAATAACCAGTGTTTACTGAGCACTTATTGCTTGCTGGACATTAGGAGAAGGGCTTTATCTGTGTTGTCTTGCTTATCCTCACAAGAACCCTGTGATTAGGCGCCACTATTACCTCCATTTAATAGATAAGGAATGTGGGGTTTAAACAAGCCAACTAGCTTGCTCTACGTAGAGGAAGATTTCAGCCCAATGGGGGTTGAAATCTTGAGCTGAGCTTCAGCGGTGGGCGTGGGGTCAGCCCAGGATTCTGATGGGTCTCAGACGTGAGCCGGCAGCAACGTAAAGGGGTCTGGTTCCCCCGTTGGTACTCCTCAGCGTGTTTGTAATCAAACACTGAAGTCCGGGTCATAATCATTTTATGCTGTGAAGAGCGACCTTTGGCCGTTGTCACGATCGACTCTCCGTTTTGTCTAGAAGTGTTACCTGCTCACCCGCGGCACCCACTTAGCACAGTGTCGCCCCCTTGGACCAGAGTCGGGCGCTGAGTGCATCCGACAGCAGGGGAGCTGAACCACGGAAGCTGGGGCTGGCTTCGTGGCTGTAAAGTTAGAAACTATATCAGCAAAGGGCCTTTACAGGGAGGAATGTGGGAACTATCCTAGCCAGGGACTCTGTCCCCACCCACCTTGCAAATAGAAATGAAAAGCCCTCTATCTCAGGATTAACTAGGTTCTTGCTTTGTAAATCCTTCCTAAGTATTAATCTAGGCTCGCAACGCTAGTGGCTAAGTTGATTTCCATTTAACAGATGGGAAAAGCAGTGCAAATCAGCGACAGCTTTGGCACCTCCTCTTGAGCAGGTGAGTGTCAAGAGAGTCCTGGAGTCCAGGGTCAGCCCACACCTCAGACACCGCAGCAGCTTCATTTTATAGGAAGTGAGGCCTGAAGAAACAACACGCCTGGTTAGGACCAGCATCAAGACGAAGACCTGGCCTCTAGACTCGGACTCCGGGGATCTTTCTGAAACCCTCCCACACTGCCGGGCTCTGGCCGAAGCCACAGCCCTCACGGGGGCCCTGGCCATCAGGGTATTTGCCCTTTCTCCGGGAGAGAGACCGAATCCCATGCAAACAATAACCGTGCACCTGCCACGCACTGGAAAGTACTAGGAGCTGGGGGAGGGCCAGAAGCCAGGAGGGTGGCACGCCTTCAGGTCGGGGGGACCGGGCAAAGGCAGGGCCATGCGTGGTGCCCAGGCTGGGACCACAGTAGTCCCTCTTCCCAGATCCCGGCTGGAGGGAGGATGAGGTGGGCGGTGGGGTGACAGGAGGTAACACTGGACAGATAGGCTGGGGTCGCAATCATTCAGCTATTCCACGAATGTTTATTGAGCAGCTACTACGTGTGAGGCCCTGTGGCAGGCCTTGGGGTTAAGAAGGTGATGAAGAGATGCACAGACCTCGTTGGCCATCTGTCAGGTATGGAGACAGACAATACAAGAGTGGAAGGGAGAAACCAAATGATGGAGAAGCTGGTGAGATTCACGATGGGTGGTCTCCGTCTCTCTGAGAAAGTAACACGTGAGCCAGGAACTAACCAGTGGGAAAGTCAACCGAACGAAGGCCTGGGTGAACCTTTCCAGGCCGAGGGAACGAGAGCGTGAAGCCTCATGGGAACGCGCTTGGCGTGGTGGCGGAACCAAGCAAAGGGCACGGTGGCAGGAGACCTGCGGGCAAGGTGAGGCAGGGCCAGGGCGGGCGCGGGGCCACGCGCAGGCCCGAGGTCGGAAGGAGAGGTTGAGGCGGGGGCTCCCGCGCTGGAGGCGAGCGGCTCGGCCTGGGGCGGGACTGGCGGGGATGCAGGCATTCAGGTGCATCCCCTGGGGAGGGCGCGGGCAGGACCTGCTGATGACTGGCCTGTGGCGTGGGGAGGAGTCGGCGGTGCCGCTGCGGATCGCGGTTCGAGCCTCTGGGTGGCTGGTGACAACGTGTCCTGAAATGGGACAGACCCAAGGAGACGGCGCGGGAGAGAAGAAATGAGTCCTTTGGGGTCTTTTCATATCCGAGATCCTGTGAGTCATACGCATAGCGGTGCCGAGTAGGTGGCTGGATAAACGCGTCCGGTGCTCAGAGATCCGAGCTGGAGACCTGTATTGGGAGTCACGGGCCTTCAGAAGCAATTTAAAGGTCTGGACCCGACGACCCATCTGAGCAGCCGGCTGTGCCCCAGGGCCTTCAGAGCCGGCCTGGAGCGCTGGACGACGGCCACTCCAACCCAGAGCCACGCAGGTGCTACCCAGCCCGGAGGGGCCGAGTCCCGGGAGGAGAGAGGGTCCATGGGTGGGGAGTGCACCTTGGGCCTCCCCATCACAGCGCACCTGCCGCTGCCAGGTCCCCGGCTCCCCGAACACAAGGCCCTTTGTTCTCTCAACAGCTTGTTTCACTCAGGTTTCCCCAGAGCAGCGTGCTAAGGGGTCTGAAGGAGATTTCTCTCTCGTAAATCCCCTTGCAAAGGAAATCCTTGTGTCCCAGTGATATTTTTGGTCTTGACCTCTCTTTCCTAAACTCTTTGTTATCTGTTAACACACCTGTTCCTGCTCAGAAGCTGTAGCAGCCCACTTCCCTGGCTCCAAGGGAGGAGGTGGTAGCAACCCCCGGACCCTGTGGTGGGCAGTTCCGTAAGACGATGCTATTTCACCGAGGCAATATGAAGGGCTTTTGAAAATCCCCACCTAATACTCATAAAATGGTCTTATTTCAGAATTATTGCATGAGTTTCCTTCCCCAGCCAAGAGAATGAGATTTCTCCGTAAATCAAAGATTTATTTAAAGAAAAGGCAAGAGCTTGGGCTCTGGAATCAGAAAGACCTGGATTCAAACCCTTAACTCTGCTACTTACATTTCTGTAATGGAGACAACTTATTTCACTTCTCTGAGCCTCAGTCTCCTGCTCTGTAAAATGGTGTTAATAGTAGCAGTTCACCAACATTCACAAGGTGACTGAGACAGTTGGGCATAATTATGGAAATTGAAAAGCACATAGGAGGCTCTCAATAAATGGGAGTTACTATTTTTATTTTGTATTTTGTATTTTTTCTTTCAAACCCATGTTCAGAGGATGATGGGGAACTGCATGTCTTCTGCAGCTGGGTTGTTATTGTACAGTGGCCAAGACAGGTGCCCTTTTTCAAAGTCCTTCTACACCTGGAGTCTTCTAAAACTGGGCTTTGTGCCACCTGAAAAGGCTTGGCAGGTGGGTTTGGCTTGGCCATCCTGCCGGTGAAACCCTTTCTTTCTCCTCAGATGCGTGTGAATGGTCCTCTCATCAGGTTGCTCCTCTCACACTGCACCGTCCATAGCAGTTTTATGTGACTGTCTCCTTTGCCTTCAGATTAGGAGGATCAGATGCCCCGGTCATCGACTGTGGTTCCTGTGGCCACCAGCCCAGCGGTTCCACCTGTGGCCAAGCCTGGGAGGCTGAATCCAGAGTCAGTGTTTCTTGCCAAGTTTCCCCAGGATCCTGCTTTGGGAGAAGGGCTGTTGATATTATCAGCACAAGATTTCCATCAGCCTTAGCTGGAAGGGAAATCTTATTTCCAAGAGGAGAAGAATTGATTAAAGACATTGTAAATGTGAACTACTTTGCATCTGCCCTGAATTTTTTCATCATCCATCCATCCGTCCACTCATCCATCCACCCATCCATCCATCCACCAACTCGTTCCCTCCTGCACCAGGTGTCTCCCTCCATGTTGCATTCCTATAATAAGCTAAGTTAGTAAAAATGTAATTTTTTCCCATTTGGAAGAGCCCCTTTCTTGGAGTTCATTGACATCAAGCATTAGAACGCCTGGTCTAGCTTGATTACCTCCTCCTTCCCTGCCCCCTCCAGCCACTATAGATTCTGACGTATTTGTTTGTGTTCATTGCCTTCCTGTCTTCACTAGAATGAGAGCTTCTTGCAGGCCGGAGTCCATCTGTCTTTTCACCTCTGTATCCCCAGAGCCTGTCAGAGGCAAGTCTCTGCGTATATTAGGTGCTCCGTCAATGTTTGTTGAATGAATGAATGAGTCACGCCACCCTAAGGGTTTTAGATTTTAGAAAGGGATTTGGGGGCGGGGGTCGGAGTGGCACGATGAGATTTACCTGCAGATTTCAAACAGAGTGTGAAAAAAAATCCGTGATGTTACCCATGCTGCGCCATCTATTCTGGCCCAGAGGAGGAGCCAGGATGGATGCAGAGTGACTCTGGTGCTTTTGAAGCTTATGTGATGAACTTGCCACTCCTATCATCCATTCATTCAGCCGATGTTTACTGAGAACTGATCAGATGAAAGGCATTGCGGTAGGATCTCTGACTCCCGCAAAGATGGGTAGATATGGTCCCGTTGAGTTTGGAGCATGGCCCACACTCAACATTTCACATTCAAGAACTTACTTGTTACTTGATTGAATACATACATAACCGGTGCTGTGAATGCGCTCTGGGCAGTTGGATGTGGTTCCTCCTTAAAAGACAGTATACAATCTTACAGGGGAGACAAGACATCCACTTAATAACTAACATAGGTAAAGATGGGGCAGGCCATTGGCCAGAGACAGATTAAAGGAGGTGCATCGAGGGGAGAGAGGAGGGCCAGCTAAGGAAAAGGAAGAAGCAGGCTGATGTGGGGAGGTGTCGAGGAGAAAGTGTCATTTGATATTGTACATTAATGCATATATGTGGAATCTAGAAAAATGGTACAGGTGAACCGGTTTGCAGGGCAGAAATAAAGACACAGATGCAGAGAACAAACGTATGGACACCAAGGGGGGAAAGCGGGGGGAGGGTGCGGGTGGTGGTGGGATGAATTGGGAGATTGGGATTGACATGTATACACTGATGTGTATAAAATTGATGACTAATAAGGACCTGCTGTATAAAAAAAAAATTAAATTTTTTAAAAAAAGAAAAGAAAAAGAAAGTGGCATTTGAGTTTAGCCCAGGAAGTTGGGCAGGATTTGAATAAAATTCACTTTGAATGGTTTATTCCTTGCCAGTAGAGCCCGATCCCAGGTCGGAGTTCTTTATCTTTCTCCTTGATGTTTCTTTACTAAAGATTCAGCTCCAACCATCAGACGCTGTGAATAAACCTTCCTCATGTGAATTTTATCCCACGTGCCCTCAGCATTCGATTGGACTGCTAAAGCGTCATGACTCCTTCATAATTTGAAAGTTATTTTTATAAAGGTGAAGCTGTCAAGCAGTCCCATGATCCTTATTGTAAGGAAAAGACAAAGATATTTTACTTCACTTGTGACGTTCATGCAACTCTTACTTGAATCTTTGGTAACAATGGAGAAAATCATGGTCTTGGGGAAAAAAATACCAAACACCATGCTTCTTGACAAATTTAAAACCTGTCATGGAAAAACCAAACTGCTTTAGGAAATCAAAGTAGAAGCAAATCTTTAACAACCAAGGACTTAATTTATCGTCAAAGAGATACTAGAAACTATGAGATAGAGTGTTAATATGTCATCAATCAAAAGAATCAGAGAAGAATGGACTTTGAATTATAAGGATAGGTACTATAGCAAATGTTTCTTAAACTTGAGGAATTTACAGGGAAATAATTTTTAAGTCCTCTTAGAATTTGCTCATGAATCCCAGTTTGAGAAAACAATGACTTAAATCAAAGTCTTTTTATGAAAATACCAAATGTAAGTTGCCACTGTAAGTTTTCTCTTTATAATCGCTAATTTTGAAAATTTTTCACTGAGGCAAAAATACAAAATTAAAATTTTGCAGATGTTTAGGCATCTGTGATTCTCAGTTTGAGGAACTTTGTATTTTAGAAAATTACAGTTAAAGTAAACAGGATATCTAGGTGCCTGAGAAAGAGTAGCTGCTGTTGTCTTTACATGATATACTGAAAAAAAATTAAATTGTAATTATAAGTGGCTACAACCTATGATAGAAAATAGTAGAATCCAGGGATCCTATTTTTACTTATTAATTTATAATTTATATCCTACCTAACCTACTTCTCTAAAGAATCTGATGTTGGCAAAGACAATCATAAACTCTGCACAGCAACACAGCTGCAAGAATTTTTCGTTTTACTGATTTATCGCTTTTCCACCAGAGTACGTGCAACTTTAAAATTTTGAAGATTACATGAAAAGCTTGGTTTATGCAACCATCTTTAATATCAAATTCATGCAAAGTAAACTCTTTGCTTGAGCAAAGACTAATGTGCATCCTGTCTAAATTATTAGATGAAAAGTTACTGTTAACGTATTTATCGTCATTGCAACGAGAAAATGGTCATGGTTGGGAAATAACATTCGCTTTCACCAGTGCATTCTGTGTGCTGTGACCTGCTGTTTTGTCTGATTTCCCTGCTGGTTGGATGTTTGGGAAAGTCCTTAAAGGCAATGGCCATATGCTATCCCTTTCTGGAAGTTTCTTTCTACTCCTGGCGCATTGGGCCCTTCAGAGACTGTCTTGCTGTGGCCACTCAAAACAAGCCTTCGACCACTCAGCCTCCTCTTGCCCAGTGATGCCTACGCCCTCTCTTCTCTGCCAATCCGCCCTCGGTATTGTCCTTGTTCTTAGGCCTAGCTTTCAGCACAATTCTCAGCCCTAATTTTTTTTTTTTTGGTTTTTGTATTCCTTGCAGTTGCCTCAGATGAGAATTTCTGTACCCACCCCCAATGCAAGGAACCCCAGCCCTGGTCCCCCAGTGTGTCCAGAAATTTGCAGTGGCTCCTTTATGTCTGTCAAGTAAACAGAATGAAGCGTTGCTAAGGACTCGAGGACCTAAACTGGGTTGTGATACGTGTGCGATATTCTGTGAGGTCTTTGTAGAGCAACATAAAAGACAAGGAAATCTGCTTCCTCACAACAAAGTTTTGATTGATAGTTTTTGTTTCTTTTTTATTTTCTGGCCTCATTCCATAAAGGGATTCTGAGGTCACTGAAACAAAGACTACAGTCCAAAAGGTGTTTGGAAGAAATGATTCTAATTTTACTAAGGCTGAGAGATAACTAGAGAACCAGCTGCCTACGAGACCCCAGAGCGCTCCCCTTGCTGCCACAGCTGTGGGTCAGAGTCCCCTTCATCTCCAGGTTCTGAGATAAAGAGAACTCAAGGGCTCACTTGCCTCGGATGCCTCACAAGTTTCTGGTCCAGCCCTGGATTGCTGCAAACCGTAGGCCCTGGTGGCCACTGTAAGTACCAGGGTTAATTACTTCAGCCTTTCATCATCACATATGTTCATTCATTCATTCCACAAATTGAGTCCTGCACCAGGCACTGAAGACGGGTCAAACGCATTTCCAGCTGCCATGGTCCAGTGTGATGAGTGTATAGAGGAGAAAAGGGCAGGATGCTCTGGGAGCTCAGAATGGCAGCTCCTGACCCAGAACGGGGAAAAGATGACGTTGAAATGATGACCTATCGTTTCAATGTGGAGGAAGCACAGAGCAAAGATGGAGGTAGGCCTCCAGGCAGAGGAAACAGCAGGTCTGGGGCTGGGAGGCAAGAAGCCCCACGGTGTCCCAATGGCTCTCCAGTCGGGGTCATCTTGGGCTGACCCCGAGAATCTCCACAGGCAAGGCCACGCCCTAGAATGAAGCAGCCTCCCATCTAGGGCCACCCAACTAAGTTCTGGGTTCAGTTGTACCTCCATCTGCAGGGACCTCCAGGCTCAGTCACCTGGAACGGCTCCAGTTTGGGTGGAAGGCTGTTGTTTGCTGGAGATGTTGGGTGCATGGGGGGTCTAAACCTCCACACACATACAGGGTGGAATTTTCTCTTTTTGCAAGTGAGGAAAGGCAGAGATAGAGCCACGCTCTCAGTCCCTGCGTGGTTTCCCAGAGCACCCCTCCAAGGCCGACAGAATTCCATTTAATCCGTACTTTCACAAAGACCGACTTATCACGCGAACCCCAGCCATCTTCCGTAAAGGTGGGTAAGGGAGATTTTGCTGATCCAGACTAATACAAAGAATTCTTGAAGTCTTCCCTCAGGGACAAAATATGCCTCACATGTGTGGTACAAGCCTCCTTAAAAGTCGCTTACGTTAAAGAGAAGTGACTACTGGGCACTGGCAGGGCTGCCACCCTGGTGACCTATTTACTCTTCCCTGGGGGCAGCTGGCTGCATTTTTTTGTGCTGGGAACCCTACACAGACCTGTGGCCACCTGGCCCGATCCCAAGCTGATGGATTTCAAACCCCCAGCAATGACAGAAATATCACTTAAAACAATCTCCCATCTATTAAGCTAGCACAATTTTTCTTTTTAAAGAATAAAGCACAATGCTGGCAGGACTTTAAGGAAATAAGCACATTCATACCCTGCTGGTGGCCCTTTAGAGTGGTTCCTCTCTCTCCTGAGAAAAACTGGACAATGTGTAACAAGAGCTAAGAACGGTTTGACCCAGTAATTCCACTTTTGGGAATATGCTACAAGAAAATAACTCCAAAAAAATATACAACATAATATGTACAAATATATACACAGCAGCTGCAGTTCTACACAGTATAAAACTGGAAACGGGCCAGACACACACAATAGGGGAAACCGCTAAGCAAATTATGCGTTGACATGAAATACCCTATGGCCATTAACAACGACAAGTGTCCTGGACCATGCCAGCGTGTTCAGAGTTGGATATTTAAGCCATGATAGAATGTAAAGCGGTATGCCCCTGCTGAGGGTGACTATATTTTTTAAAGTATGTAAGTATTCTACAGGGCTTCCCTGGTGGCGCAGTGGTTAAGAATCTTCCTGCCAATGCCGGGGACACGGGTTCGAGCCCTGGTCTGGGAAGATCCCACATGCCGCAGAGCAACTAAGCCCGTGCGCCACAACTACTGAGCCTGCACTCTAGAGCCTGTGAGCCACAACTACTGAACCCGCGTGCCACAACTACTGACGCCCGTGCACCTACAGCCCGTGCACCTACAACCCGTGCTCCGCAACAAGAGAAGCCACTGCAATGAGAAGCCCGTGCACCGCAATGAAGAGTAGCCCCCTGCTGGCAGCAACTAGAGAAAGCCCGCACACAGCAACAAAGACCCAACGCAGCCAAAAATAAATAAATAAAATAAATAATTACAAAAAAAAAAGTATCCTACAAACATTACAAAATAACCTAAAAGGAAGGAAGTTTCATTTAAATGCTCCTTGGGTCCTTTCCTTGTAGAGTTGCTCAAGTTCATCATTTACGAAGCATGTTTTGACGAGGAGACGTATATGGAGCTCTTTAAAAGGACACCACCCCAACAGGGGATCGGCGGCCAGGGACCGCAGTGTCAGGACCTCCGGCTGCTGGGTTTTGTTTTGTTTTGTTGTTTTTTTGCTTTTTTTTTGAGGTACGCAGGCCTCTCACTGTCGTGGCCTCTCCCGTTGCGGAGCACAGGCTCCAGACGCGCAGGTCCAGCGGCCATGGCTCACGGGCCCAGCCACTCCGCGGCATGTGAGATCTTTCCGGACCGGGGCACGAACCCGCGTCCCCTGCATGGACAGGCGGACTCTCAACCACTGCGCCACCAGGGAAGCCCTAGATTTCAATTTTTTAAAAATTGTGTAGGTTTGACTCAGAGGCAAATGACAGCCAAGGACAGTTAATTAGGAGGCATGTGAGCCTCCAGCCACTGCAGATTAGTGCAGATTCCTGTTCAAGAGGGAGACAAGGGCTGAGTAACTCGCTGATGAGGGCAGAAGCCCTCTTATCAGACAAGATCAGCATAGGTAGTGAGTCATCTAATGGAAAAACAGTCTCTTAAAGTGGGGAATCAGGAACAATGACACATGTTCACCTCCATCATATCACCTTACTTTCGAAGACAGAAATATACATTCTGTCTATGGACACTCATCTTGTGACGTCAGGCCAGGCTGTTCTCTGAGAACGGGTCAACGGCCTGGGGAATCTCTGACTTTTGTGCAGAAACCACACTTGAACGCAGCCTGCAGTGATTCTACTCTTGGTTTCTTTAAAATAGAGTAAAAACTTGTGGCTCTTGAGCGTTTCGGGTGCAGGTGTCAAGATTTTTCTGATTTGCCCCTAATCTGTTAAAATTGTCTCTCCAACACCTAGTATGAGAGCCATTTTGAGTTACTTACCTTGATCCGTTTTTCCAAAGTCTCCAAACTAGTTTTCATATAAACTAACTTTATTCCCACTCATATTTAAGTGGTTTGTGTGATATTTAACTAAATCACAAATCAATACCAAAGAAAAATGGCATAAACAGCTCAGGAAACGAACACCACAATTCGAGGCAAGTATACAACTCAACCGGTGAGAGCAAATTGCATAGAACAGCCTGTGGGCTCAGAGCTGTCTGCCTGCGGTAGCGCCCGTCCGCATGCTTCCCAGAGGACCAGCGACTGTCAGTTAATCAGGCTAATGGACAACGTGAGCAAATGTTTGCTTGATGATTTCTGGGCAGGGCGGGTCTTGCTTGAGTATTCAATGAGCTTCACCTAGTAGCTTGTTTGCAAAGCTCTTTGAACATGTCAAATTTTAAGCAGCACGTAACTTGTGCGTATCACTTGCCATCTGGTGGTTTGGGGCAGGTAAAAATGTACCCACCAAAAAGTTAACTTGTACCTTTTGGACCAATCTCTAAATTGAGACCAACTGTGAAAGGAAATGGATTGGCCACCATCAAAACCACCGAATCCATCAGCATAGTCCTGACGGAGTTTCAGATCCTCTGCCAACAAGATACGCACGTGGTGACGTCAGTGTGTTAGTATAACACGGAAACAAATGGAAGACATTAATCTTGTGTCCATTTTTAACTGTTCTGTGAAATTTTTAATTGTCATTTACCGAGCTTTTTTTGTTTTTTTGTTTGCGGTACGCCAGCCTCTCACTGTTGTGGCCTCTCCCGTTGCAGAGCACAGGCTCCGGACACGCAGGCTCAGCGGCCATGGCTCATGGGCCCAGCCGCTCCGCGGCATGTGGAATCTTCCCGGACCGGGACACGAACCGGTGTCTCCTGCACCGGCAGGCGGACTCCCAGCCACTGCGCCACCAGGGAAGCCCTACTGAGCTTTTAGATTATATCTTCCATGTGACTTGCTTTTGGCAAATGAGCTGAATTGAAATATGCTCCCTTTTTAATGTAGGAACCTGGGACTAGAAATTCTGGGACAGAAGTGCTGGTCCTGGCTTTATTGCTTCCCTGTTATGAGGGGAAGAAACTTAATAATCAGAATGTCATTGGCAACTTTGGTTCAAGAGTTTGGGCTCTTTCAATGGCAGGTCACAGAAACGTCATGAACTATCTTCCTCCAAAAAGGAAATTTATGGGCACACGTAACCGGGAAAGTCCAGATGGGCATTACCTGCCAAGTGGCTTAGACAACAGCGACAACTTTTTAATGGAAAAGTGCTCTCTAGAATGATAGGCTGGAATCATATAACTGCCTCTAGGGCCACCAGGTGACCAGAGCAATGACGAAGATGGATAATGTGCAGAAACAGGGTGTATTGGTTTCCTTGGGCCGCTGTAAGACGTTACCGCAAACTGGATGGCTTAGAACGATAGGAAGTTACTCTCCCACAGTTCTGGGGGCCGGAAGCCTGAAATCAAGGTGTTGGCTGTGCTCCCTCTGGAGGCTCGGGGAGTTGGGTGGGGGTCCGTTCCTGGCCTCCAGCTCCTGGTTGGTTGGAGTCACTCCCTTCTCTGCCTCTGGCTTCATGTGACTTTTTAAAAATATTTATTTATTTACTTATTTGGTTGCACTGGGTCTTAGTTGTGGCAGGCAGTCTCCTTAGTTGTGGCATGCAAACTCTTAGTTGCAGCATGCATGTGGGATCTAGTTCCCTGACCAGGGATCGAATCTGGGCCCCCTGCATTGAGAGGGCGGAGTCTTCACCACTGCGCCACCAGGGAAATCCTGTGTCTCCCCTTTTTGTAAAGTCTCTTGTCATTGGATTTTGGGCCCACCAGTTAATGCAGGATGATCTCATCTCGAGATCCTTAACTTGATTACATCTGCCAAGTATCAAGAGATTTTCCAAATATGTAAGGTCACATTCACAGGTTTGGCATGGACATTTTGTGGGAGATCACCATTAAGTCCCACCACGTAGGAACTTCCAGGTTGCAAGGTAAATGGAATTTCTGCTCAAACAGATGACTCTTAAAAGCTTTTTCTTTTTTGTTTTACACAAAGAGTTGGAAAAATAAAAACTAAAATAGCCTTTCTCTTCTAATGGGTAATTAAATACTTTTATCTATTGAAGGATGATTTTCGATAACTTTTGCATGGCCACACATGTAAGAGAAACTTTGGGAAAGGTGGGTCCCTACTGTGGACCTTTGCAGGCTGTCATGTGGATAAAATAGATCACAGGGGATTCCAAATTCCCACCTACAGCTCAAAACTCTACCCTTTTCATTCTTGCTGTTCAGAGACACTCCACCTTCTTTGCATCTATTTATTTAGTGCATGAGGACTTCTAGCTTCTCCATTCCTCAAAGCCATGCAGAAGTAGAAAAATCGGGACTTCCCTGGTGGTCCAGTGGTTAAGAATGCGCACCTTCCAAAGCAGGGGACGGGGGTTTGATCCCTGGTCAGGGAACTAAGATCCCCTATGCCGTGGGGCAACTAAGCTCGCACTCTCTAGAGCCTGCGCGCCACAACTAAGACCCAATGCAGCCAAATAAATTAATTAATTAAAAAAAAAAGAAGTAGAAAAATCTTCTTCTTGACCTTCTTGCAAATCACAGTTAGGACCATGACTTTGCTAACCCCCAGGAAATGAAAAGCAGAAACTTTTAATGAGCCCATCACATCCATACAGAAGTTAGCTCCTAAAGATATTCTGATAAATCTTGAAGAAGTTGTCTAAAGAGCAGTATATCTACTGAAGGGGTTAGGGCTAGGCCAGGAGCACTTAGGGACCCCCACTCAACCCCAGGGGTATACTCAGCATCATGACGCAGACCCCAGTGTGGGGAAGAGTTCTTACCCTGCCGTGGCTAAGGGCAGGTGTATATCAGAGCATTTTGACACCTGTAGGTCCTGGTGACTCACAGCCCTGGCTTTGGCATTGGTAAGCAGATACAATTAAATCCATTCTCTCAAAGCCAGGATGTGGCCTGTTTTCTTTGATGGGACAGAAGCCAGCAGTTGAAGATCCCACAGGAGACAGTAAGATTGCTTTGGGACTTTAAAAGTGAAGATGATGCCCTTTTTCTTTTGTGTTATCAGGAGAGAAGCACAGGGCCAATTACATCCCATTATACAACTTGACCACACGTGGGGGCTTTAATATATATGGGCAAAATCCTTTCACTCTTTCATGAGATCGTAACATCAGATACCAATCATTCAGCCATTTTTTTTCTTTCTCTCTCTGTCTTTGGCTATTATTTGCTTTTTCATAGTACAAATGTAATACAGCATCATCTCTCTTTTTTTTTTAATGTAGAAACTCTAAATAAATAAAAACAAAGAAAAATCATCCAGGACCTAGAGAATACTATACTTAGCAAAGTAAGTCAGACAGAGAAAGAGAAATACTATATGGTAACACTTATATGTGGAATCTAAAAAAAATATGAATGAATCTATATACAAAACCGAAACAGATTGACAGACATAGAAAGCAAACTTATGGTTACCAAAGGGGAGAGGGAGGGAGAGACAAATTAGGAGTATGGAATTAACAGATACAAACTACTATACATAAAATAGATAAACAGCAAGGATTTGCCATATAGCACAAGGAATTATATTCAATATCTTGTAATAACCTATAATAGAATATAATCTGAAAAAAAACCTCAATCACTTTGCTGTATACCTGAAACTAACAATATTGTAAATCAACTATATTTTAATTTTAAAAGAAAGAAAGAAAAGAAAAATCATCCATAATCTTACCACAGATCAAGAGCCGTTCTGAACACTTCTGGGCGTGCTCTTACAATTATTTTTTTATACCTCGATATACACATGTGTGGTTTTCCTACAAAAAATGGACAGGAGCACACTGGTTTTCCTGCTCCATTGGCCCCTACACCTACATGTTTGTGTGAATATCTTCCCATGGTCGTGCCAGAGATTGTCTGTCCACCCAGAACCTGTGAATGTGACCTTATTTGGAAAAAGGGTCATTGCAGGTGTGACTGAATTAAGTCTTTCTATCTGAGATCGTCCTGGATTAGCTGAGTGGGCCCTAAATCCAGTGACAAGTGTTGAGAAGAGAAGAGAAGAGAAGAGAAGAGAAGAGAAAGAAGAGAAGAGAAGGTGGAGAGAAATGCAGAGGACAAGAGCTATGGAGACAGAGGCATAGATCTGAGTGCCGTGTCTACACACCAAGGAACTCGGAGAATCGGGGCAGCTGTGAGAAGCCAGGAGAGAAGCCTGGAAGCAATTATCCCTCGGAGCTTCCAGAAGGAACCAACACCTTGATTTGAGGCTTCTGGCATCCAGAACTGTGAGAAAATACACGTCTGTGTTTGAAGCCTCCCCATTTCTGGGACGGTTGTGGCAGCCACAGTGGGAATGTTAATACATGGTCCCTGCAGACCCCTCTCTGCCCCTCCTCATGGGCCTCTGTGCAGCATCAGGGCCATCGCAGGGCCATTAACCTTGATGCTGTTTTTGGCTCGGTCCATGGGAGCCCGAGCTGGAGCTCAGAGGCAAGGAGAAGAGTCTTTATTCTCCTGGGCTCTGCTCTGCAAGGTCCCCTGGGCTGGCCTTGCTCTTGACAGAAGTCATGACTCCTCTCCAGGGTTTCCACAGTCCTCTCTGGTCATGGTTTCTGGTCATCTCTCCCACTTGGTGTCCCTTTGGCCCAGGATTGGTAGCAGCTCTGCGGTCGCCTGCCCAAGTTCCTGCACTGTCCCTGGGGGCTTGTGTCACAACTCACACTTGCAGACTGAGTCCCTTTGTAGAGAAACCCACCTTAGATTACCTTAATACGAGGCCCTGACTCATAGGTACTGTGCCTTAAATATGCTTTTCCACCCTCATGCTTAATAGCCACACACTGGCCCATTGTGTGGTTGTGACATAAAAATGTATTTATAATCCGTGATTTAATTTAACCAATCCTTTATTATTTTGCATTTAGGTGGTTTTAGGTTTTCACTTTTATTAAAAAAGTCTCCATGAGCATCTTTTCTTTTTTTCCAATTGCCTGGATTCAACTATATTTAAGGTTAATGAGAACAAAAAATCCATAAGTTTAATTAAGACTGTCAAGGAACTTATTCATTAAAGACAAATTAAAACCATGGAGTTTTTTTGTTTGTTTGTTTGTTTGTTTTGCGGTACACAGGCCTCTCACTGTTGTGGCCTCTCCCGTTGCGGAGCACAGGCTCCGGACACGCAGGCTCAGCGGCCATGGCTCACGGGCCCAGCCGCTCCGCGGCACGTGGGATCTTCCTGGACCGGGGCACGAACCCATGTCCCCTGCATTGGCAGGCAGACTCTCAACCACTGCACCACCAGGGAAGCCCAAAAACCATGGAGTTTTGTTTATATAAAATTGTAGTCAAAAACCTAGGAAAACGTCCAGGCATACCCTGTTGATTAGTTTGTTCTTGAGATATAATTGACACATAACATTATATTAGTTTCAGGTGTACAACATAATAATTTGATTTTTGTATATACTGTGAAATGATCACCACAATAAGTCTAGTTAGCATCCATCACCTCACATAGTTGCAAATTTTTTTCTTGTGATGAGAACTTTTAAGACCTACTCTCTTAGCAACTTTCAAATATAATATAGTATTGTTAACTAAAGTCACCATGCTGGGCTTCCCTGGTGGCGCAGTGGTTAAGAATCTGCCTGCCAATGCAGGGGACACGGGTTTGAGCCCCGGTCTGGGAAGATCCCTCATGCTGCAGAGCAACTAAGCTTGTGCGCCACAACTACTGAGCCCATGTGCCACAACTACTGAAGCCCACATGCCTGGAGGCTGTGCTCTGCAACAAGAGAAGCCACCACAATGAGACGCCAGCGAACCGCAACAAAGAGTAGCCTCCACTCACTGTGACTAAAAAGAAAGCCCCCATGCAGCAATAAAGACCCAATGCAGCCCAAAATAAATTAATTAATTAATTTTTTAAAAGATACAGTGTTAAAAAAAATAAAAAAGTCACCATGCTGTACATCACATCCCCAAGATTTATTTTATCAGTGAGCATCTTATAGTCAAATCATTTGATAGAGCCGTGATTATTTAAAATAAATTTCTAGAAATACATCAATTTGATCAAATAATTTTAAATGATTAATTAACAACTTATTTAATATTACTATTTAATATTAATTTCTACTTTATTAATGATTTAATCCAAAAACTCTTGATGCATAGCATAAAATTGCTCCCTAGAACTGTTATATCAACCTACAATCCCATCAGGAACATAGGAGAATACCTATTTCCTTGCACCAGCTCTCATCAACCTTGTTGGATAATTAAGGAAACCCAAAGATCTAGTTGTCTCAGATTTTGCTGCTACAAAAATGCAAAGCTGTTCATTGAGAATGTGAGGGCAAAAGAAATTAGCTTTCTGAGCAGTGACTAGAGCTTCCCGCAGTGGAAAAGCATCCTAGATGAGAGAAAAACAGGCGGCACCTCTACTGCAGGGCTATCAGGAGCTTGTCTGAAATAGTTTGTAATGAATGGTTTAGGTCAATGAGAGGGTGATTCCAATTAAGGAATTTTAGCAGAGAGAGGAAGACAGCTGCTGACTTGAGTAAGTGAATGGCCATTATTGTCTGAGATTAAAGCAGCAAACCCCTGAAATAAAGAACGCATTGTTTGGAAGACCTGATTAAGAACGCGTCTGAAAACAGACGTCAGCGTATAGGGGAGGGTTGTTCTAACTATAGAGTTTGTGATTTACACCATGACATTGACCTTATCTTGAGTGAGTTATGATATTTTCTGGGTCTCAGCCAAGAGAGCTCTCACTGAGCTGACCTCATTGTGATAAAATGATCAGAGCTCGGGTTTGTCAGCGCCATCTATCTGGGCATACCCAGGAAAAATAATAAACGAGCAACTGTGTAGTGCTTAGATAAAATCTCATTAGGAGGCCTTTGCAGTGAGATGGTGGGAACTGAATCATGGTGACCTAATTCCATAACCTATTCTGAAATCTCAGAATCATTCTCTGCTATTCCAAAAACAATTCTGCCTAGAATTAAAATATATCTGTTGTAAAGTCACTTTGTGTTTCAAGTGGAATCACGAACAGATCTGAACTATGCAATGTTGGATGGGTACAGAAAAGAGTTGTGACGAAAGTCTGCACTGGAGCCAACGTGGGACCTTGGAGGGCTGTTCAAAATCCCAAGGAAACAAATTGTTCATCCACAAAATCCAAGTCTTGCAGATGGGAAAGTTAATATGTATTCAAGACCTAAAAGAAATCAAGCTATGGGAAAGAAAAGATGTTTAAATGAAAGTTGAAAACAAAACCCACCACATGGATGGACTTGAAGGGCATTGTTCGAAGTGAAATAAGTCAGACAGAGAAAGACAAATACTGTATGATATCACTTGTACATGGAACCTATGAAATGCAACAAACTAGTGAATATGACAAAAACAAAAGCAGACTCACAAAGAGAACAAACTAGTAGTTACCAGTGGGGAGAGGGAAGGGGGGAGGGGCAACATAGGAGTAGGGGTGTAAGAGATACAAACAGTTAGGTATAAAATAAGGTACGAGGATATATTGTACAACACGGGGAATATAGCCCCCCCAATTTTTGTTTTTTAAAGAACAGAAAGAAAAAGAAAATCCACCATTGTGAAGACCACCCCCCATCCTCAGATAAGTCTACCTTGAGTTCAGCATGACCATGGCTTTCTTTTCTTATGTCTAACCTTCACCTCTTCAATACCCAAGTCTCCATATCCTCCTGGTACTCCCTCCTTCCCTCCCTTCGTTCCTCCTTCCTTTATCTATTCCTTCCTTCCTCCCTTTCTACTCACCATCCACAGGCAAATAGACGTTCACCAAGGACCTACAAAGCACTGTTCCGGGGGCTGAGGCACTACAAATGTCCAAAGGACACGGTCTGCAGCTCAGCCCCTCTGCCCTTTTCCAGAGGTGGTGTCCAATGGCCATTCTCTCTGGGGAATCCAGACGAAAGCTCTGCTGGAGCCCAGGGCCACCTCAGCTGCCTCCTGGGTTGGTCCCTGCTATTCATCCTCATCACCTCCCACTCCATCCCCACCTGGACCTGAGTGATGGACCACCAGAGCCTGGGGCAGTGATGGAGCCGCTGATGCTTTGTGGCTGACACCCACGCCTGTGGGAGGGATTGTGACAGTCTTGGTCTGAGGAATGTCTGGGCTGAAGGAAGGAGGCGTTTTTTTCTTAGACATTAATATTTTTCTAAGATATTAATAAGAAGCAGTATATTACAAGTGGGATTCATTATGTATAGCTTAAGACAATGGAATAATCTACATCTACCCCTATAGTCTATAATTACTCACCCAAAAAAGGAACAAATTGGCAAGAAGTCAAAGGAGCAAAAAGATGTCAAAGAGGAAGAGCAGCTCCTCCCACCGTCATGCCCCTCACGCCTTCCTGACCGTCCCCCCGCCTTACCCCGGTCTTCCCCCGCCCCACAGGCAACAGATGAGGCATCAGGCTCATTCGAGCAAGGGGCTGGGCTCTGGTGTCTGTGACAATAGAACTCTAGCTTCTCTTCCTCTCCTTCACTCTCAAGAAATAGCATCAAGAAGGATGTCTCCCCATCATGTATCTATCCATCCCTCAGCCCAGCATGGTGTTTAAAAATACAGGCTCAGCAGGACATGGAAGCAACCTAAGTGTCCATCGACAGATGAATGGATAAAGAAGATGTGGCACATATATACAATGGAATATTACTCAGCCATCAAAGGAAATGAAATTGAGTTATTTGTAGTGAGGTGGATGGACCTAGAGACTGTCATACAGAGTGAAGTAAGTCAGAAAGAGAAAAACAAATACCGTATGCTAACAAATATATATGGAATCTAGAAAAAAAAACGGTTCTGAAGAACATAGGGGCAGGAAAGGAATAAAGACGCAGATGTAGAGAATGGACTTGAGGACACGGAGAGGGGGAAGGGTCAGTTGGGACAAAGTAAGAGAGTGGCATGCACATATATACACTACCAAATGTAAAATAGATGGCTAGTGGGAAGCAGCCGCATAGCACAGGGAGATCAGCTCGGTGCTTTGTGACCACCTAGAAGGGTGGGATAGGGAGGGTGGGAGGGAGGGAGATGCAAGAGGGAGGAGATATGGGGATATATGTATATGTATAACTGATTCATTTTGTTATAAAGCAGAAACTAACACACCATTGTAAAGCAATTATACTCCAATAAAGATGTTAAAAAAAAAATACAGGCTCAGGAGTCCAGCTGCCTGAGTTCAAATCCTGACCCCAACGTAGAGTATCTGTGTGACTGACCTTGAGAATGTTACCCAAAATTTCTGTGCTTTATTTTCCTCCCCTGTAAAATGAGTCTGTTTCTAGTCTGGGGACAGGGCTACAAGGCTTCCCAAGGCTGTTGGAAGGACTGAAGGAGGTAAGGCATGTAAAGGGCTTGAGGTCAATGCCTGGTGCATAGTAGGAATACATACGTGTTGTCTCTTATGAGCCATGTAATGTTTATCAAACACCTACCGTGTTTCAGCAGCAGGGACATGGCCCCTTCCCTCAGCCTCCTGGAAAATAGACAAGAAAGCCACACAAGACGACCAGCACAGCCATCAGTGCCAGGGGAGCAAGACAGGTGACCATCCAAGCCAGTCTGGAGCAGAGGATGAGACTTAAGGAAGACTTTCCAGCGGGAATGACCCGTACATTGAATTCCTACAGATATTCACTCAGTAAGAAAGATGGGGACAGGAGTGGGGAGAAAACACCAGAGAACAAGAGATATTTGCTGGTGGTTCTGTAAGGTTAGAGCAGATCATGAGGACTCCTGGTGGCGGAGAAGACACAGCCTAACCAGCAAGGGTCTTTTCTGCCATCCTAAGGGATTTAAACTTTATCCTAAAAGCCAAGGGAAGGCCCTCAGGGATTTTAAACGAGCCGACCCCCTGAAGGGTTAACAAACCAGCGTTCTACCATCCACCCTCATCTTGATAGTGTATCTGAAGGAAAACTCGTGCTTTTCTTTTTCATCTCAAAAGTATTTGTAGTAACACTTGTCTGGGTCTTGAATGGTGGCCGATTTTTCCTGCAGCAGTAGTTACGATTTCATATAGGCACCTAGCTCGATGATAAATGCTTGCTCCTGCGAGATTTTTTCCCCATTTCTTTTCTCGTCTTGTGCAATCATCTCCAAAAAGGGCCCGCCAATTGTATTTCTTCATCAGAGGTCCCCGATGTGGATGGACACGAGGTGGGGCCTTTTGCTGCATTTAGGGCAAGCCACTTGGCTGAGCTGTCAAGTCAGTGCGAAAGTAATCAGCAGATTTATTCGAGGAAATGTATTTGTGGTGCTAAATGGCTGTTCTCAATGGGGCCATTATCTGGCCTTTTCGCTGTTGCTATAAATGTCCCTCCAGAACGTGGGTACCCACAGTGAGTCTATCATGCTTCCCGGACATGACTTGGAGACAATATTTATGCTAGTTCCAGTCAATGCACACGCACGTGCTTGGGTAATTTCAGTCGTGTTTCTTGAACGCTTAGGCACAAACTCAGTGCCAGATGCTTTGTAAATGTTTCCAGGGCATTCAAAGGCAGAAAGGGGAAAGAGCAGAGATTCGTTGAATAGTCAATGGAGTCTAGGGGTTGAAATGCAACCCTAAATTATTCATAGCTTGGAGTAAGCTAAGAAAAAATCATAACTATACATCCCAGGGTCACTTCAAAGGATACCATCTTTCTTCTGGACCTGGTGGGGTGGGGGGTGCCCCCTCCACTAGAGGTGAGTGAGAAACAGCCCAGCTGAGCGGGTAACTTCCAGGGGACCATCTTCCAGAAGCGAGAGGCCAAAATGTCTTCGGCTGAGCCCCTGAAGGGTAGGCACTGCCTCCAAATGGAAACTCTTAGCTTCCATGGTTCTACACCCCGCCCTGCAAATACACGCTGAGGCATGGCTGCTCTGAGATTTCTTATGAAATGTCTGTGCCAAACCCCAAAATAACTTTTCCATATGTTCTTGTTTTGCTACCCCACCTCTAAAGTTTGTACAACAGAAATGGGGACAGATTCTGAAAGAACGTACCAGTTTTGATTTATTTAACAAACTAATTGTATACGTATAGGGATAAGCATGGGTATACAGAAGTGTAGAAAATATCCACCTGCTATCTATGCATGAGAAGGGGAAATTCGTGTTTTAAAAAATTAAATTACTATAGAATTTTCCCATTCTAGGAAAAAAGCAGTACTCAAAGCATGCACATAGGCGTAAGAAAAGATGCATGGGCCTTTGGGTCAGGAAAGGTGACATCCCCTGTCCAGCCTCTATGGGTTGGGATTAGGCAGGCAGGTGAGGGCAGGAGTGAGAGAAAACAAAACGGCTCTGCTTAATAGACTAAGGGGAAGGCAGGCAACGCTCGAAAAAGACTTCGTGGGTCTGGGTGACGGAAGGAGGAACAGATATGGAAGAAAAGAGACATGCAGAGAAAACATGACAACAGACGCCAACACCAGAGGGACAGCCAGTGAGAACCCCATAGGAGGGAAGGCAAAGGAACTTGAGGGTTGTGATATTTGATATATACAGTCATCCTTCAGTATCCAAGGGGGGTTGGTTCATTCCAGGAGCCCCACAGATACCAAAATCCACGGATGCTCAAGTCCCTTATATAAAATGGTGTATTATTTGCACATAACTACACACATCCTCCCGTTTATTTTATTTTTATTTATTTATTTTTGGCTGCATTGGGTCTTTGTTGATACGTGTGGGCTTTCTCTAGTTGTGGCGAGCGGGGGCTACTCTTCACTGCAGTACACAGGCTTCTCATTACGGTGGCTTCTCTTGTTGTGGAGCATAGGCTCTAGGCACATGGGTTTCAGTAGTTGTGGCATGCGGGCTCAGTAGTTGTGACTCGCAGGCTCTAGAGTGCAGGCTCAGTAGTTGTGGCACACGGGCTTAGTTGCTCCGTGGCATGTGGGATCTTCCCGGACCAGGGCTCGAACCTGTGTCCCCTGCATTGGCGGGTGGATTCTTAACCACTGTGCCACCAGGGAAGTCCCCTCCCGTTTATTTTAAATCATCCCTAGTTTAAGAAAAATGGTATAGATGATCTTATTTGCAAAGCAGAAATAGAGACACAGACGTAGAGAACAAATGTATGGTTACCAAGGGGGAAGGGGGATGATTAATTGGGAGACTGTGATTGACATATATACACTACTATGTATAAAATAGGTAACTAATGAGAACCTACTGTATAGCACAAGGAACTCTACTCGGTGCTCTGTGGTGACCTAAATGGGAAGGAAATCCAAAAAAGAGGGAATATACGTATGCGTATGGCTGATTCACTTTGCCACACAGCAGAAACTGACACAGCAGTGAAAAGCAACTATACTCCAATAAAAAAAATAATCTCTAGTTTACTTATAATACCTAATACAATGTAAATTCTATATAAACAGTGGTAAATACTGTGCCAACAGTCGCTGGTGTGACAAATGCCAGGTTCGCTTCTTTGCAACTTTTTGAATTAAAAAAAAATTATTCTCCATCTGCAGTTGGTTGAATCCACTAATGCAGAACCCGTGGGTACGGAGGGCAGAGCATAGCTGCAAGTCTTTGCCTATTCTGAGCAGCGCTGTAAGAGTCTTCTTAGGGCCTAAACATTCATCAGGTTCCAGTGCTGTTGATGCTTTGGGGAATGAGAGAGAGGTGTGTTTAGGGTGGGCAAAGCAGTGTGGGTAGACAGAGCAGCCTTAGGAAGCAACAAGATCAATGGATCACCCAGATTCAGTAAAAGCAGGAATCTACCAACAGGTGGCTGTGGGAATAGAGTGCATACCCCCTTCCTCCAAATCTGGGGGAGTCGTCAGAAATCTTGGTGAAACGATGAACATTCTACAGCCAGAGCTTGACATAGGGCCTCAAGCAAGTCTGTTTGGATATGAAAGAAAAAGGATGATTTGCAAAAGCCTGGAGGACTTAGAAGCATCCAGGCAGCTGACACTGGTTACAATTTGGCATAATTATGTGTGTGAATCAAAAGGAGAGAAGCCCTCGTGATTCATCCTCTCCAGATTTGCTATTCTAGGTGATTGGGCACCGACTCAACCTATAGCCTGTGATGCCATTTTATTTCTCTGACTTTTTAAAAAGTCTTTTCAGTTTTTTTGTCTGCTACAAAGGAGAGCGCCTTTAGTAGACAGAATTCCTTCTTTTTAATTCCTTCAATTAATGATGTGCTAGTTTCTCGTGTTCTCTGATCGAAGCCATTTTTCCTCCTTTCACAAGTGCAACGCATAATTGCCCTGTATATGGAGAAAGGCCAAATGGGAATGAACAATTACATTGTTTTTCAAAATGGAAGTTATTTTCTTGGCTTTTCACACTATAAAAGGAACATTTTAAAGAAACTTTTGTTAAATCAGACAATACAGAAAGCTAAAGAGGAAAATCAAAATACCTGATTTCCTACCACACAGCTTTTTTTATTTTACAAAAATTCCGTGGTAGATGGTGCACAGTTGTGCAATTGACTTCGTTTCTCTCTAGCTCTGTTTTGTGAATATCTTTCTATGTTAATAAATGTGGAGCATCATTCTAAATGGCTGCATAGTATTCTGTTGGATAGAGTCCCTTCATTTATTTAACCAGAGTCTCATCTGTAGACATTTTAGAAGCAATGAAGAGATAAATGGCCTTTTACCAATATTCTTGCACATTTGTCCTATTGTTTCCTGGGGATACATCCTAGAAGTGGGAGGTAGTGACTAATTCATTAACACACGTATTGAACGCCTACTAACACACATCTCTATTGACACTGAGAAAAGAGCAATGATCTAGACAGACAAGGTCCCTCCTTCAGAGTGGTGAGCCTGGTAGAGAATTTGAGTATTAATTAAACAAGGAATTCAAATAAAGTGTGATGAGTGCTTTCATGGGGGAGGTACAGATTATTTTGGTTCAAAGGAAATGCACTTTTAAAAAGGCTCTTGGGCTTCCCTGGTGGCGCAGTGGTTGAGAGTCCGCCTGCCGATGCAGGGGACGCGGGTTCGTGTCCCGGTCCGGGAAGATCCCACATGCCGCGGGGCGGCTGGGCCCGTGAGCCACGGCCGCTGAGCCTGCGCGTCCGGAGCCTGTGCTCCGCAACAGGAGAGGAAGCTGGACCCTGTCCCCAGGGGCTGCCACCAAAGGGAATCACCCTCTGACAGTGCAGAGAGGGACCCGTGACTGCTGTTTTTATCACAGCTCTTGCTGAATTTTTGCACTTCAGTGGGAGAATAATATCATTCTTTGATTTAATTATAGTAGAGCTTTGGGTCTTTCCAAGCAAGAAATCCTTCGCGATAGGGCCCAGTGAGAAAATATAGAGGCTGTTCTAAGCAGCCCTGATAACTGGGACCCAGAGCCACATCTGAAGGGCAGTGTCTCCGGTTTTTGATTAATTTCAATACGGTTCCTGTATTATTGTATTTTCCTTGGTTTTCGTGAATGAATTTTTCATGGATGATTGGGTTATTTGTGCTCTCTGACAGGAAAGATTTGGGCCCTTGCACAGGAACCACGCAGCACGCCCAAACCTGAAGCCAATCAATGCACAGATAAACCTGACACTGGGCCAGTGGTTTGTAATGGCTCTGCCGACCGATAGGCAGCACGCACGCACACTGCCATTCAGACCAGTGCTGGGACTGACCAGTGGGGACAAATCAAACCTCGGCTCCAGAGTTGGTCGGTTGGTGTTGAAAACAAATTGTTGGGATTTGGAAAAAGATTCAATCATGTGTGAGTTATTATAGCTTGACAGTCCTCATTATTGGTTTATTGACTTTTATTTTTAGACTTTAAAACTCTTCCCATTGCAACCCTTCAGGGCACACAGACAGTAGCAATAAAATTACACAACCAGCAAGCTGACAATGGCCAGCCAGAGCGCCAGCTTCCGAAATTGTTCAAAACCAATCTCACTGTGGCCTCCTCGTGGATCAAATCCAGAGTAAACATGCATATTCTTTGCTCTCTGTCACCAAAGGTCAGAATACACCTCAGACATGGGAGGCCGGCAGAATCAGTGCAGTTTGGGACTGAAACTGGGTCTACAGTACAGCAAAAAGGAGAGCTGGGCCCTCCTCAAAAGTTTGCTAGTTGACTGTTGACGGCTAGGAGCCGGAGTCCTCACCTGGGTACCAGAGAATAACGGAGACCAGAAACAGGGAGTCAGAGGCCCCGGTCTGGAGCAAGTCTAGAACTTTCCAGCCATGCAATCTGAAAGAAAAGAGGACTGGGAAGGCGGAGGGAGACTGGCCGGACTCACCACTCATCCAAGGCACGTTTATTGGGTCCATGCGTGTGCTAGGAATTGTGCTAAGCACGGTGGATACAATTGTGAGCAGCAGAGACAGAGGCCCTGCTTTCCTGGTCATGTTGGTGATATGAGGATGGGCAGACAATGTAACGGTGTGACAACTAAGGCAGAGGAGAAATTCAGGAGGCCGCGGCCCCAACACCGACTGGGGGGCCGGGACAGCCCTCCCAGCAAGGCTTCCGGGCTGACGCCTAAAGGCTGGATGGGGGCGGCCGGGCGGTGGCAGGGAAAGTGCTGCAGGCGCAGAGGAGGGGTCCATGGGTGCCCGGGCCCGAATCCGCAATCCCGGCGGGAGGAGGGCGGACCAGCGAGCGAGCGACTCCTGCCTCACCCCGCTTCTCCCCGCGCCCCAGCCCCCGGGCCGCCCCCGGGGCCCCGGCCTGACTGCCGCCGGCTCCAAGATCGCGCCCGCCCTTACTGCGGGCCGGGGGAGGGTGGCCCGGCCGGATGAACTTGACCCGGGGGAGGGTGGCCCGGGGAGAGGGTGGCCCGGCAGGGGGAGGGTCCGGGTGGGAGTGGCCCGTCCAGGGGGAGGGTGGCCCAGGTTGGGGATGGTCCGGGGGGCGGAGGCCCTGCCGGGTGAACTTGGCGGACGAGGGCGGCCCGGGGAGGCGGAGAGCCCGGACGGCGGGGCGGGGGGTGGCCGGCAGGCGACGTCCTCTCCTCTCGCTGGGGCCCCGGGCCTGGGGCCGCGGCTGCCAATTTCTCGAAGGCCCGGCGGGGTCGGGGGAGGGAGTGGCTGGCAGCTGACCTGACAGGAAACCCCGAGCGTTCGATCGTTCTGTCAGTTGGTTTGGGGTCTGTCATTTCCTGTAAGTTATTTGTTTCTCTGTTAGGTCCAGAGGATATTTGTGGACAATTTAGGAGAGCTTCCGGATCTGAAAACAATCCCCGCTGACCCGGGTGGGGAAGCGCTTGCGTAGCCCCGAGGCCTTAGGTAACCACCCGACACGGCCCTCCCGCCCGCCCCGTCCGGGCGCTCCCTCGCTACTCCAGCGCCTTTCCCTCTTCCTCCCTTTGAGCTGACCTGGCTGCCTCTTCCCCTGCTCTGTACCCAGTTCTCCAGCAACACCCTGGCCTCCACACAGCTGAGAACGATGGAGAAGAACAACCCTGCGCTCACTCGTCCGGCTTTCAAGCCCTGGTCAGGGACGTCTAGGGGGCCAGGCGCTGCCCAGGGATCCTGCCTCCTGTCCTGTGAGTTCACTCTTCCCTCATTTTGATGGCTGTTTTGCAAACTATCTCCCTCCCAGACCCCCAGATCCTCTTCTGTGGATCTGATGGAGGCATCAAAAGAGGACTTCCATAAAGGCCACCCCACACCCACCCAGCTACCCATACACCTGGTCGTTCCCGCCATTACTCTGGGCGAGCTGCCGGTGCACCTCCCTGAGGCCAGCCTGTCGTTGGTACCCTGATCCCACCCTGCTCCTTGTTCAAGGACGTCACAGCAGCAATCAGCCCCTCTCTCTCCTGCATCACCAACTGTTCCCTTTCTGTTGGACCAGTCATTCCCACCAATGCACAGACGTTCTTCGCATCTTACACAAACAAACAAAAACAATAACCAAAACCAAAAACAAAACCGAGGAAAACACATGTCCCTCCCAGCCTGCGCCTCGGTTCTCCACTCCCTCCATTCACAGCAACTCAGAAGAGTTGTCTCTGTCTCCGGGTCCAATCTGTAATCAAATCTTGTCGGTCTTACCTTCCAAATGTACCTAATATGATACCTCACTACCTAGCACTTCTGCAGCCAACACCCAGGTCCAGGCCCCCATTGCCTGGGTTGCGCGGTAGCCCCCTGCCTGTCTCCCGCGGGGCCTGCGCTCCCTTCCAGCAGAGAGCACCACAGCAGAGCCTTCCATTCACACTCAGAGTAAAAGCCTCGTGTAAGTAAAAGGCCTATGTAACCCTCACAGCCCCCCACACCCCTCCCTCCACTCTGACCCTGTCTCCTAACCCCCCGACTGAGCCCCAGCCAAAGGGCCCCCTTACTAGAAAGCTTTTGCCCCATAAGGGCCCTCCCCTCCTTCGGATCTCTGCTTCAATGTCCCCTCGTCAGGGCAGCCTCCTCTAAGAGCCTACTTAGCGTTGCTTCCACGTTCATTTCCTAATCCTCTTCCTGCTTACGTTTCCTCCGTAGAGTTTAGCACCGTCTGATATCCTATATATTTTCTTATTTACTTTATTGCCTTTCTCCCCCACTAGTTCTGTGAGAGCAGGAATTTTTTATTTGTTTTTGTCCAACTCTGTCTCCAGTAGGTGATAGTGCAATTGCTCCATGAATGGCAGATATTATTATTATTATTATTAAAGTGTTCCCAGGAATACAACCAAAATAGGTAGCTTTAACTCTAACCCACTTTATAAATTTGAGATACGTTAAACACAGTAGCTAAACTCCAAAGATGGATCTCTGATGGGCTACAATGCCTGACGTCCATGCCTGTGTATAGTCCTGTCCCCTTGAATCTGGTTTGGCCCTGTGACTTCCATGTAGACAACAGAATGCAGCCTCAGTGGCACTGAGTTCCGAGGCCAGGTCAGAGGAACCTCGCACTATCTACCATACTCGGATGGCACGCTCTCAGGGAAGCCACGGCCTGAAAGAAGGTCTACCACCCTGAGATCGCTATGTTGTGAGGAGTCCCACGCTCCTGGAGAGAGGCTGGAGAGAGAGAGGCACCCAGCCAACCCCCAGCTCTGCAGTCATCCCAGCCTACACACCACATGTGACCAGAGAAACCTTGGACGTCCAGCCAAGTGCCTTCAAGTGACTCCAGCCCCAGCCAGCATCTGATGGCAAGCTGCACGAGAGACCGCAAGGGAGAATCACACAGTCGAACCCAGCCAAGCCACTGAACCGTGTGAGAGAAAAATATATTGTTGTTTCAAGCCACTGAGTTTTGGGACGGTTGGTCACACAGCAATAAATAACCAGACAGAGGACAACCCCAAAGTCAGCACCTCCTAGTGCCTATACAGCACTCAGATTTGCCCAGGCTAATCAGCATATGTGATCTGCTTAAAGAAACTCCAACATGAGAAATTTTGTTTAAAAGAGATAAATTAAAGCCTTATAAAAAGCATTGTCTTATTACCAGTGCAGCTTCCAATGGCCGCATTCATTAAGAGGGTCACGGCTACTTATCAGAAGCCTATGAGCAGAAAAACAGAAAGAGAAATGTGGGAAATAACTACCTTTTAAAGGTAATTAGGTACCAAGGTAAAGCATTCCAGAATTTATAGTGTAAGGAAATGAGAAAATTATGCAGTGACCAAAATTGAACTCACCTTCCAGGAACAAACACAGATATCAGATCACGTTAAGTATACTTATACTTCAAAAGTTAAATCTTACAGCCGTCATAATCCAAGTTGCTTCAATCCTCAACCTGCTTCAGCTTCTATTAACCAGCCTAGGACAGGACCAAGGAGAAACTGAATTGAAAACTGGATTTTCCAGGCCGGTGGTCTATAGAGCCCCACTTCACCAGACTGTTGCCAAACTTCTACTGTATCTAACACCTCTGAAGAGGACCTTCTACTATTTATGCAAGGCTTAATAATTCCATCGTTCAGTCAGGAGATCCATTAACTCATGAAACCATCAAAACGTGTAGAATAAAGTTGCACGCTTTGGAATATTATGGAAAATTACTGAAGAGTTAGAAAATGTTTACACTTTGTGTTTGTAAATCAAGGTTTGTAAATCAAAGCATTTGCCAATTTTGGATTCTCTCAACAGAATCAGAATACTACAGAAGAACTATAGTGAGTGAACAGTGGAAGAATGAATAGCATTCAGTTCAGGGCTAGAAAAAGGACTCCTTACCCCACAGGAAAGCCCGGTCAGTGTGTGGGCAGAAATCCAACGGTTCTAGTATTCTAATAAGGGAGTGAGCTGCAGGGTTGGTCTGTCCTGTGACTGAGGAAGAATAAAATAAAGGCTTTGATGTTTTTATTTAAAGCTTTTGCTCAATGATTCCATAAGAAGATCCATTAACCCATGAAACCATCAAAATGTGTCAGGAGTACAATAAAATCACACACTTTTTAGATATTACTGAAGATTTAGGGAATGTTTACCCTTTTGATAATTGGCATTTTCCCATAATCAGATGGGTTGAACAAGCCCTTCACATGAGCTGGGCATGAATAGAAGAAAATAGAAGTGAGTGAAATCTGTGAGATGTGGGATTTTCTTCCTTACTAGATGGTTGTTTATATTTCCCTTAAAAAACTGATATCCTCTGGCAAATGTCTCTAGGACAAAAAGCAAAGCCTAGTTCTGACAAAGAATTCTTCTACTTTAAAAGTGCTGGCCATACTTAGATGTTGAGAATTGAAATGTGAAGTCGTCTAGGTAAATGGATTGCTTCTGTAGAAAGAAAACTAATCAGGCTTCTGGAGTTCTTGGGTCCACCGTCAGCTCCAAGCAAGGTCTTGCAGGAAAGATGCTCCTGGTGCCTCATGAAGATGGAACAGGACGGGAGAAGGATTACGAGGTAGGAATGCTTTGGGGATTTTAAGAACTGCGAGACACTTTAGTAGTGAACATTTCAGAAATAAGATAGACCCAATAAAAGAACTAATGAAAAAAATGAAAAAAAAAAAGATGCCGATGCTTTCTTCTGAAAAAAAAAAAATAATAAGATCCTATGAACATTTAGTTAGAGAAGAAACCAAAAAAAGATGTCCAATAGATGCTAGTTCTTCTCTGCCTGCCTACCCATCATGCCCCTCCTCAGCTGGTGTTGGGAGTCTTCATTCCTGTCCCAACCACCCCATGTAGGATGTTAACAGTGTATTTCAGGGATTAAGTAATGGACAGAGCCCTAAGTACATGCTGAGTTCTGAGCCCTAAGTAAGCACGTGGATTAAGGTGAACAGTTCGGCTGACAGTGGAAAAGCACCAGAGGCCAGTTATCTGTTTGCTTAACACTCGGTATGTTTAAATGTATTTTATGGGTTTAAAAACAAAAAGAGTTCTACTCTTTTTTCAATAACAAATGTATAGTGTTTAGCCAATGTATAGTTTATAATGGGAGAAATTGGGCTTCCTCCCTCCCTCCCTCCTTCTTATTTTCTTCCGTATTTAAAAATCTAACCACTGTCTATAGTATGATTTTAGAATATAAGATGATTACCAAATGCATGATGGAACCCAAGTTTTCCTAGGTCTCACCAATGTTTGGAAGAGGTAGTATTAAGAGTAATCACCAATTTGCAGAGGCTCTTGCTTCTACCTGCTAGCACAAGAAGGCCACCTCGCTGTGGCCCCTCCCAAGAACTTCCTGGCATGCTCAGGGAGTGCCCCCTGTGTACTTCTCCAGGCCGCCAGTGCCCCACCCGCTCTAGCACTTCCTGCTGGGGCTGACACTGTGTCACCAGGCACCATGCCTCATCTTCTCACCCCCAGGGTACAGCTGCTCCCTGCCGGTGAGGTCACTGATGCCCTGAGTTCTCATTGTTCCCAGCCTATGGGGGAGTAAACTGTGCCGGGGGGAGGGAGTCTCAAAGCACTGCTGTTTCAGCCCCAGGATTTGACGGAGTGCGTTACAACAGATCCTTCCATTTTATACTCATACATTTTATTCTCTCTGTCTCTAGACATGCGAGTGTGAGGTAGACTGGGCCCACAACAGGTTAGGGGAACAGCTCCCCCGGACCCTCCCGCCCAAGCCATTCAGAGCCTCTTCTTGGGCAACTTCTTCCCCTTGAATGAGTCTCTTTCCAGGAAGCGCCCCAGCTTTTGCAGATAGAGTTGCGTCCATTCACCAGTTCCCCAGCTGTAACCCAGGCTGAGTTCCTTCCTGGGAAGCTCCTCCGGCCCCCAATATACACTTCTGTGAGATGCCGCTGCCTGTCTGTCGTGGACAACAGGACCACGGCGAGAGAGAGACCCACGGCGTGGGCTCACAAACAAGCTATTTGGGGTGACTTATTTTTCAAAAATTGGCACTTGCCTGTTTAATTATTCCTTAAGGCATAAATGTTCTATCATAAAGAATGATTTTAAAATGAGTTGGGCAATCACTTAAAAGATAACTGGTTGCAATAGTCCTGTATTCCAGTAGCATCTTTTTACAGATAACGCTATGGTTTCACCCCTTTTTTGTTTTTGTTTATTTTTAATTAATTATTTTATTTATTTATTTTTAGCTGTGTCGGGTCTTTGTTGCTGCGCGCGGGCTTTCTCCAGTTGCGGCGAGCGGGGGCTACTCTTTGTTGCGGTGCGCGGGCTTCTCATTGCAGTGGCTTCTCTTGTTGCAGAGCACGGGCTCTAGGCGCCCGGGCTCAAAGTTGAGGCTCGCGGGCTCTAGAGCGCGGCCTCAGTAGTTGTGGTACACGGGCTTTGTTGCTCTGCGGCATGTGGGATCTTCCCGGACCGGGGCTCGAACTCGTGTCCCCTGCATCGGCAGGCGGATTGTTAACCACTGTGCCACCAGGGAAGTTCCTCCTTTCACCTTTATTTTGTAATTCTGCTGGTGGACGTACTGAGTTTCTTTGAGCCGTGGTTCTAAGAACATGGTTTAATTGCTACCTGTTTACCAACAAAGAACCTTGATTCTTTTTTGCTCAGACTCATCAAAAATACGGATGAGGGGCTTCCCTGGTGGCGCAGCGGTTGAGAATCCGCCTGCCAATGCAGGGGACACGGGTTCGAGTCCTGCTCTGGGAAGATCCCACATGCTGCGGAGCAACTAAGCCCGTAAGCCACAACTACCGAGCCTGCGCTCTAGAGCCCGCGAGCCACAACTACTGAGCCCACGTGCCACAACTACTGAAGCCCACGTGCCTAGAGCCAGTGCTCCACAACAAGAAATGCCAACGCAATGAGAAGCCCGCACACCGCAACGAAGAGTAGCCCCCGCTTGCAGCAACTAGAGAAAGCCCGTGCGCAGCAGCGAAGACCCAACGCAGCCAAAAATTAATTAATTAATTAAAAAGACAAAAGGAAAGGCTTGTATGAGGACATCCATTGGTGAAGTATGTGCCACACGCCTAAGATGACAGAGAAGCTGGCTTTTGTTCATGCTATTTTGAGATTCTGTAAATGTTTTGGTCATTCTTCATTTCTTATGAAAACCATTCTTGATTTTCACAGTGAACGGCACACAGAAAACCATTTTGTTGCATCAAAGCTTCTCCGTGGATCCTCTGCTCTTATTCTGCTGCTACAGAGGAGTACCTTGAGTGAATTCTAAGAGGATTGCAGGCAGTAGCTCAGAAAAATAGACTGGGAACTTTGCACCCTGTGAAATGCCCACGTTGTCTCAGAGGCAGGGAAAATGCAAATTTGGGTCGTCAGGAGGCTAGGGGTATCATTCTCTCAGTTAATCAGTCATCAGTCATTACTGAGCACCTACAGTTAAGTGACAGGCAGTGGGCCAAGCACTGGCAATTCAGCTGCGAATAAACAGTCTCCACATGTAACGCAGGGGTGTGGGGACACTTGGGGAAAGGAGCAGATCATGAGGTATAATATCGCGGTACACTGTGTCACATGGGTTATTGAAGGACACTTCCTCCCACTTCCTTCATTTGCTCTGTGACCTGTCTCCTGATCAGCCTGTTACTCGGGGCTGCCTCGCCCAGCCACGCTGCCATTGGCACCTGCAGGTTCTGTGATCTCTGAAGCAACAGAAAACCCATTCTCTCCAGAGTCCCCATCCACGCTGCAGCTCTTTGCTGTTAGTTTCCGAGAAGGACTTCCCACGGTTGGCACACGGTGCTCGTCGCCTTCGTTCCCACATGTCCCCGTGCTGCCCGGTGACAGCAGCACCTCCAGGACAGGCTGTGCGGGGAGAGAAGAAGACTCTCCCTCCCTGCCGATCCCAAGTCTCTGCTAGGTGTCGAGACCCTGTGCTGGGTGTTTTTGTGCACCCTGTCCCGTTCACCCAGCCCCATGAGGGAGGTGTGAATACCCTCATTTTATAAATGAAAATCTGAGAGTTTCTACAAATTTCCCAAGATCTCATAATTAAGAAGTCGCAGAGCCAAGACTCAAAACCAAGTCTATTTAATTCATTAGAAAAACCTTAGTCTAGGATGGCCTGTGATCCCACTAGAAATATAAACGGAATTAAAGACATTATGCATTTTCCTTTTTCTAAAAATATGTGAGCAATCTTCCTATTATTTCACTCACCTAGATGACACTCCCAGGAGAGCTAGAGGAGGCACTGGCTTAAGGGGTCAGAGAAGAGGGACGGGGATGTAGGGTGGGTACCCTCACTCTCCACCGTGGTGACAAGCTTGCCTTGACGTATCACTTCCCAAGAATTCTCACGTTACACACGCTCACATATTCATGCGCCCAGGGCATCACACAGAACGTTAGTGTTGTCTTTCACTAATGGTGGACTGTCTTTGAAACTTTTCCCCCAAAGTGACCTCTAGCAAAGTCATTAAAATCACTGTAGATATCCGGCCTTGGGTCCTTGTCACTCCAGCTCTGGGAAAGAGAACAGTCAACATCTACTGATCCAAATCCTGGTCACCTGGGAAAGGAAAAGGAGACATACAGCTTGCTTTTGTCATGTGACACTCCCGGCTAATTGGAAAGGAATTACCATTTGACCTCGCAGAAAATAAATTGAACCGGAGGGGATTGTGTTTTAAGTAAACCTGGTAGTTAAACGCAATCCTCCGCTCCCTCCACTTTTTCTTCAGAACAAACTGGATTTCATTTCACCTGGTCTGAGGAGAGTCTAAGTCATTGGCAAATGTTATTGGCCCATGTATGAAAGTTGAGCAAAATGAAAGTACAATATGCAAATGAACCCAAGTCACCTAGGTAGCAGCAGAAACGCAACTTTGCATTTCTGTGCAGTGTGACTGCTTGCGACAGTCATGACTTTCTTTGGCTTGTTTTAAAACTCACAGTGGCATAATTCTCTATAAAGCTTCAGTCCTACCTTGCACTTTTTTCTCAAGCTTCTGTATAGCGATGACTGAGCATGGTGTTACACCCAACATACCCCAGGGATCATCCTGGGAGACCCAGTCACAACTTACCCACGGCAAGGAGTGAGAACTCCTGCTTCTGACTTCCTGAGAATGATGGAAATGTGGGTCCTGGCAGCCCCTCCCAGATTTTATCTTGCCTGAACTCAGCAAGATAGCGATCACATGTTCAGCTGGAAATGGAGCTTCAAGAAATGGAAGCCGGGGAAGGGACACAGCACACTGGCCCCAGTGCTACCCCAAGCCCTCCGCTTGCTCAAAGGAACCCCCAGCCTCTGGTGTTGGCTGCACACACACCCCCTCGTGACCTCCCAGCCTCTTTGGAGGCTCCATTTTGGGGCCTGACCTGACCTGGCCTGGTTCCTTGTCTCCTGCTTGGCATATTTACCAAGTTTTCCATATCTTAAAATCTAGTTCTGGGCTTCCCTGGTGGCACAGTGGTTGAGAGTCCGCCTGCTGTTGCAGGGGACGCGGGTTCGTGCCCCGGTCCGGGAGGATCCTACATGCCGCGGAGCGGCTGGGGCCGTGAGCCGTGGCCGCTGAGCCTGCGCGTCCGGAGCCTGTGCTCCGCAACGGGAGAGGCCGCAACAGTGAGAGGACCACGTACCGCAAAAAAAAAAAAAAAAAAAAAAAAAATCTAGTTCTGCTGCAAATAGCTGGGCTCTCTGGCTTAAGCCCAAGAAAGCCTCTCACCCACCCACACAGCTGCTCAGTGACCTACATGCACCCGAGTTTTAGATGCCGGAGAGGGAAGGAGTTAGTTGGAAGCCTGTGTTAAGCAGTCTCTCCCGGGATTTTCCTGGTGGTCTAGTGGGTAAGACTCTGCGCTCGTAATGCAGGGGGCCCAGGTTCGATCCCTGGTTGGGAAACTAGATCCCACATGCATGCTGCAACTGAAAAGACCACATGCCGCAACTGAGAAGTCCATATGCTGCAACTAAGACCTGGCGCAACCAAAATAAATAAATTAAAAAAAAAAATCAGTCTCTCCCAATGCAACAGAGGTGAAGAGCCAAGGGCATTTAGCCCTTTTTCGTTGTTCACATCTCAATTAAAGTAGTTGCCACTTTCAAAAATAGTGATAATATTTCCTGAGGGCTTCTCAGTAGCGTGGCATTATATTAAATCCACCCAGGACTTTTTGCAGCCCAGAGGATGTGACATTTCTGGTCTCGATGAGCATATAATAAAAAGCAAGACATGGCAATTAATAGCAACTATTTATGGAGTGCAGATAGAGGCAGAAGGGCGTATGTGCGTAAGAGAAATTAATTCAATGCTTGCAAAAGGAAGACAATTATATCAGGAAAACGTGCCTACTTGGTGTAAAAAGGCCACTGCGGTTCTCGGCACTGAGCCACGCTCACCCTGCAAGCCTTGGTGCTTCGTATATTTATGTCTTTCGTTACCTTCATGATTGCAGGGAGCCAGTCCGCTGCCTGCCATCATTCTCCCCTTTATAGAATAGCCATGGGCGGTACAGTGTCGCTCAAGGTCATGGGCTCAAGACAGGGCTGGGTCTGGAGGGAGACGGTCATCGCCCCCATAGCTGCTTAGCAGCGTTTGTGAGGTTAATTAGCGGCTTCAGCTAATCACCTGCAGCACAGGTGTCCAGCTTCATCGGCACGACGCCTGGCTTCCTCGTCCCCAACCTCAAAGGAAAACGCCTGAGCTGGCTGGGCCTCAGGACTCTTAATTTCTATTACTTTTGAAGCATCATGAAAGAACACGGAAAAGAAGCTTAAACTCATTCTAATGACAATAACCCACCTATAACCATCACAATAACAGCAGGAACTCTGCTCTGTACTTTGAAAGCAGGCCATCGGGCGAGGCCTCTTGGAAACACTGAGAAATGCTTCTGCTGTTGTGTTCACCTCTCTTCCCTTCACTCAGATAATTACTCTTGCCCCAGATGGAAGCCCCAGCTTGCTTGAAGCTCCCTGAAACTTCTTCCTCCCCTCCCCTCCTTTTCACCCTCCTGGAAGGGACAAATTAAATTACCCTGAAAGGGCCTTTCTTTCATCTGCAAGCTTGACCACCACTGAGGGAAGCAGCCCTAAGGCTGGGGTGGAGAAAGGCGTGATCCATGCCATAACTTTCTGGGCTTCACTTTACTGACTGCCCCCACCCAGTCCCAACCTAAAAGGATGGAGAAGGAGAGAGGGGTAAAGGCAGGATCCTACGTGTGGCAGTTTGAAAACGTGGCCCCCAGTTCTCTGATACTCCTTCTATCACTAGGTGGCATCTCTGTCCTCTACTCTCGAACTTGAGCCGGCAACGATTTAACCAATAGAACACAGTGGATGCAAGATAATCACTGTGTCAGTTTGGGGCCCAGGCCTTAAGAAACTGGTAACTTCCACTTCTTGTCTCTTGGGAACCAGCCAGCAGACTGGTTGAGAAAGGCCAAGCCGATGGTAGAGAGGCCCGTGGGGACAGGAACCAAGCCCCCAAGCTCTCAACCAACAGCCAACGCCAACTCTCCAGCTATGTGCGAAAGCCATCTTGTAAGTGGATCCTCAGCCCCCTGACGTGCCCCAGCTGATACCTCGTGTAGCCGAGATGAGGCTTCTCCCATGCCCTCATTCCCGTCCAAATTGCAGACCTGATCTGCCGCATCAGTTTTTCAGACAGCAGTAAATAACTGGAGCTCCAGGGTTCCAGCCTTCCTTGGGGGAGCCCAGGGAGGGATGCTGACCCTCCCCAAGCCCTCCCCAAGTGGCCCCCGGGTCTGCCTCTCACACGAGGATTAGGGGTCTGTGAAATGGGGTCCCAACTGCTAGCCCAGCACTGACCACCCTTCACACACTTTCCAACCCTCTCTCCCCTACGAGCCCCGCGGCACGTAGGGGATACATGTATCCTCTGAGCTTGGGAACCTACCCATTACTCAAGATCCTTAGCAAAGGTCCTTCTAACGGTAAAAATAAATGCGGCTCAAGAACTCATCACCTGGGCTTCCCTGGTGGTGCAGTGGTTAAGAATCCGCCTGCCAATGCAGGGGACACGGGTTCAAGCCCTGGTCTGGGAAGATCCCATATGACGCAGAGCAACTAAGCCCGCGAGCCACAACTGCTGAGCCCGCGAGCCACAGCTACTGAAGCCCGCGCACCTAGAGCCCGTGCTCCGCAACGAGAGAAGCCACCGCAATGAGAAGCCTGTGCACCGTAACCAAGAGTAGGCCCCACTCGCCACAACTAGAGAAAGCCTTCGTGCAGCAAAGAAGACCCAACGCAGACAAAAATAAATAAAATAAATTTAAAAACAAAAAAACTCGTCACCTTGTCCAGCAGGCCCAAGTCTTTACCCCCTGCTGGAGTAGGGCCTTTTGTGGACTCCCTTCCACAGGTCTGCAGAGTGCTGCGCGCAAGTGGATCCCAGAAAGGGGGGGCGGATTGGGGGGGAGGTCTAGGAGGGGTGGGGCCTGGGAGGGCAGAGCCTGGGAGGAAGCCCAAGGGAAGTAAGTCTCAGGAGCCAAGGGGGGACCCAAGGGGAGAAGGAGATAAGGGTGATCAGTATCAAACAAAAACTAAACCTAAACTAAATCAGGGCGGATTTGAGTAAATAGGAGGGAGGAAGTCGAGGCCATGCTCACAGCCAAATCCATCCCGCTTGTTGAGAAGGGGAAGCAAGCAATGGGCAATATGTAGCTAAAGGGGCAGTGGAGGGCCGATAGGGACCCCTTGTTTCTAGCGTGGTTTGGTTTTGAAGAGGGAAATTGCTAAGCAAGTTTATTCAAGAGAGCAGACCAGGGGAAGAGTTGACTGCTAAGGCCTGGCTGCTCCCTGGGGAGGTGCAGGGGGTGGTACCAGAACTCAAAATGTAGGGGAAGCCCATCGGCGGTGCCGGGGAGCAACGCGGAGATGCTGGGGCCCGAGGGCCTAACCAAGGGGGAAGGGCGTGCACGAGCCCACTCGCCTCTTTCCGTACAGGAGGGGCTGCGGGCCAGGAGCTGGAAGGGTGGAGTCCGGCGCCGGCCTTGACGTTGCGTTTGCACGCTCTGACGCCGACGGTCTTTTACAGACCAATAAAAATAGCATTTTCCAAGTAAAAACATAATTTCTAAATATGCTTTTATTCCTTCTTTATAGAAGGGGGAGAAAACCGCGACTGTCCATACTGAAAATGGCTTTGGGAGGAGGGTTGGCCTCACTCTTCTTCGGAGTCACCTCTGCATGTTGCCCACTTCGGACCCGCCATCCCGGCTCCTCGAGCGCCACCCAGTGGCCTCAGGGAGGAACATCCCGCGAGCTCAGCGCGGCTCGGGCTAAAACAGCCCTTTCCGAAGGCGTTTTTCCTGCCAAAGAAAACCGCCGTGTGTCACAACTACTGGAAAAGCAATCCTGATAAACAAAGCCCTGATTTTTTTTATAGCAGCAGTGGAAACCGGACCCCACTTCCTTCCTCCAGGATTAGGGCCTCATTGATGCTGGTGGAATCGGTCATTTTGTTTCGCCATCCGTACTCAGAGAGTGAGAGAGCAGAATTACTTTCGCTCTCCCAGAGATCTTATCAAAGGTTTTTCTGTTCGGAATACCAAACTGTTACAAAGAACTCTCTTATAGATGTTTCTTTGACTTTTCTTTTTTTAAGGTTTTGTTTTTTAATAATATTGAGCCAGAATTTCCCTTCCCTGCGTGGTTGACAGCAAGTGGGTTTGGGGGCGTGTAGTGGGTGACACTTGAGTGTCTTTCTGTGCCCTCCTGTAGGGGAAACAGCGTCCCTGTTCTCCACCAAGGCACCTTGACTTCTAGCTGGGGTGACCAAGTGGATCTATACAGTGAGTGCTATGAAATGAATTCAACTTCTCATAAAGGAATTCAGGAGAAACCACTTCAAAATAAAGGTTTAGCCAAATTCAAAACTGAAAAGTCCATAACCAATTATTATGCAAAGTAGGGTGGAGGGGGCAGTCCCTTCCAGGTGGTTCCCAGCACCACCTGAATAGCTGTGAGTAATTGAGTTATTTACCCCTTTAAGGCTTGATGTCCCCTGCAAAATGGTTATGACAGTAATACCAACTTCGTAGGATTATTGTGAGTTTTAATGAGATAATATATGGCTAATGGTTATGTATTTTACTCTAAAACAAGTAGCAAAAATTTAAAAAATGCCACATTTTGAAGTTTCTAAGTCATATTAAGTCAACTTGCCTGTGTGATGAGAAATTCAATCTCAGTCATGTTTGGGTCTCCTCCCATCTCTAGGGTCACACGAGAACTGCTGGCGTTATCTGTAGTGTCCAAAAAACCAAAGTTGGGCCTCCAGCCCTTGTTGACTCACGTGGCATTCCCGCACTGAGATATAGCCTGGCACAAAGTAGTTGCTCAATAAATATCATTGTAATAAGTCTAAAACTCAGTCTATAAAATGAAAATCAAGAGGCTACAGTTAATCTGATTGAAATCATCTAGACTCTGATGAATACTTTTTTCGTGTCCATGGTTCAGGAATAGGTCTGGAAACTTCTTCCCTGGTGCCCTAAAGCAGAGATCCCGGAGAGCCTTCCCAAGATGGTTTAGTTGGGAGATTTCCTGATCCCTTAATGGTCTAGCTCATAGTTGACCCCTGTGCCCAGAACCATAACAAATTTTGAATTTTGTACATTCGATGTGCAAAAGACAAATTGGACCACTGAACTCAACAAAAATAACTACTTCAGTCAAAGGTCTAGTGACCTTGGGATATCTTTAGCAGATGCATATGACCCAGCTACTGAGCCTCAGGAATGCAAGGGACTAGCTCACCCGGTGCTCCCAGTTTAAGGACGCTGCCTACCTCGGTCTCTCCAACACAAAAAAACTTCCATCACTACGAAAGTCTGGCCTTCCTCACATCGTCCTCACTTCATCACGGGCTCGGTCAAGCCCAGGAAGGCAAAAGTCGGTGAGAGACCCACCCTTTTCCTGCTAGACTCCTGGAAAGACCCCTGTGTTGTTACCACGCTCTGAATACATCCCAATGTCTGGTCTATCAATCCCATTTCCTATTTTGTTTCTGTTCTTTGGCTTTAATTCAGGAGCCTCCGAGCACATCTTACTGAGATCACACTCTGACTTAGTAAAATAGTGCCCACTGTGTTGCTGGTTTACTTCATTGCGCTCAAGTGAGCTCAGGTAGGGGGCTTCACGTGCAGACCTTCACAGCGATGGGGGAAGAGCCTCGAGGAGATGGAAGGGTGGGGCTCCGGGAGGCACCGGGCTGGTGGGAGGTTTGGAACAGGGCGGTGCTTTGTGGGTCTGACTCTAGTGCCCACCGAGACGTGACTCAGCCACATTCCCCATCTCTGCTTCTGCTTGGGGGGCTTCTCCCTTCTTCTCCTGCTACCAGGCAGCCCCTGCACTCTGATCTGCACGCCGTTTTCTATGCCATAAATTCAGCTCCATGATCACGTGTTCCGCCTGTTTTGAAACTTCAGCCCACTAGTGGTCCAGCGTGGCCTTCCTACCTCACAACCTCCCCTTGTGCAGTCTCAGCTTCAGATTCTACTGATAGCAGCCTACCTCGCATATTTCAGAAAGGGGATGTGATGGGCATTGGCAGGGCCTTCTGTGTCAGGCTCCCCTCCCAGGCCAATGGTTAGCCTATCATATGGTGCTGAATAAGACCACCATGTGCGAGGACGAGCCTGGGTCTGCATAGGTAGAGCTGTGTTTTGGAAGAGAACAGTGAGCACGGGGAATGCTGTGATTGACGAGTCTAGGACAGCAGCCAGGGACGTGGTACCATGTGATCTGCCCCTTTCCTCTGCCTGTCTGCATTCGGTTATGTTCATACATTCATCTGGTCTACTCAGGATCATCAGTGACCTCCCGACTGTTAAACCCAATGGTCAGTGCTCAGGCCTCATTCTCCTTGACCCACCAGCAGCATCAGACCCAGTTCTTTCTTTCTTCCTTGAACGTTGTCTTCCCTTGGCTTCTGGGACACCGCATTTGCCTACTTTCACCTCTACTCCTTTCTCAGTTCCCTTTGCTGTGCGCCTCTCTAAGCTTCAGGGAAGGTGGAATCTCAGAGAAGCAGGTCATTCTTCACGGAGGTCCAGGGAGGGGGGCTCCTAGGCACGGCTTGCTGGCCTGGAATTTTTAGGTCTAATCACAAACCTGTGGGACCACCTGTCAAAAAGCAATTATTTCTGTGTCAGTATTATCCCAGCCAGATTATAATCTGATTTTATTTTATTTTGCGGTACACAGGCCTCTCACTGTTGTGGCCTCTCCTGTTGCGGAGCACAGGCTCCGGACGCGCAGGCTCAGCGGCCATGGCTCACGGGCCCAGCCGCTCCGCGGCATGTGGGATCTTCCTGGACCGGGGCACGAACCCGTGTCCCCTGCATCGGCAGGCGGACTCTCAACCACTGCGCCACCAGGGAAGCCCTATTCCTGTTTTAAAATTAAGAAAACAGGGACTTCCCTGGCATCCAGTGGTTAAGACTTCGCCTTCCACTGCAGGGGGTGTGGGTTCAATCCCTGGTCGGGGAGCTAAATTCCCACATGCCTCAGGGCCAAAAAAACAAAACATAAAACAGAAGCAGTATTGTAACAAATTCAATAAAGACTTAAAAAAAAAAAAAAAGGTCCACATCAAGAAAATCTTAAAAAAAAAAAATACTTGCAGAGGTTAAACAATTTGCCCATGGCCGCAGTGGTGATATATAATGGAGCCGGAATTCAACCCCAGGAATCTCTGACTCCCAAACGGTTGTTCTTAACCACTAAGTTAGGCGATGTTCTGTCCTCTCCTTTGGCTCCCTCAATCCCTCCAGGAATGTAACTTTCTACTTCCTCTCCTGCCCACAGTTTCAAGGCAATCACACATTCATGCATTGGAGCCCTGGGCACAATGAAACACACGTTTCAATGCTTCCTGTTCTAGTTTTCAAATTGCCCAATAATTAAGTGGATTACTGCTGTCATATCTTAGTGCCTGGACTGAACAAGGGTTGGTTCAGTTCCTATTTCTTTTGCAGCCACTACACCTTGTGAGTTAATCAAAATTTATTACACTTCACCAAGGAGCAATATGTGACACAGGACAGCGTCCTAGACCACAAGTCAACAGACTGACTATTTTCCTTGGTTTCTCATTCTTGCTTTTCCATTAACCAGCTGTTTGACCTTGGGCAATCACTGAACCACTCTGACCCTCAGTTGCCTCATCTATAAAATAAACACAGTCTTAAGGTCCCCTTCCAGTGCGAAGTGTCCATGATTTTGAAGAGTGAGGATCAAGTTTATTATTTTATGGGAACTTGAACTGTGCTTCTTCAAGTACCAACTCTTGTCTGAGCTCTACCTGTATCTCATTCCTAGATTTAAATCTAGGGCTAAGCATAAGCGAAACTTTCACAAAAGGATGGGAAAGTACAGATAATAATAACTTCATCTTATTGGTATTTGGAGGAACATGACTAAAAAGATGGAATTGTTTTCAGGAAGGATCTATATAATATTCTGTAAAGAAATATAGTAATTGTTATAAAAAGATTTTATCACGTTGCCTAAGATGTGGAGGAAAGGAAGTCCTCTGATAAGAGGGCTTCCCACAGGAGAATTATCTTGTGCCATTTGAAACTCATTACTATCATCCTTTCTTTAAAATCTTTTCTGGCATTTGGCGATCTTACTGTGCATATGGCTGTGACTCCCACTTTTTTGAGTGTAAATTCTTTATTTACTGATTTTGTTATTTCTCTTATATGATATTGACCCTGCTCAGATGTTTTATTATTCTTAGGGGGGACGCATGACTCAGACCTGTACAATCAGAATATTTCATATCCCTGGCTACACTGTTTATTTGAGGGATAAATACGTGACTCAACAGAACCAATGGATTCCCAACAGAACCTCAGGACAATGACAGAAACTATCAGGAAAGATAAGCTCCCTTTTCAAAGCAGTTGCTGAGATATGGAGTATGTATACGCTATGGGCTGCTAGAACCATCTTGCCATTATGTAAGAAGAGCTTATCTGAGATTGAGGCGAACGCAGAGAAAGCAAAGTCCAGAGATGCAGAGAAACAGGATTCCTGATTATATTGTTTGAGTACCTGGATCCCCAAAGTCTACTCCCTGGATTATCAGTAATATAGCCAATAAATTCCCTTTCTTTTTTATTTTTAAGCAGAAGCCATTTAAAATCATAATTTGTTTGTCGCTTGCAACTGAAATTAATCAACCTAGAATTTGTGAACCTGTACAGAAAGCCCATGGTTCCCTACTTCTTCACATCAGTAGATGCCCAAGGGGTCTTTCTAAAATTGAGCCTACTGCTTGCCACAGGAAAAGAAGGTAGAGTGTTATCATATCTTATCTGACTTTCATTTTATATGCTGATTGTTAGACACTAACCCCCATGAAAGATGTAACTTCACAATCCTATTTAATTCTCACAGCAGCAAGCACATTTATTAACATTTATTAATGTTAAGGCTTAATGTAAAAACAAAATGGCACAAATCTTGCAGGTAAGTAGGGACCATGGTGGCTGGGGCACTTCAGCATTCCTCTCTTTCTCTCTCCTTGTGGAACTTTTTGGATCCCTCTAAGGTCTGTGAGAGACAAGGTGTGTGTGTGTGTGTGTTGGGGGAGGAGGAGGGAGTTGTATAGTTACTAGAGCTATAAAAGGCCTTCTCTAAGTTCATTTCTTCTCTTATAAAGGCCAACCCACGCTGGGCACTAGTGGGCTGTCTTCTCCCAAAGGTCCAGGCAGGGCCAACACGGCCTCCTCCCCGCTCAGCCCCACCCTCATTGTTTTTCACAGGTTCCCTTCTCACCTTTTCTCTCTGAATTCTCCCTCCCTCCAGTCTGAGAATTTGTCTGCATATGGTGAGAAGGCTTTTTTTTTTTTTTTCCTAGTAGAATATATGCTATCATTCTTAACTTTGTGGTCCATGGTCTATTCCCCGAATCTTCATATGCAAAGTCAACCTTTCAAGAAAGAAAAGAAAAGAAAAAAAAAAGACATGCATCTTTTCAGTAAAGCAGCTGGCTTTTGCAAATAACAAATACTCCAGCTTTCAGACCGTAATGCTTTTATTATAACTTTAACAATTAATTTTGAAATCCAGGCTCTATTTGCACCCCCTTCAAGGCAGTGAAGCCCATGGGTGGAAGGCTACAGGGCAAAAAGAAAAACAGTGAGAAAATTCTTGGATTAAAATGTACAAATATCATCTAGGTACGTAATCTTAGATTCTTTTACTTGCGACCTCCCCCTTCTCTCACCAAAGAATTCATGAAAGGAAAAACCATGAAGTTTCTCCAGTCTTTTAAAGTGCCAGGTTTAGGACATGGAAGCAACCTAAGGGTCCATCGACAGATGAATGAATAAAGAAGATGTGGTACATATATACAATGGAATATTACTCAGCCATAAAAAGGAATGAAATTGAGTTATTTGTAGTGAGGTGGATGGACCTAGAGTCTGTCCTACAGAGTGAAGTAAGTCAGAAAGAGAAAAACGAATACCGTATGCTAACACATATATATGGAATCTAAAAAAAAAAGGTTCTGAAAAACCTAGGGGCAGGACAGGAATAAAGACACAGATGTAGAGAATGGACTTGACACGGGGACGGGGAAGGGTCAGCTGGGACGAAGTGAGAGAGTGGCATGGACATATATACATTATCAAATGTAAAACAGATAGCTAGTGGGAAGCAGCCACATAGCACAGGGAGATCAGCTCGGTGCTCTGTGACCACCTAGAGGGGTGGGATGGGGGGGTGGGAGGGAGATGCAAGAGGGAGGGGATATGGGGATATTTGTATACATATAGCTGATTCACTTTGTTATACAGCAGAAACTAACACAACATTGTAAAGCAATTATACTTCAATAAAGGCGTTAAAAAATAAATAAAGTGCCAGGTTTCCACTTCTTTTCACCCCTCTAAAGTTTCGGGGGAAAAGAGGAAAGAAGAGCAAAACTAGAAGCAAAATCGTAAGCTTAAAAAATTTCTGTGCCTCTGTTTTTATGCACTTTCATTGGGCACGACAGGAAAATGGGCTCTACTATTTTCACACAATAGTTGAATTTTGCTTGTTCCAGCATGTATATAAATTACCTGGCTTTTTGTTAATCCCATCTAAGTGACCATTCCTTTTTTACCTTGTTTGACTATTCTGATTTATTTTAAAATCACAATCCACATTTAGTGAGAGGAAAATTTCTTTTTATTTCGTAGTTTATCATTCTTGTCACTTATATAAGTGACAAGAATGATAAATTATAAGTATCACTTATTTTATTATTAAATTTTATTAATCATAAAATACCCAAATACCTAATATTGGAAACATAACAATAAGCAAGCCAGCAGCTATGCTTTAAGTCTGGACATTCTAAAATGGAAAAAATGCAAAGAAAAATATAGCTCTAAGAGGGGAAGTTTAGGGGCGTGGAGACAAATGCACTTTTCCAAGCCGCCTCCTGGGTATCCGTCCAGCTAGGGGTTACAGTTTGTTAATTTAAGGAAATACGACGGAGACCGAAGGTACTGGCGCAGCGTTTATGTTACTGACCAAATATCCACCCTAGAGGAAGTAGTACTGCCCGGGTTGAACTGCGGAAACCAAACCCAAGTCTGCGGGGTCAGGAGTAGTTTCAAAGACTGGGCTCCACAAGGCAACATCGAACTGGATTAAACGTTATCATTTACCTTTATTATTAGTATAATACTTTTAAGCTAATATACACCTGCACATTCCTAAATGCCCCGAGACTGGACGACCTCAGAATGCCTCGCTTGTCTACATTCGATTTTCTGCATAATCAGAAAAAATGGAGGCGAGCTTTGTCTACTTTGGCCCCGCTCGAAACCAGCGACCTCGGGCCGAGGCGCCCAGACCTCGCGGCCGGATGGCGGCTCGAGTCCGCGGGGACGCGCGCGGCACGCGAGGACTCGGCCTGCCCCACCCGGCCGCCCCGGAGCCCGCTGTCCTCCGCCAACCCCCGGAGCAGCGGGCCCGGCGCGGGAGCGCGTGGCGTCACAAAGCCCAGTCGGAACGCTGGGGCCGGCGCCGAAGCCGAGGGCGCCCGGGGCGAACCCACTAGCGGCCCTCCCTGGCGGAACGGCAGGCGCGCGAACCCTTCATCTCGCCCCGCCTCCCCTACCCCCGCCGCAGGGGCCGCAGCGCCGCGGCGGCTCGGGCGCCGCAAAGCGTCCTGGGAGAGCCGGCTCGCACCGGAAGGACGCGCGGGCGCTCGGCGGCAGCGAGGTTATAAAAGGGAAGGAGCCGGCGGCGGGCGGAAGTGGGCGGTTCAGCTGCTCCCGGCGCTGTTGTTTGGTGTTTGCGCTTCTCGAGGGGCGTTCTGTGGTGGGCCGCCGGTGCAGGCCGCAGTGACAGGGCCGCTCGCCCCGCAACTCCTAGCCTCGGCGCAGCGTCCAGATCGCGACTTACGCGACCCGCAGGCCCAACATGGCGCAGGAGGTGTCGGAGTACCTGAGCCAGAACCCGCGGGTGGCCGCCTGGGTGGAGACGCTGCGCTCCGACGGCGAGACCGACAAACACTGGCGCCACCGCCGCGAGTTCCTGCTCCGCAACGCCGGGGACCTGGCCCCCGCCGGCGGCGCTGCCTCCGCTCACCCGGAGGAGGCCGCCGACGCCGAGAGCGGGACCCGCAGTCGGCAGCTGCAGCAGCTCATCTCCTTTTCCATGGCCTGGGCCAACCACGTCTTCCTCGGGTGCCGGTGAGTGAGCCGGCGTCCCTGAGCTGCTCTCGCGGTTTTGTCCGGAGCTTTCGGCGGAAGGGGAAGTGGTGGAAGCGCGGGAATCCGCGGGACAGGCTGCCCTCTAAGGGCGAGAAGGGCGTCTCTGCCATGGTTACCAGTCTGGAGGTGCCCCCGTTGGGTGGGGAGCTGGCGGTGGAGTTGTTTGTTGGCGATGAGCTCACAACGCTCTTGGGGGAGAGGGGCACTGAATCTAAATTAGGTTTGTAAGAAGGGATCCCGCCTCCCAGACCCCGGGCGTTTGTTTACGGCGTTCCAGGAAACAGAATGTTCCTGGCGGTTGATTCCGTTTCTTGATTACAACCAGGAAATGCAGTTCCTGTGGCCTGTTTTCGTACCCCAGAGGTGGCAGCTTAGCAAAAACACTTCCTAAAGTGTCTTTCCCTTCCTTTTTTCAGGTACCCTCAAAAAGTTATGGATAAAATACTTAGTATGGCTGAAGGCATCAAAGTGACAGATGCTCCAATCCATACAACAAGAGACGAACTGGTTGCCAAGGTGAAGAAAAGAGGGATATCGAGTAGCAATGGTTAGCAGATCATAGATGTGAACATACATAGGAGTTTAGAACTTAAATTTGATGTTATTAGGAATTATCGTTATTACTAAGTTTTTAACAAGTTAGAATTTATATAATGTTATTAATCAAATTGGAATGTTAAACCTAAATTGTGTCTCTGTGTTTTAGGCTTTGAATTTGATAGTTTCCTTTGACTTCTGTGAGATTTTGAAGTGTGAAATATTGTCTATGCTGTTGATTTTTTAATATTAGAAATTATTGAGGGGACTTCCCTGGCGGTCCAGTGATTAAGACACCGCGCTTCCACTGCAGGGGGCACGGGTTGGAGCCCTAGTCAGGGAACTAAGACCCACATGCCCTGCGGGGCGGCCAAAAAACAGAAAAAATATAACAAAAAAATTTTTTAAATGAAAAGATTATTGGTGTTATTCAGCGCTGTTTTAAGAAATTAATGAAGTTATTCCACAGTTTTTAAAGGATCTACAAATCCTGAAATGTTTTCATCTTGTGCCTTTATTTTAATATGAGTATCTGTCTTGTAAATCTTCAGCTGATACGTATGAGGTAGGCTTAGTCACATACTTGTTTTCGTTTTTTTCAGAAGGGGTAGAAGAGCCAACAAAAAAACGAGCCATAGAAGGAAAAAACAGTTCTGCGGTTGAGCAAAAAGATCATGTGAAAATTCCTGCCAAAACAGAGCGTGCATCAGCTCAGCAGGAAAGTAGTTCAGCATGTTCGGGATCAACTACCAAGTCAGAGAGTAGTGGGAACTCAGCTCGGAGCTCTGGCACCCTGAGTCAGAATAGCTCCACAAGTGATGGAGAGCGCTCTGTTTCCAGCCAAAGCAGCAGCATTCCCTCTCAGGTAACAGCGGTAGGGTGTGGAAAAGCTTCTGAACCAGAAGCTCCAGATAAACATGGTTCAGCGTCGTTGGTTTCTTCGTTGTTGAAATCCAGTGTGAATAGTCATGTGACCCAGTCCGCTGATTCCAGACAGCAAAGTGGATCCCCGAAAAAGAGTGCTTTGGAAGGCTCTTCAGTCTCAACCTCTCAGAGCACCTCAGAGATTGAGGTGCCCTTGTTGGGCTCCTCAGGAAGCTCAGAAATAGAGTTGCCACTGTTGTCTTCTAAACCTAGTTCAGAGACAGCTTCAAGCGGGTTAACTTCCAAAGCTAGTTCAGAGGCAAGTGTTTCATCATCAGTTTCTAAAAACAGTTCCTCATCAGGCACATCTTTACTAACCCCCAAGAGCACCACCTCAGCAAACACGATGCTGACTTCCAAAAGCACTTCGCAGGTAGCTGCATCACTGTTAGCTTCCAAGAACAGCTCCCAGACCAGCGGCTCTTTGGTTTCCAAAAGCACTTCCATAGCAAGTGTGTCCCAGCTGGCTTCTAAGAGTAGCTCTCAGAGTAGCACGTCACAGCTGCCTTCTAAAAGTACTGCGCAGGCGAGCGAGAGTTCTGTCAGATTCTCTTGTTGCAAGTTAACCAATGAAGATGTGAAACAGAAGCAGCCTTTTTTCAATAGACTGTACAAAACGGTGGCATGGAAGTTGGTGGCCGTTGGTGGCTTTAGTCCCAGCGTGAATCACGGAGAGCTCCTAAACGCAGCTGTCGAGGCTCTGAAAGCAACGCTGGATGTGGTTTTTGTCCCGCTAAAGGAACTGGCAGATCTGCCTCAAAACAAGAGCTCTCAAGAAAGTATTGTTTGTGAACTGAGATGTAAGTCTGTGTATTTGGGCACTGGCTGTGGAAAAAGCAAAGAAAACGCAAAAGCAGTTGCATCAAGAGAAGCCTTGAAGTTATTTCTCAAGAAAAAGGTGGTGGTAAAGATATGTAAAAGGAAATACAGAGGCAGTGAAATCGAGGACTTAGTACTCCTCGATGAAGAGTCAAGGCCTGTCAACTTGCCTCCAGCATTAAAACATCCTCAAGAATTACTGTAATAATGTCCAAAATGTCACTGTGTACAATATCTGGTATTTGAAGAGAAAAACTGGCTTACTTTTGTATAATATGAAACACAGGCTTTCACAAATTTTGTATTGCTTTTTTCCAGTTTTGCAGAAAATTTACATTCTAGTTCTCTTCACACAGTGGAAGTTGTAAATAATTTGTGGATGACAGTATACATTAAAAGGTTTATGCATTAGCAGCATACCAGTATGCTGTTTTATTTGCTGAAAAAAATACTGTCTTCTATTTTTAATGACACATTAGGTACGATGTGTAGTTCTGTAGTCTTAAAATTTTTGTACTACTTTGAATTTGGTGAAAATGTATTAAGTTGTCTACCATGCTTTTTTTTTTTCTAGCTGAATAAACCTTCACATCAAAGAAAAGGGGACCATAGTATTTGTCTGAAAGTCTGTGAAGCTTAAGGTTAAGAATGTTGGCTATAATGTTGAACATGTCTGTTAAAGAATAAAAGAGAAAATAGTTGCCTCAGACTATTTTTATGAGAAGCTGTAAGCATTTTTTAGATATAAAGCAGTGTTAAATACTTAAGGTTATTTTATTCTGAAGTTGTTTGAAATTCACCATGATTTTGACCTCTGCAGATTCTTTAAGTGGGTTAATTTATGTTTTGAGGTAAAGTACAATTTACACTTTTTCTTAAAGACGTAAATGTGGGTTTCTATATTAAGCATATTTTGTGACTACTACTATTAACAGATTGATTTGTTTAGATATTAAATGCTTTAAGCTATTTTACCTTTTCAAGAAGTTGTGGTTTTTCTTTTCGCCCCCCCCACCCCCCGTAGTCAGAACCAATTCCTGCGATAGGCTTCCTGCGAATTCCTGTCACCTGTCACTAGTCGTCGTAAATTGCAACTAGGTAATTTTTCATAGCTGATAACACAGCTTTTTATGGGTAGACAAGTTAACAGTTTGCAAATCTAGAACTGGGTGGGTTTTTTGTTTACAAAACCTCGTAGAAGAACACTGGGCAGAATAAGAGAAGCCAAGCTCAGCTCTTTAATGAGCCTGTTGAGTGAATTACATTTGTTGGTTAAGAAAGGAAATCCTGCTTCTGTGTCTTAGGTGATTCGGACTGTATTATCCTTTGTGACCTTTTTCTGGCTTTCTAGTTGCTGCACTTTGAGCAGTGATGGTGATAATGTACTGAGAAAAACCAGGAAATGGCCTTGTGTGTGGCAGTAGTATTGGAGTAGGAAAATTGGACATAAGTAGTAAAATGTAAGTCATGAAGTTATTTCTATTTTATATTCTAGAAATAATAGGGGATACTTTATATACCTGAATTGAAATAATCAATTGTTTTTATTTCACTAGGTAACTTTTAAAAAAGTTTATTTTTGAGCATGTTAAATTGGATACCAAAGTTTAAAGTCCATATTATGTAAATGGGGTTGCCTTTATATAATACATTGTGAGGAGAAATAACATGAGTGTTGTGAAACCAGTTTTAATTACCTCAGTTTCCTCAGCCTTGGAATGTATATTTTGTGGGACAATGATTGCAAGAAAAGTAAGAATAAATTTCTGTAATGTATCTAATAAGGTGGTTTAGTAATTTCCTGAATTGGCTAAATTTCAAGTTAATATAAAAGTTACTGAAAATATTTTAAATTACAGTAAACTTCTTATATGGTTGAATTGCAGGAAGCTGCTTAATGTAAAAACAAACATTAATAAACGTTTTCTATAACTATTAAAAGCTTATAATCAGAATTTAAAGAACCCTTGATTTAAGAGAAATGCATATTTTACAATTCTTCAAAATAGTGTCGTGCAGAAGAAAACAAGCTTTGGAATCTTGAGATAGAATCTTGGCTCTTCCTCTTTAAGTAGGCATTTAACCCTTTAACTTTAACTGGGAATTTAACCCTTTACCTGTAAAATAGAAGAGCTGCCTCAGCTGTGAGGATCAAAGTACATACCACAGTTGAGGAATTGCTTATATGTGTATTCTCATTTTCTCAGAACCTGATGAGTAACTATTGTCGTTTGGTCCATTTTTCAGATGAAACTGAAAAAGTAATTTGGTCAAAGATCAAATTCAAGCCCATATCTGATTCCAGAGTCCAAGCTCTTACTATGTTTTATTGCTTATTACCTTTCTCACTTCTCTAAATGATGACGTTTCTGAAAATCCCCCTCAGACTGGTTTCCTACTAGTTTTAAGTGACCACATCATTCCAAAGGCTCATTTCCTTGAACTGAGTCGCAGAAGGAGATCTAATGTTTGTACTGCTTCTCCTTAGTATCTGCATGTCTTGAATATTCTTGACTAGGGAATTATCCCATATGGGTGCAGTTGAAGTTTGTTAAAATAATTTGGAATCAAGTTTACTGAATAGGATATTGAGAGGAAATACTGATTTTTCTTCTAAATCAATGAGGTGAGATGATGACCTGAAACTAATTTTTCTTGATGGTGCTAAAATCCAGAATTTTTTTTTTTTTTAACGGTAAAGTTAGAGAGTTGACTTCAAAGAATGGTTTTGTTAGGAGTTTTTAACCCGAATTTTTGGGGCCTGCCACTGCTGCCATTGGCTGGGATGACTGTCATGAGGATATGTATAATTCCAAGGCTTTTGGTATGTGTTATCAAAAGCATGCTCCATTTTAAATTAGGTAAAAAGGGGCCATCGTTTTCCCTGCCAAGTACAGCTTTTCTTGGTACGGATTTCTCCTTCCTCTTTGGATTCCTGAGCGATGGCAGTGAGGTGGTAACCAAAGCAAGCAGCGACTGGGAACCAGGTCAGTCTTAAATTTGTGTTGTTACTAGTTGAAAGGGAATTTGTAGGCTTTGTCTTAAAAAATGGTGCCGAAGCCCTATATCGACTCACTGCCTAGACACTGGCAAATCTATGGGTATCTCTTTGAGCAAGACTTTAAAGAAAATAAATTTGTATGGTTGATGATTAAAGAAATTCTTTGTAGCTTTTTACCGTTTAAACAAAAACATAAATTCAGGGTCGTCAAGCCATTAATGTTCCTACTCCCTCTCTGCAAAAAAAAATTAATAGAAATTTCAGTGAATGTAGCTTAGTTGCTATCCAGCTAAAACATTCCTTTTTCCTTTTCTTCCCTTATTACCAGCTTTACTCTATCCACTTTTCTATTCTGTTCTTTAGAAAGACTACTGAAGGAAGATCATTATCTAAAAATCCTAATTTTTAAAGTTCTCTTTATCTGTTCCTTTGTGGTTTATACAGCAAGAAAAGTAGTGTAGTTAGTGGACAAGGTCCCAAACAAAATGGACTAACTTGGAAGGGGGGGAGAAAGGTAATACTAAACAGGAAGGGTTAGATACAGTATATTCTTTTTAGTAAAAGCTAGAGATTTCACGTGCCAGTCCTTAACACAAAGCAAGCAAATACTTTTTGTGATCTTGAAACTCTCATGAGTAGAATCAGAATCCTCCTTGGAAGTCATTAGGAAAACCAAACTAACAGCATAAACAGTAAGTATATGGAGTAATAAAACTACTATGATATGAAGTGGAACTATTACACATAATGTACATAAAACTTGACGAGGAGTGTAAAGACATGCACAAAAGGATAATCACCTAGTGTTTTCCTTACGACTGTTTTCATGTTTGTCAGTTTACCAGGGCTCGGACATGGAAATGATAAAACCCGATAAAACTCTGATAAAACCCGATAAAACTCTGAATATGTGATCAGTGGTTTTCAAACTTTCTTTTAGTCATATTTCTTCAAAGAAAAATGGAGCCCTGTGTGTGTAAAACAGCGAGGGGCAGACCTACTTTGAAAGAGGGCAGCCATACCGTGTCGATGAATTCCTCTACCTTCCTTTCTCAATTCCTTGGCACCACCTTGGACTGGACAGAAGGGGGTTTAGCGACTATGAGGCCTGGTGTAGATGCCAGCTTCCTTCTGCAACTGGTATTAGAGTGATGTAAGGCAGAAAGTTACCAGTTTACTAAATGGAATTAATCTGTTTTAAAGTAAAATGCCATATTCGAATTTGCAATTAGTAGGGACTCAGGTCAGGCTTAAGGGACCATCACGTAAATTAACATTTAGATAACACCAAAAATAGCTACCATTTCTTACTTTTTGCGAATTGTAATTGCAGAAGTCCATATATAAATTATTAAATGCCCACATAATGATTACCTAGATCAAAAACCAAAATTGCAGTGCAAGGACTCACCATGTGGGTAGCTGCACTTATTGGGTGCCTGTAACATACTGATGCTTTGTGTACGTCTTACCTAAGCCTCCTTACCCTTAGGTGGGTTGGTATTGTTGATCCTATTTCACAAATGAGAAAACATGACCATTTTGACTTGTTTCTCTCAAATCACAGAACAAGTAAATGTTGACGTAGGGACTCAAATCCAGCGTTCTAATTTGGGGCACTGAATGTGGATGCCAATGAGACATGTTGGCCCATGATATTTGTTTATGTACTAGAAAATAGTGTAATCACACTTGGAAGAAAATTTGAGAAATTTTATTTAACAATTTAAATTAGGAAGTTTGTAAAGAAGTAAACTTTAAGGGAAGTTGCTCAAATATGGATCTGAAAAAATCATTGGAAAATATTTTCTAGACATTATTTGTAGAATTTTAAAGGGACAATCTGCAGAGGCAGTGGTATAATCAGTGATGTAACCAATGGTTGAAACAAATTATGTACCTAATGAATCCTGTCTCATTACTCTTCACCATTTGTATATTATTACTTTCCTACACTAGCTGAGGAAAAAAAAATGGTTCTCATGAAATAAAAACTCAGAGGTCCACAGAGGCATCTCTAGTTTGTCATACCTGTGTGGACTGTCATGGATTACCTAACGAGGGAGTTACACACATGCCCAATAACCTGCAATTTGGAAACCAGTATGGGATAAAGTATGTGCACCTCTGTCCTCGTTTTTCATTTCAAAATATTGAATGCGATTAACAAGAGAAATATGATAAAGGTAAAATAAGAATACTATTCTGAAAATACTCATTCCTTTACCTTGAAATTCACATTCTCTGGCAGTCATTCTGCCATTATGGCTCATATAGGGAAGGAGAGAAGGATAATGTGACTTTAGGGAAGTCCACGCAGAGATAGCAAGGAAAGAAAAATGAACCATTCCAGCCCTAGCAGATTCTGCGGAGGGTAAGGCAGGGAAGCGGGCATTCCAGGCAAGTGGGTCCTGACCTCTCCTCGACAGCATGAACTTCGCGTGTGTCAGTATTGCAGCGTTGGGAGTAATGACAGTTCCCGTGTAATGAGCCTGCCTCATCTATCCTCTGACTGTAATCAAAGAATGCATCCTTCCTTAGGAGGGTCCGAGAGATTGAAACAAAGAGGGCTTGAATAAAGAAATCCTGAAGAAATCGAGACCTTGAATCCAAAGCTGCTGAGCTGCACAGCACAGGGCAGCATTCACATGGAATTCCGTGGATGTCATTCAGTGCACTGATGTCCTTGGGGTTGCGGAACAAGGTGGCCCTTTTGGGGATCCCTGAGATTGCTGTACAAGTAAACTTAGAAAAATCTTACTTTAAAAAAGTAATTTGAAATAAATACTGGTGGTAGCATAAAAGTTCTAACGAACTGTTATTGGTGGTACATATGCTAAAGGTACTTGATAAAGCTTGGGGCACTATTTATATTTGGTCAGGCATTACTTTGCCCAACACATACTTCTAGGGGAGGAATTATTTCGAGACAGTAGCCTAAAATCAAATCATACCAGGTGAAGCACGGCTGCTTGGGTTCTGGTAAAGATTTCTTTTTCTCTATTCACAACCTTGGGGGAAATTCAGGAACTAAGGAGATGAAGACCAAACGTCAGCTCAAGTATGGAATAAAACAGGGTCCTCTGCGTTCTTTCCTTAATTACCCCAAGTTTTCTTCTGAACATTCTGTGTAAACCCAACGGCTCTTGCTCAGTTTCCCTTTGATATTTCTTTCTTTGCTTCATTTATTTATTTTTTTCTCAGTTGTTACCTTTTGCTGTTGTGAGCTAACAAATGAGTAAAGATTTAAGCTTTTTACTTTCTGAAACCATGGACGATAGTACATACGTCAGACATCCTGTAAATTTCAGTGTAATAATGGTTCTGAGAGAATCATGAAAGACAGCTGCTGACCCCTTTTTGATCATTGTCAATATAAAGCAAGAGGGGAAAGGACTGGGAGATAGAAATAGTATAAGGTCAGCTCAAGAATTTTTTATAGACTTTGGTGGCTTTTCAGAATTCAAAATTCTATCCTTTCTTATTGTAAGGGAATTTATGCTGCCGTATATCAAAGCAAAGCTTCCCTACTGAGTCTTGGCCTAGAGCAGACAAACTAAAATGACAATAACAACATACTGATTTTCTATTGCCACTGTAACAAATTACCACAGATCTGGTGGCTTAAACGATACAAATCTGTAAGTTAGAAGTCCAGTGGGGTCCCCCGGGCTCACATCAAGGTGTTGGCTGCTCTGCTTACCCTCCGGAGGCTCTGAAGGAGTCTGCCTCCCGTGTCTTTTCCAGCTTCTAGAAGCGCTTGCATTCTTAGCTCACGACCCTCTTCCTCCATCTGCAAAGCCAGCGAGGGTGGCTTGAGTCCTCAAGCCGCATTGCACCGACCCTGCTTCTGCTGTCACCTCTTTTTCTGACCCTGACTTCTCTGCCTCCCTTTCCCACTTACAAGGACCCTCGCGATTATACTGGGTTCACACAGATAGTCTCCCTGTTTTAAGATCATCTGGTTAGATGGTCATCTGATCAACTTTTTTAACTCCATCTGCAACGTTAATTCTCCCTTGCCATGTGACGTAATGTGTTCGCAGGTTCTAGGGAGTCCACAAAGAGGTGTGAATTCACCACCAACATTTATCTTAAGAATGTTGGCTTTCTAACTTCATAAATCACAAAGTGTTAACTGCCTTACTGCTGAGCAAGACAGTGTGTGGAAGGTGTTACAGCTTAAAAATGAGTTCCGCTGAGCAGCGCGACACATTGCTATAAGACGACTTACTGATTTTAAATGATGGCTGATCACAAGTGCTTCCTCAACCATTTAATCCCTCAAGTCTAATAAGGGAACCTCTTTTTACTCCACGGATCCTTCAATAAGAGACTTTCTCTTAAGGGTCAAATAATAGAAGTAACATAGAAGCTGAGATGGCCAACAAGTTGACAGTTTTTCAAGGCCTCGTTTGGGTCATAGTAGACAGAACGAATACAACTTTGCCCTAAAGAGGCTGGAGGGTGTGGAAATAGAGGAAAGTAAGTACTCTGTGGCTGACTTCACTTACCTACTGCCTGACTGACCTCGCAAATGTTAAATGTCAGCTTCTCACTGCTGAGCAAAATACATCTTAAATTTATAGCTCTCAAGTATAATTGGACAAATAGAAGGCATGTATAACTATTAAAGCACTCAATTCTACATTCTTCATAGTCATATAAGTATATAATAAATAATCCTAGGCATTTGAAAAATCACACTGATTGACTTTAAACATCTAAAATGTCACTGCAAGTATCTAAGGGGTAAAAGGGAAGTGTTCGTGAGGAACATGACATGTTCTGCTCCAGATAATACGTATACTTCTAAAATCAGAGTTATGTTTAAAGAAAGAAAAACAAATTTACAAATCCCAATTTTGTGTACTTCAAAGAAAAATATCTTTATTTGGAAAGAATATCTTTATGCCATTATTATACCACTTTCAAAACATTTTTAGGGCACCTCTTTTGGAATTGCCTTGTGTTCCAGAAGCACATTCTTTGGAATTGCCTTAGCGATTTAGTGGTAGAAAATATTTGTATTTTGTCGATTGATTTGATTTTTACTTTTACTTGAGTTTATGGTACAAAGTGCACTTATCAGATTGGGCCTCAAATATCCTCATCAGGTTAGATGATTCACAAGCCCTCACTTAAGGGTTTAAAGCTGTAGGACCAGAACAAAGGTGAGTTACTTCTGTGTATTCAGGAGTTGGCAATAGCTCTCCAAGCAGCTAAAGAGGTTGTCCTGTGCTGGGCACCTTCACTGACATCTGAATTGAGACCAAGAGGCTCGGGGGGAGGGGGGTGTATGGGGAAAGTACAATAAAGTTCTCAGTGCCTCAGGGATAATTCTCCAGAGGGATGTTTAACCACAAAATGGGAAAGATGTGCTGGTACAGACGTCCTGTAGAGTGACAATGTGAAAAATTAGCTACTGGGACTCCCCGGTAAGTTCTTCCCAGGGCCCACACTGTAAGACGATGGTCATTAAAGTCACCCAGTTACCCAGGTCCTGGAGCACACCCTCTCCCCGTTCTCAACGTCTTTTCCTCCAACAAGACCCCAAACAATTATGCCCCAGAAAGAAAAATTATGCCCCTAATTTTTTGGTCATCACTGACTTCCTGGAGAAGCTTTTCTCATTAAAATAATCTCCAATGTTTTGTTCCATTCCAACAGTTAAGAGATGGCAATCACAAACACAGTACGTGCTCTAAAATCTGATGTAAGCTGTAAAAAGGATAAATCATTCAATCAGTAAAATTGGTGAAATAGCCAAGAAAATGACTTGTGATATAACTCACAACCCATGGATGTCACACTCATGAAAAGGGCTGCTTCCTCAGGAGAGGAGAGAGCCAGCCTCATAAGATTATGCTTTTTTAGGCAAAGTCCATCTCCAGAGAGTCTGACAGCAGCCTACCTCTCTAGTCTTTTCCCACCTTCCTTGAGTCTCCGTATTGCACATGACACTCTGCCACCAGGAGGCAGCATTAGGGCATTGATTTTTCAGGGAATAAACAAAAACACAGATAAACATCTTATTCGACAAACATGTATTGGGTATTTTATGTGCCAAACACCTAAGGAGTTTACATTTACTAGAAAATGGAATGGTGCTAACAGGTATCAAAAGCAAAACTGCCTACTTCCAATTTTGCTGATAGCTTAGCTGAACAACATGATCTCTTCCAAATACCCAAGTCAACCTTTTAACAAACATTGTATTTTTCTCTTATTTCTCACTTCCAGCCCCTCTTCCTGTGATTAGTCCCACCTGTGGATGCATGAGAGTTCAGAGAATGCTCTGATCAATTCTAAGTGAGGCAAAGAAATGGTCACTATTGGCCACTCCTTTCTTAAAATTACAGACAGCATGTCAGACTTTTCCCAATGTCATTGTAGGAATTATTTGTTTGTTTTCCTCTGGGCCGCAAAGCCTGAATTATTTATTATCTGGTCCTTTACAGAAAAAGTTTGCTGATCCTTGATCTGACCTATCATCATCCTTCCTTGAACAAACTCGGAAGATTCCAGATGGTACCTGAAGAGTTTCTGTCTGCTTCTTCCAGCACCCTGGCCTTGCTTGCTTCCTTAAACACATCAAGTCCTTCCCCTCTTCGGGACTTTAATACTTGCTGCACCCTTTACATGGAATGCCTTTAAAGGGTCGTTCTCATCCTTAGGTCTGATCTCAAATATCACTGACTAGAGTGAGTATCCCTCGCTCCCAGGAATCACAAATCCTTCTCTATTTCCTTCATAATTATCTCGCCTATGTTTTGCTTAGTCATTGTTTCCTCCACTAGGATGGGAGCTTCCAGAGCCCAGGCACCTACTGTCTTGTTCATCAGTGACTGGCACTTAGTAGGTGCTTGGTAATTTTTAAAATTGTAGTAAAATACACAGAACACAAAATGTTTCATTTTAAGTGTACAGTTCACGGGCATTAAGTACATTCACATTGTTGTGCAACCATCACTACCATCCATCTCCAGAACTTTGTCATCCCCATGCCTCCTACCCCCAGCCCCTGGCAACCACCATATTCTACTTTCTGTCTAGGTACCTCCTATAAGTAGAAACATACGTGTCCTTTTGTAACTTGCTTATTTCACTTAGCATAATATCTTCAAAGTTTATCCATATGGTAGCATGGGTCAGACTTCTGTAGCTTTTTAAGACTTCCTTTTCCTTTCCTTTATATGTACATATCACATTTTGTTTATCCATTCATCCATCTATGAACACTGTAGGAATTTCTTAATTAAAAAAATAATCTTATGAATAGTAAACATTTCCTGGGTCTTTTAAATTAGGCTTAACTGAGCTTTAAAATTACAACTAACGGATGTACAGTTAGTATATGCTTAATTTTACATCTGAAATATTCCCACTAGCAAAACCAAGAGAGTAATCAGCATGTGCATTCAATACTACTGAGGACAAGAAAAGGGGTAAGACTATATTATCGATTTTGGAAATATTCATAAGTTCTTTTGTATCAGACTATGTTTATTGTTAAAGCAGAATACAAATGCAATTTCATTCAATTTTCTTAATTTAAAAACAGCACCTAGATTGGCAATGCTTTTTTTAATTAACAGGAATCTTCTTAGAAAACCATTTTGTGCTACCTAATTAAAATTTCAATTTCACAGTTATGGAGCCAAGGCTAAAGGAAAAACTGAAAGAATAAGTGGTCTGAACATAAGGAAAATGTTCAGACAGAGGAACAAAACAGAGGAACACAAAGAACAAAGGAAAGCTGGATTTTAGTTATTTATCTAATCACATCAAGTGGCAGTGGTAAATTGAAAAGGATCAGAATAAGCTACCCATAAATGTGCCACTTTGGCATAAGGATTGTTTTGAGCTGATGGCAATTGAGAAGCAACAGATGCAAGAAAAACTCTCTGCTCTCCCCTTTCCTGCCTAAAAGCCGAGCACAAATTTCCATTTTTGAGAATGTCACCCTCTCCTGTACCAGGAAGGGAAAAACAACATTCATCACAGGAGATGCAGATGATACCAAGATGAGTCTGCATAAATGAAACCTTACTAAATAACCCTATCTTCCATTACTTTCCCCCATATATTTACTTTCCCACCGTTTACCACCCACAGAAGTCCAAACCCCTTTTACTTTGTCTTGTCACTTCTCCAGAACTTATCACCCTTTGTTAAGATGGTATATAAGCCCACGGCATTTCATTGTTTCTTTGGCTATTCACTTTATATGAAGGCCTCCATGCATGTGAAAAAATTAAAATATTAACATCAAACAAAATTTGTATGCCTTTTCTCCTGTGAGTCTGTTGTCAGTCTAATTCGCAGGCCCCAGGCACAGAACCTAAGAGGAAAGTTTTCCTCCCCTACATAATTATTTGAGAACTTAATCCACTAGGCATTTGCTCAACAAGTTTTCTTTTAATGAGGAAGGAACAGTGGTGTAATAGAAAGAACTTTGACGTTAGATAAGCCTGGATTGAAATCTTGAATCTACTGTTTAATGTATGACCTTGGGCACGTTATTTAAACTCTGTGCCTCAATTTCTGCATCTATAAAACAAAGATGGTAAGACCCACTTAATGTCATTGTTATGAGAGTTAAATAAGATGAAATAGGTAAAATATTTTGATTTGTATCTCTGTTGTTAAAATAAAGATGGTTGAGAAGAGATAAGAGTTTAGGAAGCAGGATAGATAAAATGTGAAACTTGAGCTTTTCTCTCTTTCTCTCGTTGGAGCTAACGTAGAAGTACATGGGGGCCCATTGGGTTAGCTGGCAGTTCTGTGCAAAGAACTTTGCAACTGAAAGAGGATATCGAGAAAAATCCAAGATCCCAAAGAGTATAAAAGAAAGCACAGAAGGGAAGTAACTGTTGTAGATATTGCCGAATGATTCACAGGAGGACGGGAGAAGGAAGGAAAAGAGAATACCTACCTGAATATCAAGACGTAGCAAGAGCCTTTACTCAATAATTCTGCTTCGAGGGGCCTCTATTAAGGGCATAATCCAAAATACATAAAAACAATTGAGCACACAGATGGTCATCTCAACCTTATGAGATAGAGAAAAACTAAAAACAACATGAATGACCAAACATTGTAATTAACTTATAGTATTTTTATATGATGGAATATTACTTAACCATTATAAACAATGCAAATGAGTATATACATTATCAGCTCAATTATGTAAAAAAAAGTACACAGATGAAAAAAAGACTGGAAAGACATACAAAACAAAGTTATTACAAAGAATTAAAAGTACTTAACTTTGGGTGGTAGATTGTGAATGTCGAAATTCGATGTACTTCTTTTTAGTGTTGCCTATTTTGAAAATTTCTACCCTTAATCAGAGTCATTTTTATAACGCTCCCTCTTGAAAAAAACACCACCACCACAATAAAAGGTACTCAAAATCCATATGCAGGAAAAATATCTGTAGTGCAGGCATTCTTTGTTATTGATTAAAAGGAGATCTGATCACTTCAGGCTTCAGATTTGCAGGTGGCAAGATGGAACTTAAAGAGCCTGAGACCTGTGTTCCCTCCAGTGCGGGAGGGCCTCCTCTGACTCCACACGGAGAAGGCCTGCACATTTTCGATAGTAAATTTAGATTCTCAACTGAAGCGTCAGAATTTTGTACTTAAAGCATGGAAGAGAGAACCCTGGTTAGACCTTGGGGGCTGTAGGTCCCAGTATTCCACATTACCATAAAAAGACCTCAATACGACTGTTGGAGAACATTTGATATTGAACAGGACCGTGTGCACATACTTGATCACAAGAGATTTAAATCTGATAACTCAATCAGATGACTTCTCACTCCCTGTTGCTGGCAAGAGTTTGTGCTTCTCTACAGCAGGCGCTTTTGTCCTTCAGAGACCACAACTAGGAACGAATGACCGTGTTATGACTCAGACAGTGTATTTTCCTCCTGCTGCAAATAGGATCTTCCATGGGCCATTCCACAGGGACTTTTTTTTTTTAGAGTTCCATTGTTCCTCTAGCTCAGAATTTTAAATAACTATAGGGACTTCCCTGGTGGTGCAGTGGTTAAGAATCCGCCTGCCAGTGCAGGGGACACGGGTTCAAGCCCTGGTCCAGGAAGATCCCACATGCCGCGGAGCAACTAAGCCCGTGTGCCACAAATACTGAGCCCATGTGCCACAACCACTGAGCCCATATGCCACAACTACTGAAGCCCATGCGCCTAGAGCCCGTGCTCTGCAACAAGAGAAGCTATCGCAATGAGAAGCCCGTGCACCACAACGAAGAGTAGCCCCCGCTTGCCACAACTAGAGAAAGCCCGTGTGCAGCAACGAAGTCCCAAGGCAGCCAAAAATAAATAAATAAATTAAAAATAAATAAATAAATAAATATAGGCTCTGTGGCCCTCATCTGATTTGCAGGAAATATTTGAGCAAATTTAGGCCAAACTCAAGAATGGCAGGCTGATGCCAAAGTAGCAACAAAGCTTTCTTCGTTCTTGCCTCCTCAGGAGCTACCCATCTCTTTGTTTTTAGATTTTCTAGGTGAGTCAGTTAATGTACTGTGTCTCCTTGCTTATAGGCAAACATATTAGACTTTCTGACAGTTCTCACTGAAATCACTCTCTCTTGACCTTAAGTATTCCCCACCCTTTCTCTCTGAATGACTATGCCCGTATATGCATAGAAAATCTCTGGAAAGACTGATAAGAAATTGGCTTTCTCTGGGAAAAGGAGCTGGGAAGGCAGGGTGAAGGGTAAGACTATACTTACTTTCACTGTATATCCCTTTTTACTGTTTGGATTTACCATATGCATGTATTTTTTTAATTTTTGAATTTATTTATTTTTTTATATAGCAGTTTTTATTAGTTATCTATTTTATACATATTTGTATATACATGTCAATCCCAATCTCCCAATTCATCCTGCCCACCTCCCCGTCACTTTCCCCACTTCGTGTCCATACGTTTGTTCTCTACATCTGTGTCTCAATTTCTGCCCTACAAACCAGTTCATCTGTACCATTTTTCTAGGTTCCACATACATGCGTTAATATACGATATTTGTTTTTCTTTCTGACTTACTTCACTCTGTATGACAATCTCTAGATCCATCCACATCTCTACAAATGACCCAATTTCGTTCCTTTTTATGGCTGAGTAATATTCCATTGCACATATGTACCACATCTTCTTTATCCATTCGTCTGTCGATGGGCATTTAGGTTGCTTCCATGACCTGGCTATTGTAAGTAGTGCTGCAATGAACATTGGGGTGCATGTGTCTTTTTGAGTTATGGTTTTCTCTGGGTATATGCCCAGGAGTGGGATTGCTGGGTCATATGGTAATTCTATTTTTAGTTTTTTAAGGAATCTCCATACTGTTCTCCATAGTGGCTGTATCAATTTACATTCTCACCAACAGTGCAAGAGGCTTCCCTTTTCTCTACACCCTCTCCAGCATTTGTTGTTTGCAGATTTTCTGATGATGCCCATTCTAACTGGTGTGAGGTGATACCTCATTGTAGTTTTGATTTGCATTTCTCTAATAATTAGTGATGTTGAGCAGCTTTTCATGTGCTTCTTGGCCATCTGTATGTCTTCTTTGGAGAAATGTCTATTTAGGTCTTCTGCCCATTTTTGGATTGGGTTGTTTGTTTCTTTAATATTGAGCTGCATGGGCTATTTATATTTTTTGGAGATTAATCCTCCGTCTGTTGATTCGCTTGCAAATACTTTCTCCCATTCTGAGGGTTGTTTTTTCGTCTTGTTTGTAGTTTCCTTTGCTTTGCAAAAGCTTTTAAGTTTTTTAGGTCCCATTTGTTTATTTTTGTTTTTATTTCCATTACTCTAGGAGGTGGATCAAAAAAGATCTTTCTGTGATTTATGTCAGAGTGTTCTTCCTATGTTTTCCTCTAAGAGTCTGGTCTTAGGTCTCTAATCCATTTTGAGTTTATTTTTGTTTATGGTGTTAGGGAGTGTTCTAATTTATTCTTTTACATGTAGCTGTCCAGTTTTCCCAGCACCACTTATTGAAGAGACTGTCTTTTCTCCATTGTATATCCTTGCCTCCTTTGTAATAGATTAGTTGACCATAGGTGTGTGGGTTTATCTCTGGGCTTTCTATCCTGTTCCATTTATCTATATTTATGTTTTTGTGCCAGTACCATATTGTCTTGATGACTGTAGCTTTGTAGTGTAGTCTGAAGTCAGGGAGTCTGACTCCTCCAGCTCCGTTTTTTTCCCTCAAGACTGCTTTGGCTATTTGGGGTCTTTTGTGTCTCCATACAACTTTTAAGATTTTTTGTTCTAGTTCTGTAAAAAACGCCACTGGTAATTTGATAGGGATTGCAATGAATCTGTAGATTGCTTTGGGTAGTATAGTCATTTTCACAATATTGATGCTTCCAATCCAAGAACATGGTATACTTTTCCATCTGTTTTTGTCATCTTTGATTTCTTTCATCAGTGTCTTATAGTTTTCTGAGTACACATCTTTTACCTCCTTAGGTAGGTTTATTCCTAGGTATTTTATTCTTTTTGTTGCAGTGGTGAATGGGATTGTTTCCTTAATTTATCTTTCTGGTCTTTCATTGCTAGTGTGTAGGAATGCAAGAGATTTCTGTGCATTAATTTTTTTTTTTTTTTTGTGGTACACAGGCCTCCCGCCGCCACGGCCTCTCCCATCGCGGAGCACAGGCTCCAGACATGCAGGCCCAGTGGCCATGGCTCACGGGCCCAGCCGCTCCATGGCACGCGAGATCCTCCCGGACCGGGGCACGAACTCGCGCCCGCTGCCTCGGCAGGCGGACCCCCAACCACTGTGCCACCAGGGAAGCCCTGTGCATTAATTTTGTATCCTACAACTTTACCAGTTTCATTGATTAGCTCTAGTAGTTTTCTGGTGGCACCTTAAGGATTCTCTATGTATAGTATCATGTCATCTGCAAACAGTGACAGTTTTACTTCTTCTTTTCCAATTTGTATTCCTTTTATTTCTTTTTCTTCTGATTGCCATGGCTAGGACTTCCAAAACTATGTTGAATAAGAGTGGTAAGAGTGGACATCCTTGTCTTCTTCCTGATCTTAGAGGAAATGCTTTCAGTTTTTCAACATTGAGAATGATGTTTGCTGTGGGTTTGTCATATATGGCTGTTATTATGTTGAGGTAGGTTCCCTCTATGTCCACTTTCGGGAGAGTTTTTATCATAAATTGGTGTTGAATTTTGTCAAAAGCTTTTTCTGCATCTATTGAGATGATCATATGGTTTTTATTCTTCAGTTTGTTAATATGGTGTATCACATTGATTGGTTTACCTATATTGAAGAATCCTTGCATCCCTGGGATAAATCCCACTTGATCATGGTGTATGATCCTTTGAATGTGTTGTTGGATTCTGTTTGCTAGTATTTTGTTGAGGATTTTTGCATCTATATTCATCAGTGATATTGGTCTGTAATTTTTTTTTTGGTAGTATCTTTGTCTGGTTTTGGTATCAGGGTGATGGTGGCCTCATAGAATGAGTTTGGGAGTGTTCCTTCCTCTGCAATTTTTTGGAAGAGTTTGAGAAGGATGGGTGTTAACTCTTCTCTAAATGTTTGATAGAATTCACCTGTGAAGCCATCTGGTCCTGGACTTTTCTTTGTTGGAAGATTTATAATCACAGTTTCAATTTCATTACTTGTGATTGGTCTGTTCATATTTTCTATTTCTTCCTGGTTCAGTCTTGGAAGGTATACCTTTCTAAGAATTTGTCCATTTCTTCCAGGTTGTCCATTTTATTGGCATAGAGTTGCTTGTAGTAGTCTCTTAGGATGCTTTGTATTTCTGTGGTGTCTGTTGTAACTTCTCCTTTTTCATTTCTAATTTTATTGATTTGAGTCCTTGCTGTCTTTTCCTTGATGAGTCAGGCTAAAGGTTTATCAGTTTTGCTTATCTCCTCAAAGAACCATCTTTTAGTTTTATTGATCTTTGCTATTGTTTTCTTTGTTTCTATTTCATTTATTTCTGCTCTGATCTTTATGATTTCTTTCCTTCTACTAACTTTGGGTTTTGTTTGTTCTTCTTTCTCTAGTTCCTTTAGGTGTAAGTTTAGATTGTCTGAGATTTTTCTTGTTTATTGAGGTAGGCTATAAACTTCTCTCTTAGAACTGCTTTTGCTGCATCCCATAGGTTTTGGATCATCGTGTTTTCGTTGTAATTTGTCTCTAGGTATTTTTTGATTTTCTCTGATTTCTTCAGTGATCTCTTGGTTATTTAGTAATGTATGGTTTAGCTCCATGTGTTTGTGTTTTTTATGTTTTTTCCCCTGTAATTGATTTCTAATCTCATAGCGTTGTGGTCAGAAAAGATGTTTGATATGATTTCAATTTTCTTACATTTACTGAGGCTTGATTTGTGACCCAAGATGTGATCTCTCCTGGAAAATGTTCCATGTGCACTTGAGAAGAAAGTGTTATCTGCTGTTTTGGGGTGGAATGTCCTATAAATATCAATTAAATCTATGTGGTCTATTGTGTCATTTAAAGCTTGTGTTTCCTTATTAATTTTCTGTTTGGATGATTTGTCCATTGGTGGAAGTGAGGTGTTAAAGTTCCCCACTATTATCGTGTTACTGTCGATTTCCTCTTTTATAGCTATTAGCAGTTGCCTTATGTATTGAGGTGCTCCTGTGTTGGGTGCATATATATTTATAATTGTTATATCTTCTTCTTGGATTGATCCCTTGATCATTATGTGGTGTCCTTCCTTGTCTCTTGTAACATTCTTTATTTTAAAGTCTATTTTATCTGATATGATTATTGCTACTACAGCTTTCTTTTGATTTCTGTTTCATGTGCATGTCTTTTTTTAAAAAAATTCATATAAAGTAAAAAAAAATAGAAATAAAGAGACAATTAGAAATTCTGCTTAAATGGACATTTATATCATGTTCTTGGTTGGGACAATTGTAAAATTGTTCAGTCCCCCACCTTATCTATAAATTTAGTGCAATTCCAATAAAAATCCTAGTGAGATTTTTTACAAGAATCTGGCAAATGAAAGTTAAAATATCTATGAATAAATAATCCCCTCAAACTAGCGAAGATAATTTGAGAAAGTGAAGGGAATTCACCTATCAAATATTAAGACATGGTATTGAGCCAGCAAAACTTAAAAACAGTGTATTTCTGGTAAGGAAAGACAAAAAGACCGAGGGAAAAGAACAGAGTCAATATATAAGGCCAGGAATGTGCACGAGGGCTGAGTCACACAGAGGTGGTATAACAAATCATAGGGGAAAAGGAAGATTATTTAATGGATGATAGAAAAGTGGTTTGCTTCACAGAAGAAAAAATAAAAATTTGTCTCCACTATACACCATACACAAAAATAAATTCCAGTTGGATTAAAGGTGTGAAACATTTTTTAAAAACCTATTAAAAAGAGGAAAATTTCCTTAAAATTTCTTAAAAGAAGCCTCTCAATTTACAAGTGGATATATAAGTATGCCAAAATTAAGTAGTTTCATTCAAAGAAAACATAATGGCAACGTTAACACATAGGTAACTGACTGGGAAGAGATATTTACAATATTGAAAACCAATAAGGGGAAAAATAGCTACAGAGAACTTATGCAAACCTGTAAGAAAAATAAAGAAACAGGAATCAATAAAAGAAAATGGTCAAAGAATTTTCATAAAGAGATTCTCAACCTCACCAGTAATCAAATCCAAACTGAAAAAATAATGTTTTTTTATCCAATAAATTAAACAAGATTAGGAAGTTGGATAGAACCAAGTGATGGTGAGGATGTAAGGAAGGAAGAACCCAAATGTACAACTCATGGAGTGTTAATTGCTGTGGCCCTTTTGTAGGTCAATTTGGCAGTATTTAGTGAAGTGACAAAGTCCACATGCTATTATCTAGTAATTTCATTCCTAGATATACTCTAGAGAAAGTTTTTAATGGTTCACAAGGGAACTTCACAAGTAAGTGTTCATTGTAGTGTTGTTTGTAGTGGCAAAGTTGGAAGCAATTACTACTATGCAATAATAGAGAATACTAAACATTTCTCATCAGTTATAAAAATGCTAAATACATTGTAATAGTTAAGCAGTTATAAAAAAGCAAACAGGTGTCACTTTAAGAAAATGATACTTCTATAAAAGTCTAAATTTATACAACAAATAAAATGAGAATTTGTATTATTAAAAGATTCTTTTAATTTATATCAGGATAATGGAAAAACTTTTATTAGAAACCAGAATACCTGACTCCACTATTCAGGAGCTACTTGACTTCAGGCTAGAATCTAGCCTAGATACTTAATCTCTTCAAGCCTATTCCTTCATCTGTGAAGTTTTTTTTAACTGGATTTATAAAAACAGAATTTACACATAACTAAAAGGGAAATATGCTATATACAGAAAAATCTATTTCTGGATCAATTACTTTCAAGCAAGGTGGGAGGTAGAATATATATATTAAAACATTCTGGAGAATTTAAAGATAGGAATGAGAGTTAGCTATGGGAAGCCCCTATTTTCTCTTTAGAATAAACTCATTACTTCTCTCAGGAAGGAAATGGTCATAGTTTCAGGATAAGTGATATTTATTACAATACAAAGTAGCTCAAATTTTGAAAAAAATTTCAATGTATTTTGTAATTTTAATCAGTCAAAGGGCGGAATGGAAATCTAACTTTGTAAATAGAATATGACTCAACAGTCAAAGGGAAGGACATCTATCTCCAAATCCATCAAAAAAATTGTTTTAGTTCATTCTTCTGCACTTGTTGGTCAGTTAAGCATTAGGTGCTTGATGGTATTGTTCAGATCTTATGCCTTTACTATTTTTTTTTTTTACATTTCCTATTGATTCCTGAGGAAGGGGGGTGTTAAAATTACCAACTATAATTATGGAATTGTCTATTTCTTCCCTCAATCTACCTATTTTTGCTTCGTGTATTTTGAAGCTCTGTTAATTAGAAGTGTATACACACTTATAATCGTCTTTTTGATATATTGACTATTTTATCATTATCAAACATTGCTCTTTATCTCTGATAATTCTCTTTGTCTAGAAATCTACTTTATATAATATATAGCCACTCCAGCCTTGCTATGCTTATACTTTGTGTACAACTTTATCTATCCATTTAATTTCAACCTATCAGTGCTTTTATATTTAAATTGCATCACTGGTAGACAACATATAACTGAGTCTTACTTTTTAATACATCCTGACAATTCTTGCCTTTAATTAGATTGTTTAGTCCATTTACATTTAGAGTAACTATTGATGTGGATTAGGTCTATTTTATTATTTGTTTTGTCTGTCCCATCTGTTTTTTTGCTCCTTCATTATTCTTTTCTTGATTTCTTGAACAATTTTTAGAATTCCATTCTAACTGATTAACTTTAGCAAAACCTTTAGGGTTTCTGTGTGTGTGTGTGTGTGTGTGTGTGTGTGTGTGTGTGGTTGTCCTAGGGCTTACAATACACATCCTTTTCAGTGTTTTTAAAGTTAATATTGCACCACTTCACGTAAAATACAAGAACCCTACACTCCCCCTCTTATCTTTAACCTATAATTGTCATATGTATTTCATCTGCATGTATTATAAACTCCATTATATAACATTATAATTTTTGCTTTAAAGTTATATATTTTAAAGATATTATGTGGAAAAAAGCCATTTATATTTACCTTTCTGGTGTTCTTCATTCCTTCCTGAACATTCAGGTTTCCATCTAGTGTTATTTCCCTTCTGTCTAAAGAACTTCGTTTAACATTTTTTGTAGTACAGGTCTGCTGATGATAAGCTCTCTTAGTTTTCTTTTAAATGAAAGTGTATTTATTTTGCCTTCATTCTTGAAGGATTTTTTTTTTTTTTTTATCGCAGTGCGCAGGCCTCTCACTGTTGCGGTCTCTCCTGTTGCAGAGCACAGGCTCCAGACGCGCAGGCTCAGTAGTTGTGGCTCACGGGCCTAGCCGCTCCGCAGCATGTGGGATCTTCCCGGACCGGGGCATGAACCCATGTCCCCCACATTGGCAGGTGTATTCTTAACCACTGCACCACCAGGGAAGCCCTTGAAGGATATTTTTATTTCATTTCATCTTGAAAGATATTTCTAGATAGATAAAGAATTCTGGGTTGACTTTTTCTTTCTTTTCTTTTAGCACTTTAAAGATGTCATTTCACTTGATTCTGATGAGAAGTCAGTAGTACTTCAAATCTTTGTTCCCCTCATATAATAATATTTTCCCTGGCTACTTTCAAAACTTTCTCTTTGCTTTTGCTTTTCAGTAGTTTGACTCTGCTATACCTAGATGTGATTTTCATTATAGCCTGCACGGGCTTCAATGAGCTTCTTGAATCTGGCTATTTATGTCTTTCACCAAATTTGGGGACATTTTGGCCATATTCCTTCAAAAAAAATTTTTATGCCCCATTCTCTCTTTTCCTTCTAGAACCCTACATGTTAGATCTTTCAGTATTACCTTATAGGTCCTAGAGGTACTGTTCATTATTTCATTTTACAGTATTCTTCCTCTCTGATCTTCAGATTGAATAATTTCTATTGATCTAACTTCAAATTCACAGACAGTTTCTTCTGTTATTTCCACTCTGATCTTAAGGCTATCCAGTGAAAAATTTATTTCAGACATTATACTTTTCAGTACTAGAAGTTCCTTTCAGTTTTTAAAATCTCTTTACTTTTCTGAGATGTTCTAATTTTCATTCATTACAAGGGTGTTTTCTTTTAAGTCCTTGAGCATAGTTGTGAGATCCGCGTTAAAATCCTTGTCTCGGGGCTTCCCGAGACAGTGAGAGGCCCACGTACCGCAAAAAAAAAAAAAAAAAAAATCCTTGTCTCGAATTACAACTGATTCATCCTGGGCTAGTCACCATTGATTGGTTTTGGGGTTATATTTTCTAACTTCATATGTCTAGTAGTTTTAGATATCATCCTGGACATAGTGAATGATGTACTGAGCATCTCTAGATGCTCAGTTCTGTTATGTTTCTCTAAAGAGCAGCAATGTTTTTGTTTTGGCATTCTGTTCACTTGGCTGAACTCAAACTCTAACTCAGTGCAGTGCTCTTGGCCTTATCTGGGCTGCCTGGCCACACCTTGCACATGTGTGGTTTAGGAATTAGCTAGAGATTTGGGCAGTTTCCACACAGACTTTAAGGCTCCCTCTCTGTGACTCTCTTCTTTCTGGGATTTCTCCTCCACTTTCCATTTTTGTTCTTTTAATCGCCTCTTCTTCATCTCTTTGGTGAGGCAAGGATTCCCACCCTAGGGTTATGGGAATGGCCTAATACATGACACCCAGCACTTGTCAGGTGAGACTGATGGCAGTTTACTAGTCACGCATACTCATAGCCTGGGGGAGGACACCAGACACCATTCAGGGACACATGAGGGTTACACCAGAGAACACAGTAAACAACCAGGTACTGAGGGAGGCAGATTTTGTAGTATCAAGGTAGTCCCTGGTTCCTGACGGGGGATGGGATTGGTTTCTTTGAATAATTCCACAGGCTTGCAGGGAAATGAAACCTGCCACTCAGGTACAAGCAGGAAATGTACCTGGTCCCCGAGACAAGAAAGGTTGTTTGGCTAGGGGATCTTAGGACCATGGGAGCAGATGGGGAAGGGAACTTGGTGTTAGGCTGTTCATAACATTCCTGATTCTACCAGATGTCAAGGCAGTACATGATATTAATTCTAGGCCCTGTACCACACTGTGGTTGCCCTGGTCTCCAACCTCTGGCTCTTCGAGCCAGTATATCTGCAAGTTTCTAAGTTTAAGTCATCCTACAAAACTGGGCACTGCAGGCTAAAGACATACAAATAGGAAACGCCTTAAGTGCCATTTCATTCTTCCAAGTATTGACTTCCCTCCAGAATTTGCCTTTTTTTGCTTGCTTTCCAGTGCCTTTTGGTATTTTTAAAATATTTTATCCAGAATTTATAGCTGTTATTTGTAGGAGGGTGAGGGGACCTATCTGGCTAGTACCAGAAGCAGAACTTTCAAAGTTCATTCTTAATCTTTGGCTGTAAGCAGTTTAACTAAATAGCTGAAGAAATACTAGATATGATTTATTGATTATAACAGGAGTTGGGTGGAGTCTTTGGAATGATAATATAAGAGAATATTAACTCATAGCCATAATTAATAACTGTAGGGCTCAAAAAATATTGTTACATAGAATACTTACATTTTGATTTAGTGCAAATTTTGATTCCACACAAATAATTCAGTCAAAGTTCTGTTGGACTCAGCACTCATCAGATAAAATCCAGAAAAAAATGTTTTTCATTTCATTTTTTTTTACATACTGTGAAAGTACATATGAAGGAAAAAAAGCAAAAGCTATTATTTGACAACATGGTCCCATATTTCTTCTTAAATATGCACCATCTTCCATAAACCATGATTGACTCCTACAAATTTTACTCTCTTTTTCTGCCTTGCTTCTACATTTATTGCTAATTTGATTTTATTTATACTTATGCCTGTAGGCATTTTCCTAACACTCTATATATGTGTTCTATATCCCTACAGAGACTATAAATGTCTCCTGGACATGGACCAAAGATTTGATTCGGTTTAAATCCATACACAGCACATACTTGCATATGTTGATTATTCTTTTTTCAGTGAATCTTATCAAGACTCGAATGGACAAATTGGGTTTTAAATTTCTTCAGAACTTTATATATGGTCATTTCCTTTGGTGATCCCAGAATCACTCACAAGCCTCAATAGCAGGCTATAAACACGCCTAAAACTTATTACAGCAAAGGAGAGAGAGCAAAACCAACGGGAAAAAGATGCATTGGGGAAGTCCAGAGAGGTCAGCACAGGCTTCCAATGTTCTTGGCCTGAAGCTGCAAGGAATTCTCTCTGTCTAGCAGCAAAACTACAGGCATGCATGGAATAGCTCTACCTGAGGAAGCCCATCTGAGTCTCAGGGTCCAAGGCTTTTATGGGGAGCTATTAATGTCCACACATTCTGCTATACAATCAGCTATGGCAACTGAGACTCAGGACCCCAACAATGAAACCAGGTGTACGTGTTGTGCAAAGCAACCTGACAAGCCAGTATGGCGTGTTCCATTTCTCCAGGTGTACACAACAAAATTGTCACTAACATAAAGAACATTCCACAAGCCAAATTCCCAGGGTTGGCCGGGTCAGTCATGGTTTCCTTGGAGACATGCAAGGAATAAGCAACCAGACCTGCTGCATTAACTCTTCCTCCCAAGGGTCTGTCCATCCTTGCTATCCCCTATTACCGACTCCCGTCTTACTAATAGAAGTGATACAAAGCTAGCTAAGTCCTGGCTTGCGGCAAAATATTTTTAAGACCACTGCACATCTAAATCATTTCTTCTAGTCTCTCTACCCTTCCCAACACATTCCCAGCCTCCAGTTTCTATGGCTGGCTGTTCTTTACAGACAAGCAGGCTACATCTAGGAAGCAATAGTTTATGCTGTTTGGAAGAGGAGGCCTAAAAAAAACCTACAGGGTTATGAACCTTGTATGATTTAAATCTGTATCTTTCCCAACAAACCTGCTCTGCTTCCTGGATCTTCTATTCTGCACAACATTGCCACCACCTCCTTATGGCCCCGCCCCCTAAAAACAGTCACTAAACCCAGTTGATATTACCTCCTGGAAATTTCCTGAATCTATCTCCTTCCTTCCACATACCCTCATTTCCCTGTTACTCCCTCCTGGCTTCTCCTTCCCGCTCCCCACCCAAGCCATTATTCATTACAGCAGAGTTGTCACTCCCATTCTTACCTAGAAAGCAACCCACCACACACCGAAGAATAATTTCTGAAAAGATGCCTTATATGAGGTATTGTAACCACTCAGGTCACTATGTTCAATTGTTTTCCTGTCTGTTTCCCGTGCGTTTCCACTAATATCAATTTTATTAAAAAAATAAATTCCTATCCTAAATTGAAAACTATGTTCAGTGGAATGGAATCAATTTCTTGGAGTTCTTTGAGCCATGCAACAGAAATAATAATAGCTGCTTCCTGTACCTCATCCTCCCTTTGCCTTATGACATCTGGGCTCTTCTCCCAATCTTTTTCCTTCCTCAACTGCTATGTTCAGATTCCTCTTCATTAGATACTTCGGCTAAATTTCAATCCTATAGAGAAGACCACAGCTCACTAAGAGACATCAGGGAAGGACTCCTTCTGGGGTGGACACAGTTCGCAGTTCCCTTCTGAGGTTGTAGGTACAAGTTATAGATGGCATGAACACAGAACATTAGCCTGAATGTGAATTTTTAAAACCCTTAACTCATAAAAATGATAAGAGGTATTCCATCTTATCCTAAGGTATTCAAGCTAGATCACACAAAAATTTAGAAAGCTCTTAACAAGTTGAGGGCTATACTGAATGAGAAAAAAGCTACACATAACTTCTCCTAAAATGCTAAAAAACTTCACAAAAAAATGTATTTCTGAGCCAAAACTGCCTAGATCAGTTTCTAAAGTGTGACGTCTTCAAAAGCTTCAAGATTAACAATGTGGTATTTATTAATTTTATTTTTGTGTAACAATATATTTGCAATTAGAATGCTAGTATGTAAAGTATAGACATTACTAGCAGTAGTAGCAGAAAAATTCTCAAAAAAGTGAACTAAATCTAAATATTGAGTGTATTTACTCATGTGCTCCTTTCCCAGTGGGTAGTATTCATATGCATTTTGTTATTGCAGAATGTACGGAAAGCTTTTTGCTTTTTTTATATTAAAAATAAAGTTTAAATTTTGTTAAAGCAATACGTGTATCAAAAAAATCAAATGTGCAAAATGATATTTGTGAAAACTAAGTCTCCCTCCAACTCCAGATCCCCAGGCTCTAAATCAGAGGCAACTGCTACCATAGATAACACTGGACTATTCTTCCAGAGATATTTTACCTGAAGAGTAAAAGTTAGGCATATTCTGAAGCTAACATCAAGGAACTATATTCAATATCCTGTGATAAACCATAATGGAAAAGAATATGAAAAAGAATGTATATATATGTATAACTGAATCACTGTGTTGTACAGCAGAAATCAACACAACATTGTAAATGAACTATATGTCAATAAAATAAATTAAAAAAAAATAAAACTAACATCATGTAAGGAAGTCACTAGGCTCTTTTGCAATTATTTTTGAATCAACATGCCACTCTCCAAAGATTATGTTAGATAGGCTATTAGTCCAACCCTGTATTACAACTGTATTTTTTGTTATGCATAAAGGAGTAACAAATAGTTTCTGTAGATATAATTTAAATATCATGGTCCCTAAACTTTAATTCTGTTGTACCACCACCGTTAATGGCTGAAGTAATCATTCCTTTCTCTGTTTCTTCTATTTTCCCGTAACAGTAAGCTTTTTAGCCTCTAATACTTTCCATAGAAATTGTTCCCCATATCTTTATATCTTTGTTTTTTTAATCTCTCTAATTCTAGTACTTACTTTCAGCAGGTAACAGAAGAAAGTATTTCTACTGTCACTTTCAGGCATTTCTTCAAAGTCGTCTCCCTGAAGATGTCATTTCTGTGACCAAAGGGTATTATGCTAAAAGATCTGGAATGTATACCACAGTTAGAACAAGCAAAAGATGCCACACCGTGGCTGCAGACAGATAATGAAGAACACAACCTGTTATCTCAAGCAGAAAACAATTGAGGGCAGTCTAGAAAACAAAAGAAAATGAGATAAATTATTTGTTAAATATTTCTAAAATGTGGGTCTTTTATTTTATAGAACCAGCACATTTCAAATTACTTGTAGGGGCTTCGCTGGTGGCGCAGTGGTCAAGAATCCGCCTGCCAATGCAGGGGACACGGGTTTGAGCCCTGGTCTGGGAAGATCCCACATGCGGTGGAGCAACTAAGCCCGTGCACCACAACTACTGAGCCTGCGTTCTGAAGTCCACGAGCCACAGCTACTGAAGCCCGTGCGCCTAGAGCCCAAGCTCTGCAACAAGAGAAGCCACCGCAATGAGAAGCCCGCGCACCGCAACGAAGAGCAGCCCCCGCTCGCCGCAACGAGAGAAAGCCTGCGCGCAGCAACGAAGACCCAATGCAGCCAAACATAAATAAAATAAATAAATTTATAAAATTACTTGTAGCAAAATAAGGTTTTAACACAATTTTGCAGAAAGATATATTGAATAAAGCTAGATATACTGGTTCCCATAGATAAGAGTCAGAGAACTCCAATTTACGGAAATAAATTAGATAAACAATTTTTTAAAATTTACCCTCAGAAGCTAAATCAATATTCACCAAAGTGCTGGATTAAATTAACCTTACCAAGAGCAATTAATGTAACAACAGCTCCAATAAAGCCTCATTAAGTAATCAATTAGAATCATTACAAGGAACAAAAGATTCAGCAAAAAGCTCCTGGCCAGTAGCATGAGTTTTATTTTTAAAAGGCCATTCTTATTTTAACTAGAGCTGAAGGCATAAGGCATTTGCCCTTGAAAATAAATGTCTAAAGGATACATGATTTCTAGTACTTTTGATTTTATGATTATTTTGGAAATTATTGTTCAGGAAATTTTGATTTTCCTTTAGAGGTAATTTTGTCAAATTTGCTGCAAGACTTCTCAGAAAAAGTAATTTTATAATATCCCAAGTTTTTGTTTTTTCTATGGGTACTTTTCTCCTTTCTAATGATTATCAGCTAAGATTAACTAATATTTGTTTTACTCTTAAATTTTTTAGTGTACCCTTATTTCATGAATTGCTGTGTGACCCTGGACAAGTTACTTAACTTCTCTGGGTCCCCATATTATCACCTGTAAAAAAAAAAAAATTGGTCTAGAGGTGCGTTATAATAGGGATTCTCAACCTCTTCAGACATGATGGTTACGATGAATTAACATCAGCAGCAGTTGGCTCATCCAGCTACTCAGTGAGGCTGCCTGTTGCCTGCTCTCTCTTCCTTTGAGGGAAATCACTGAACTAAGATAAGTTTTAGCTATACAAAGTCTGAGTCTATAGTGATCAGAAGATTAAAAATGACCATCTGAAATTGTGCAACCTTGAGATGAAGTTTTTTCTTTGCTTTTCTCTTTTTTTAAAAATAAATTTATTTATTTATTTATTTGGCTGCGGTGGGTCTTCGTTGCCGCACGCGGGCTTTCTGTAGTTGCAGCGAGTGGGGGCTACTCTTCGTTGTGCTGCGCGGGCTTCTCATTGTGGTGGCTTCTCTTGTTGTGAAGCACGGGCTCTAGGCGCGCGGGCTTCAGTAGTTGTGGCGCGCAGGCTCAGTAGCTGTGGCTCGCGGGCTCTAGAGTGCAGGCTCAGTAGTTGTGGCCCACGGGCTTAGTTGCTCCGCGGCATGTGGGGTCTTCCCGGACCAGGGCTTGAACCCGTGTCCCCTGCATTGGCAGGCGGATTCTTAACCACCGCGCCATCAGGGAAGCCCCTTCTTTGCTTTTCCTTCATCCAACCTCTATTTATTCAGCACTGTGCAGGGCTCTGATACAACAGACACAGTTCTTGAATAAAATTATCTTTTTGAGGTTCTTAGTAAAAAAAAAAAAACCACATAATTTAAAGAGGATGAAGTCTATGCTAACATGGCTTTCAACACCTTCCCTCTTTACCACCCTTCCCTGTCCCTTTGATGAAATTAATAGGAAAATCTCTACAACAAATTAAGAGTAGCATATGACAGGCATTGTACCAAGCTTTAATCTCAAACTTGCAAAGGTAAGAGGTCAAAGCTTCAGTTTACATGTTTTAGCTACTCCAAGATTCTAGGCTATTGTTGGGTTTATTGATTATCTACAAAAACATTTTAAGGTAAGGTAGCTCACTAAGATAAAGGGGTATCGACAAGGACAGAATGTGCTGGCATCTCTTTTATCACACTTATGGATCAAGCTATTACATTATTTGTACAGGATAAACTATTTACACCTACAATATCAACCATTTAATTTTAGATTTATTGTTTCAGCAGCAAAATTAGACTAGAATTTCAATTTTGAACATTAGTATAAATCTCTCTTCCCTAAATTTTAAACCCTTTCCCCTTCTTTTAGGAAACATAATTGCATAATTCAAACTCCTTTAATACTGTGACCTAGTTCCTCCTCTTGATGTTATAAACGGCTCATGTAACTATGGTAACCATCCAGGGAAAATTGAATGTTTTTCTGGTCAGCAATATGCAAAGTATACCATACGTGTTATTTTTCTCTCTGGGATAACCAAAGTGGATAATACGTGTTTGCTCTTCTTCTTGGTTATGGGAATGACATTTTATCATACTGAAAATTCTATGACTATAGACCCAGTCATTCACAGTACCTTCATTAAAAGGTTTAGGATCCTCTTTTGCTGTTAGTGGTCATTCTAATTGCTGCACAGTACTATAACCCATAGATTGATTGTATACACCCATCTGCGCTGCCTACCTCATAAACTAAATGTACAGGCTAACAGTACCCATATTAGCAATATTCCATCTCGAGAATCTGGTATTTTCTTAACTTTGTCCTTTAGTCCTAGACAAAGTGTTTCCTTAAAACAAAAAACTAAATGGAATCATCTTGGGAGTATACTTAGATACCAAGAAGACCTAGTTCCAGTCTTTAGTGATTTTATATGTCTTCTTTTTTATTTTTTTTCTACAATTAAGGTGTACTACTTATGCAATAAAGCAATCAAAAATGCTTTAAAACTGAGCTCAGTGGAGATGTAGACTGTTAGTATTTGTGGTTATTGTTGTCGCCTATTGTACTAATGAATTGATTTAAAGTTTCAGGTTTTTTCAGCACAATTTAAAATGCTTGGACCTTCTAGAACAAATTACACTCTAAAGCAAATGTCTAGATTTTTAAAGGATTTATTTATTTGCATTAGGTACAATTACATTTCTACAGTGGGCTATCAGTTGGTGACCTTTCAATATGAGGATTTTGTTTAAAGTGATTTTCTTGAATTTCCCTACATTTTGAACAGTGCTTTTTAACAATCCAAATACCTTCCTTAGAAAAAACATTGCTATCTGCTTCCCTGAATTAAACAGGGAATTAACTACCTTTTACTAGTTTAGAAAAGACCTCATTAACCAGATGCAGTGTGGAATTTGTTCAGATCCTGTTGAACAAACCAAGTGTAAAATAATATTAATGAGACAATAGGGAAATTTCAATTGTCTGGATATTAAATGACAGTAAGATAATTTTTGGATGGGATAATGGTATTGTGGATGTTTTGAAAAAGTTCTCTCTTATCCATTCACATTTAAAGTACAGAGAAAATGACAATAATCCATCAAGGATAAGGGAGTGAGATATTAAGGACCATATATTGATAAATGTTCAAGCTGGGTGAATGGTATATTAGGGTTTATTGTACTATTACCTCTACTTTTGTGTGTGCTTGAAATTTTCCACAAGAAAGTTTTAAAAAATATTAAAAAGAAAAAAAGGACTTCATATTTAATTGTCCTGACGCAAGCAGTAGCTGAATCTTCTCAGGAGGTATCTCTAGGAAACCTTCAGAACTACTTGCTAGTTTGTTTTCCATCAGAGTTTGAAGTGGTCCCCCCTCCCTTTACAGTATAAATAAGGGCCTACCAGAGATCTCTTAAACATTTCTACCAGGGATGTCTCACAGTAACTGATTTAGAAATTAAAGTTAACCTCAGATAGCTCTACTAATTTGGGGGTGTAGGTTACTTATCTTTTTTAGGGTTACTTCAGAAAATATACTTAAGAGCAAATAAGATGCCTTTTTGCTTTATTCATACAATTAAATGTCACCAATTAACTTCTATATTGTGGAGAATTGGGGACTTTTAAATATTGCATTTAGCAGGGTACAGGAACCCCATTTCAAAAGGCCCCAAATTTCCAGTTAAGCGATTACTAAAAAGAAAAGGACATGATAAATAACCGAAGTCAAAGGGCTGAGTTTGGGGAGTACAGTGATTTTTTTTTTTTTTTACTCTCTTCACACAATCTGCTTTCACAAGTACCGCAGGAGTAAGTCTTTGATTAACTTTTATAAATTAATATAGCAATAAAAGCACATGTCTGACAATTCATATACACACATAGATTACCATATGAGAGTGTTCTTTATAGGTTTAGATCAACACAAGCTGCAAAATCATTATTTAGACTTTTTGCTTCCTTTCAGCCTGTTCAACAGAATTATGAAAGGTCAAAATAATGCTCTAAAAGGTCTTCATTTCCATACTCATCCTTCCTTCTTCATCCGGCTCATGGTTCCTGGAAGGAGTGCTCTAGGTATTATAAACCATTGCGTTTTCTCACTTCTAGTTTCTAACCATGTGTTATATCTGCCTGCAGATCACTTCTCAGGCTGAATAAAATCCATATGTGCGTTCTGTGTCTAATCTGAATCAGTAAATAATAAGGCATCTTGCATTATTTTAGGCCTTCAATAAAAACTAGCTGATTTAAATCTATGAGTAAACAAAAATAGTAGGGTTTAAGTAAAATGTGATTAAAATTCAATTCTTAACAGTGACTTTTTTGACAAGACCTGGCTGCTTAATCTGATTTAAAGAATGACAAGAAAATCCCTAGACGGTTCTCAGAAATACAAGACACTGGATTGCCTGGGTTGACTTAATAATATTCAAGTGGTCAAAACCTCCAAGTGTCACAGGATAATAATACAAGAAAATCTTTGAGTCCTGAGCAATATTATCTTGTTCCCAAGACTCAAATTTCCAATAGTGCTTTGTTTCGGTTTGAAATTTAAAATATCCTCTAGATCAAGGTCTAGATTTCTCTTTCCCTGTCAGTGGTTACGTACTATTAACAGCTGTTTCAAAACTGCCCTAAATAGGTCATCATACAGGTGCCCCACCGCTGCAAACTAACTGGATATAAGAAGAAATCCCAATTTATCGCCCCCTCACGTTTTCTTTTTAACTCAAATGTACTACTCACAATAGTGCTTGTTTAGATAGGCATTCCGTTAAAATTCTCCGCCTATTCGTTCTCTTTACACCCATTTCTTTGAAAAATACACGCTGTTATATACACTGAGTCCATCTGGAATTAAAATCAACTCCTCTGCTTGGCATTTCATTTAACCCCAGATAGGAATTAAACCCTGTCGGCCGGTCACGTAGATGAGGACGTGGGCCTGATTTCGGATTCGGTCTGTCCTCGCGTCTCCATCACCCCTGGACCCCGGCCCCCAGTGGTTTTCAGTCTTACGTAGATGTTAAGGTGGTGGTGCCCCTCACGCCGCCAGGAAGCCCTTGCCTACGTTTAATGTTTAAACGTTCTGATCCCCAGGGGGAAAACTTTTTTTTTTTTTTAAAGGTTGTCTGTCGGACAAACAGGTATGGGGCAGAGTGAGCCTGAACTAAACGCGATTCCTCAGGAGCCGGTGGACAAAACCTGCACGTCCTGGTGCGGCGGGAGACCGCCGCGTCTGCGGAAGGGCGGGAGCTCGCAGAAGCCAGGAGGGAGATTCAAAAAGCGGACGGACTAAGGGAGAAAGAAACGCAGGGGGCCGCGAGGGCACCGCCTACCTCGGCGATCAGCCCCGGTGCTCCGGGAGCCCGAAGGCCGCGGCTGGAGGAAGACACAGCCAGAGGGCGGTGCCGGCCCGGCGGGCACACAGCCGCCGCGCATGCCCGGAGCCGCGCTCGCCTCAAGCCCGCCGCGTAGTCCCCGCAGGACTCCCTCCGGGTCGCTGCGTAAGGTGGCCGCCTGCTGCTCCTTTTAAGGCTCGCGAGGGGCCGCGCTACATCCATCTGATGGGGAAGAAGTCGGTAACACCGGGCCAAGGGAGCTGGGCCAAGCCTCCCCCTCCCTGTGGGAAGGACGGAAGGAAGGGGTCAACCACCTGCCCTCTCAAGTCCCATTCAGACATTGAGCAAAGAGGCGGACCCGACAGTGCTTCCCCTTTAAGAGGGGGCGGGGCGCAGCCTACAGTTTGGCCGCTCTCCGCACCCTCCCCCCGGGCCAAGAGTTGACAGACCAATCGCCCGGGTGGCGGAGGGAAGGCGGGAGAATGCGAACCCTTCGGCTGGGCGGTAGGGGCGGGCCCCCGGCCTTATTAGGAGGGAGTCCTGCGCAGGCGCAGAGGCGGCCGCAGCCTGAGGGGCGGGGGCGGTCCAGTGAGAGACTCTCCGTCAGGCACTGAGGGTGATTGGGAGGAAAGAGGCCAGCGAGAGGCTTGTCATGGGGATCCGAGGTACGAGACGGCATTGGTAGCATCTGGTGACTCCGAGGGGGACAGGAAGTGTCAACGCCCGGGACCCCGGCGCCAGCTCCGCTGGGGGGATCCCCGCTGCTCTAGTCCTGAGGAGGGAGGGGGAAAAGGAGGGAGCCCCGATCTCGCCCCGCCCCTGGGCTTGTTACCGCGGGGGCGGGGAGTGAGGGCTTCTTTTGCGGGGAGTAGAGATCGGGGGACTCGGCTGTGCCCTCTCGAGCGGCTGCCGGTGTCCCCGCGGCGCCGGGCTGACGAGCAGAGGAGCCGCGGCGGCCGTGGCTGTTGCATGTGTGGCTGCTGGATGCGGAGGCGGCGGCGGCGGCGGCGGCGAGGAGCAGCAGCGGCGGCAGGATGTTAGGGCAGCAGCAACAGCAACTCTACTCGTCGGCCGCGCTCCTGACCGGGGAGCGGAGCCGGCTCCTCACCTGCTATGTGCAGGACTACCTCGAGTGCGTGGAGTCGTTGCCCCACGACATGCAGAGGAACGTGTCCGTGCTGCGAGAGCTGGACAACAAATATCAAGGTAGGGGCCGCGGGGCTGCCGGTGAGTCCTCCCCCACTCGGGTCCGCTGGCCGCCGGGCACGGTCGCTCGGAGCCTGCCCGGGGAAGTGCCACTTTCCATTTCTCCTGTGACAGTCTCCCCGACTGCACAGAGGGGGTCTGGTGTGTGGGACGGGGGAACGGGACTGGAGACCGGGTTCGCGGCCCTCCCTTCCCCCGCTGCGGTCGGCGAGGACTTCTCGGGGGTCTCAAGGGTGAGGGTGGTGGCCGCTTGTCAGCCCCCGCTGCAGACTCAGCGGCTGCAGCTGGTGTGGCGAGGAATCAGCCATTTTAAGAAGCATTTGTTCCGGCCCTCGCCTGCTCGGTGTCGCAGACCCTCCTGCCCCGGCCGGGAGCGTGCAGCCGGGCGGGGACTGTGGGGAGTGAGCGGCCGGCCGCGGCCGGACTCCCGCTGGCCTCCGGGGCCTGGCTTTCCCCACCCCCGCCTCGGGCTCCCACCCCCTGAGAGCAGATGCATTGGAACGTGCAGGGGGGAGGGGGCGCGAGAGGGCTGCGAAGGCGGCCTCCGGGGAGGTCCCTCCCTCGGCTCTCCGGCTCCCGGCTTGGGAATAGAGGAGGCTTTCCCTCTCCCACCCCAGGGAAAGTTCTGGGCCACAGCTTTTCACAGCTCTTTCAGCCAAATGGTTAAAAGGCTAGGGGTCCCTGCGGGGGAAGGGAGAGGGGTGTGTGTGGCGGGCTGGACCCCCCGCCCGCTCTGGGGGCGGAGCCTGCGGTCGTGACGAAGGACATAGGCGGGGCGCGGACGCGCGCGCTGCCTCCCGTCTGGAAAATGGCTGGTTGCACGAAGGCTTGGGCGACACTGGCTGTTCGGGCGGGGACCGTGCGGGACATTAGCTCGTCCTGAGCGGAGTCAGTGTTGGGATTTGGGACATGTTTGTTTGATTTTTCGACTTTTTCCCAATCACTCAATCACGACAAAGACACAGCTACTGTGATCGTCGCTGGCCTCTGCACCGCGTAGGTTCCGGGCCTTGCGTCACTTCCGGGCCTCTGGAGGATGTGGGTTAGTTGACTGGGCAACCGCCTGGCGTCTCTTAACCCCTGGATCCCTACTTCGCCAAGTTTAAGTACGGAGGCAAAAGCCACCCTTTGTGGTCAGACCCAAGGAGCTAGGGTTGATTCCCTGGAATCAGCTTTTTTACAGAGAGTACATTTACTATTTACCATTGGTGGCCCTTTCGCCTGTAACTACAAGGGGAGGAGTTTAAATGGGGAGCCGTTTGGTTTAAGGAACAAGGAGGTCTGAATCAAGGAACAGACCTTAGACATAATGTGGAATCAGCCATACGGACTTTAAAAAGATAACTTCTTGGACCCATTCTCTGTTTTTCGACACGTCGCTAGTTTTATGATTTAGTGTCTAAGGAACGCATTTCTGGGGTGATATTTTCGGGCCTGTAGCCTGATAGAACGTTTAAGTGTCTCTGTTTTTTCACCTATAATTTATTTCTGCCTTTTGAACCCATATGACTGACAGGACTGATCTCTGTTGGGGGGAAGAGAATTAATACGATTACTTACTGTGTGTCAATTGCTGCACCATGTCCAGAACATTATCTCATTTAATCTTCACAACTCAATGAAGTAAAAATTCATTTTGCAGACAAATTAAAATTTACAAGGAGTTTAAGTAACTTGTCCAATTAACTGGGGAATGTTTGACTCCACAGCCTGGCTGCTGCAGGTGCACATGCTCGTTTTTAAATTATTTAAATCTTTTTTTGTTTGTTTTTTTAAATAAAAGCTCTCCAAAGGTATTTTCTATAGACATGGAGCACATACCTGAATTGTAACCTTAAAATATTATATATTGTACATGTGTGCTTAAAAATTGTATGTTGAACATTTTTAGTTTTTCAAATAATCATAACTCTGAAGTTTGTAAACCTTGCAGGCTTTTACATTTCTTTAAAGACATGTTTGCCTTCATGAAAGTTAAGCTATTTTTTTTTCATTTGAATTGCTGGGGGGGCAATTTGTTCCAGGGAAATCTGCCATCTTGACCATCTAAAGTTGACAGAAGTAGCTTTGGTAACATGAGAAACAGTATTAGGCCTTGAAAGATCGAGAGATTTAAAAAAATTTTAGCCCCATTAAAATTGTAGTTCTTTTGAAGAGTAATACAAAAACAGTGATCTAGTTTTTACTCTGCACATGCTTACTAAGCTCAACTTTCAGTTTTCTATTAGCTTTATATACTTGTGTGTTCTTGGTTTTTCATGTTTTTTGTTTCTTTGCTAGTTCTTAAGTATTTCCTGGTTTTAGATTTAATACCTACAGCAAAATTCGATGTTATAAATTATATAGGTAGTCAAAGAAATTTCTCTCCTACCTATTTGAGACACTTTCAGAAGTTACTGAAGAACCTCAAAAGTAGCCTTAAAAACAGAGAGAAATGAAGAAAACAATTTCACAATTGAATGAAGTATTTATTATGGGGTATGGTTATTAGAGAACGTCAATTTTTGTTCCAGTATTCTTGTCCAGTATTTCTCTTTCATAGTTCAAAGGTAAATAACCTTTGAACTAAAATTTCGTACTTAATTTTAAGTGCCTTCCATGCAGCTGAGTAGAAAGTGCTTAAAGAGCAGAGCCAGACTGACAGATAATGGCAGAGTTCAAAGTCTGGGGTTGATACCTGTTGAGCTTAATCTTCTTCACATATAAAAGTGGTGGCTTCCTCATGGGATTGCTGTGGGGATTACTGAGAAAGTCACATGGAAGAGGCTCAGTAAGTGTTATTTCACCGGGTAGTTAAGGTGTCTTAAAAATGTGAATTTTTACTTCATGTATAATATCAATGTGCTGCTATTAAATAATATATTTAGCTTCTAATTCCTGATTATTCGATACAGAGTGTTTGGAATAAGTTTTGCTTTTATTAATTAATTAATTAATTAATTAATTTATCGCTGTGTTGGGTCTTTGTTTCTGTGCGAGGGCTTTCTCTAGTTGTGGCAAGCGGGGGCCACTCACTATCGCGGCCTCCCTTGTTGCGGAGCACAGGCTCCAGACGCGCAGGCTCAGTAGTTGTGGCTCACGGGCCCAGTTGCTCCGCGGCATGTGGGATCTTCCCAGACCAGGGCACGAACCTGCGTCCCTTGCATTGGCAGGCAGACTCCCAACCACTGCACCACCAGAGAAGCCCTGCTTTTATTTTTTAAACCTCACATTTTGTGTGTTTGAGGGGAAAATATATAATTTCCTTATTTTTCCTGGAGGAAAATTGGATTCTTAAGAAATCCACTTACATACCTAGCTGGGGAAATGGGCTAGATGTGAACATTGTTTAAAAATATGCTCTGCAGGTATGAGTACCCTCAAATGTGTGGGAGCACATTGTCATGAATCCCGGGTTAAATAGTTGTCCGTCAAGTGTGAGTACCTACACTCTCCAGGGCGACGGGAATTCACAAGTTGTGTTGAATACTTGCTCTATGTTACCTTACTCACAGACACCCCCAGTGTATGTATTTGGTCGTCTAACATTTCTGTTGTCGTTAGAGCAGTGATATTAGAAGATAGAACAGTGATATGGCATCGGGTGTGATAAATTCCAGTTAATTTTTGTTTCTCCACCTTTACTAAGACAGAACTCTTTCAGATAGCATTGTATCTCATAAGGATGAGAAACAGAACAGATTTGAATAAGACATCTATGTAAATTTTGGTGACATCTGGAACTATATTTTCAGATATTTGTATACCTTCTAATGACTCGGCCATTTTTAATTGATGTAAGTGGGTCCTCATGCTAAATCAGCAGTTCAAAAGGCTGAGAACCAACGGCTGAGTTATCTACAAAAGCACAGTGATCCAATGCCAACTTTACTATAATTTTGTTAGTAGCTTAGTCAATTGATGCCAGAACCTGAACCTAAACCTGCTCCGGAAATAGCTTGATTTTCAGACTCTCCCATGTGATGAAATAAAAGAGCCATTCAGGCTAATATGATGGGATGCTAAGAGTTACTTGTGTCTGCTTTGTTAAGAATGTCCAGGGGATGATATGAAAGTCAAGGTATAGCGTCTCTCTAGAGTTCTGTGGCAAGTCATCGATTGAACCATAAACCCTGTAAACACAGTTGGACAGTAATCTAGAGTAGTCCTGGAACCTTTTTAAGTTTTACGGCTGGAGTCCAGCCTGGAAATTTTATATACAGGGTAGTTTTGAGGTTTACCTGAAGTATGGGTGATACGGCACTGGGTGAACTCTAAAGTGGCACAGAGTGTTTCTGCCCAAGTAAAGACTTTTGATTAATAATTAGCCACACATCTCTTATCCTTTCTAATATAGATTAATGAGTATTAAGAGAGTTTTGTGTTCATTCTTTTTATTAGTTTATCTCTAAATGTACTTTCATGTTGGATAATATGTGGTCTTTGTAAGGGAAATGAAATGTTTCTCATGTATTCATACTATGGAGGAGTGTGGTCTTTATGGTTTGAGTTCATTCTAACTGTACCAATTCTGTGAAAAATAACTAACTTGAAAAATGTTATATGTGCTACCATATATTTTCTTTTCCTCTTTTAGAAACATTAAAGGAAATTGATGATGTCTATGAAAAATATAAGAAAGAAGATGATTCAAACCAGAAAAAACGCCTCCAGCAGCATCTCCAGAGAGCATTAATCAATAGTCAAGAATTGGGAGATGAAAAAATTCAGATTGTCACACAGATGCTTGAATTGGTGGAAAATCGGGCAAGGCAAATGGAGCTACATTCACAGTGTTTTCAAGATCCTGCTGAAAGTGAGCGAGCCTCAGATAAAGCAAAGATGGATTCCAGCCAACCAGAACGATCTTCGAGAAGACCCCGCCGACAGCGAACCAGTGAAAGCCGTGATCTGTGTCACATGACGAATGGGATTGAAGACTGTGATGATCAGCCACCTAAAGAAAAGAAATCCAAGTCAGCCAAGAAAAAGAAACGTTCCAAGGCCAAGCAGGAAAGGGAAGCTTCGCCTGTTGAGTTTGCAATAGATCCCAACGAACCTACATATTGTTTATGTAACCAAGTGTCTTATGGGGAAATGATCGGATGTGACAATGAACAGTGTCCAATTGAATGGTTTCACTTTTCATGTGTTTCACTTACCTATAAACCAAAGGGGAAATGGTATTGCCCAAAGTGCAGGGGAGATAATGAGAAAACGATGGACAAAAGTACTGAAAAGACAAAGAAGGAGAGAAGATCGAGGTAGTAAAGGCCATCTGCATTTTAAAGGGTTATTTGTCTTTTATATAATTCTTTCAGAATTTACTTTCAGAAAATGTTTTAGGGTAAATGCATAAGACTATGCAATAATTTTTAATCATTAGTATTAATGGTGTATTAAAAGTTGTTGTACTTTGTCTGTGACCTTAATTTTCTGCACTGAATTACCAAATATTTTAAGCCAGGTAATCTTCAGATCACCTGATGAAAGGAGCAGGGAGTAGGGAAGGGTGGTGTGAACATAATAACTTCACAAACCATGCCTATTTCCTTTTCACTGAAAATGCAATGCTAATTTTGGGGTAAACACCAAAGTTTTGCTAGCATTTTAGTCTATGTGCTTAAAAAAATTTAGATATAGTTGGAGTTCTCTGTAAGCATTCAGATTATCTTGGATAATTTAAAATATGAACACTATACCATTCAGAGCTTCTCTCTTCCTGGCCCCATTTATACATACACTTGGTCATCTCTAGTCTTCCAAGAATTTAAGGAACTAGAGATAAGAATAATTTGGGATTCCATGTGGAATAATGTGCTCTTATTAGAGTATTTGCTGCTCTATTTTCCATAGTAGCATTTTGATACACTGTCAGTAGCCCATTTATAAATACCTTGCTGCTGCTTCATAGCTGCATTCAGTCTAGTGCTTAATAAGGGAGTTGTTTTGTTTTAATTGGGACAGGTAGGGACAGTTAGGATACCAAAAATGCTGCCATTGGCTTATATTGGCAAAATTTGGGTTATGCAGTATCATGGTTCAAGGTTGAGCAATTTTAAAAAGACATTTAATAATATTTTTCATGTTGACCCATGGCTGGGATGCCTAGACACAGGCCTATCAGCGGGAAAATGGCATATACTAGTCTTTAAATATTGCCTTTATGTCAGACAGTAGTTGAAATAGTTTTGCTAGTAACTATAGGTCATTTCTGTCCCAATCAGAAATTATATATTATTTTAAGTAATAGTGTATTTACTTTCTTAACTTTCTGGTATTGGTGCTGTTTGGTGTCTTCACGTTTAATGTATTTGTAAATTGAATTTTCCAAGATTCTAAAATTGAATTTTCCAAGATTCTGATATTTTAAGGGTAAACATCTTGATGGATATATGTCCGTATATTTGGAGAATTTTTTGGTTTTTCAGGGGTGGGGGGCAGTGGATTGACTAGTCCTTAAAATCTATGTGTAACATACTTTTTATTCCTCATTTCTTCCTAATCTGATGATCTTGATTCTTTTTGACTAACATGTGAAAAATCCTGTTTGCTTGTTTGGAAAAAGAAAAAAAAAAGTGTGTTTTTCTCTTCTGGCTCTCCTGTGTGACTTTTAGGCATATCATTTCACCTCATCCGGGTGTCAGGCTACTCATCAGTAGTATGCAGTTGGCTTAAATATCTCCAAGTTTCTTTTGAAATCTACAGTATTTGCACTGTAGTGAGGATTTTAATAATCAAAGGACTTGTTTTTCTCTTTCATTAATTTTGTCCTTCATTCTGTGGTGTGAAGACAGTTTAAAGGTGAGCTTAGAGATGGGTAAATGCACAGTATTTTATTAGCTTCTGTCCTAAGGATATTTTGATTGATGACTGGAGTTGATTATATTGAGCAAGAAATACTGAGTTGTGAAGAAATCCTCTTCTCTCTTGAGAATATAGCATTCTGTCTTAGTGATTATATCCTTTTTACCAGGATAGAGCTGTTCACCTGACACCATTAAAAATATCAGTATGTGCAAAGCCCCCCAGAGCTTCCAGATGTGACTTACATACAGGTCAACACTTTCATACATAAATTTGCATCAGCATATGGGGAAAAAATGAACCTACAAATAGAAGTCCCAAAATTTGGATTAGGCTTGACAGGAAAACAAGCGTGGAAAGTCCTGGAAGATGTGTTCTCTTTGAGAATGACTGATATATTTTTTTTTATAAATTTATTGATTTATTTATTTTTGGGTGTGTTGGGTCTTCGTTTCTGTGCGAGGGCTTTCTCCAGTTGGAGTGAGCGGGGGCTACTCTTCATCATGGTGCACAGGCCTCTCACTGTCGCGGCCTCTCTTGTTGCGGAGCATAGGCTCCAGACGTGCAGGCTCAGTAGTTGTGGCTCACGGGCCTAGTTGCTCTGTGGCATGTGGGATCTTCCTAGACCAGGGCCCGAACCCGTGTCCCCTGCATTGGCAGGCAGATTCTCAACCACTGCGCCACCAGGGAAGCCCTCTTTTTTTAAGTATAATAGATTTCATATACTATTTCATACCATGCTTACCAACTCATACTATATACCAGTGCTTCCCAAACTGGTCTCACGTTGGAATTACCTCAGGAGCTTTAAAAAATACTGATACTTGTGTCCCACCCAGCAGTTGTGACCTAATTCATTTGGAATGTAGTTTTAATATTAGAATTTTTAAAAGATTCCTAGGTGATTGTAATGTACAGAAAAGTTACAGAACCACTGCCATATTATGAAAATTTGAACTTATTGAAAACCACTAGTGGATTCTCTACATCCAGGTTTGTGTGACTGAAACCTATATAAGTGTGGATACGTACATGAGAGTTTGTCCCCTGTCCCCAAAAGTTCCACCAAGAATACTTGAGGACTCAGTACTTGAGTGCTTCTTATGTGCTAGGCACCGTTCTAAGTAGGATGGTTTCAAAACAGGAAACAGTCCCTGCTCATGAACCAGACATTCTAGGGGCAGAGTTATGTGTATATATATATATATCTCCAGGTAATGGTGTTAAATCCCAAAAGGGAAGGATAGCAGAGTAAGGAGAGGGGAAATGAGTAGAAAGGGAGGTGAGTCTTCTACTTAATGTGGTTAAAGAAGGTCTCTCTAAGGAAGTGATCCTTGAGCTGAGACCGGAAAGAAATAGTGAAGTGAGGCAGGCAAAGATTTAGAGGAGGGAGGAACAGAACAGTCTTGTCAGTTTGACTAGAGCATTTGATGTAATGTGGGAGGGGCTTCTTGGAAGCCATGATGGAAAATTTGTGCAAACTTATCATAGGGAGCCTTGGTGAAGATAGGGAGGTATAGGAGACTGTCAGAAGTCTTTGTACGAAAAATATTGCTGGCTTAGACTAGGGTGGGAGCAGCGGAGGTGGTGGTAGGTGGTAGGACTGCCTGTGTTTAAAGGTACAGCCATCAGCAGGACTTTGGTCCAGAGATTGGAAAGCAAAGGGGTGACAAGGATGACTTGGGTTTTGGGCGTGAGGGATCAAGATTTCTGTTTTGCACTTAGGTTCGAGGTGCCTGATAGATTTCTAGTGAGACTCCAGTGTGGAGTTGGGGGGCTGAAGTTAGGGGAAGGGACAGGGGATAAATATTTGGGAGTTAGCCTGTGAAGGGAGTTTAAAGTCATGTGACTGAAATCACTCATGTAACTAGATCAGTGCTTCTCAAATTTTAATAAGCATGTGAGTCACCTAATTTTCCAAAAATGCAGATTCTGATTCAGTAGGTCTGGCATGGGGTCCGAGACGCTACCTTCCTAACAAGCTCCTCAGTGATGCCAACGCTGCTGGTTCAGGGACCACATTTTGAGTAGCAAGCACAGAGTTCCAGGAGAGGGAGGCGTGGGCCTTGTGGTACCCCGACATTTGAAAGGGGCCAGCCGAAGGAGACTCCCAGATCTCTCGGTGAGATAAACCGGAAAAATGGGACACACCGGAAACAAAAGTGAAGAAAGTGTTTCAAGAAGGGAGTGGGAGCAGAAGGGGACTGAAGCAGAGCCAGCAACGGGGCGGCTCCAGTTCTCACGTGAAGGGAAATAGGAGTGGGATGCAGCTGAGGGGCAGGGGAGCTCAGGGAGGATTCTAACTTGGAAGGAGAAAAACATATTACGTGCCGATTGGACTCGAGTGGGCAGGCAAGAAAGAGCGAGAGCTAGGACGAGGTTAGCCTCCAACAGGCCCAGGGACAGCGCCAGTTCCCGTGTCAGAAGGGAGGGCAGTGTTTCTGCTCATTTATTCAAGTATTTTATTCAAGTATTGCGGACCTGTTGTACCTCTTATTTACAAGGCACTATTTTAGGTACTGAGGAGAAAGCAGTGACCAAAACAAAAGTCTCTAACTTAGTGGTGCATAGGTTCTGGAGTGCATGGATGGATGTTAATACAGATAGCTTGCTAGATTTTGTACTGGGAAAATGGGATCGTTCTCTTCCAAAGCTTCCGCGTTGCCAGTGAAGGGCTGAGACGGAAAAAGGGTTGGAAGTCTGCAGCCGTTGGTGGGAGGTGTGTGTAAACTCTCACTGGGGAGATGGGGCAAGTGAATGGGCCCGGAGTGCCAGTCAGAGCTGAGGGGCAGCTGGAGTCTTTGGTCGTAACTTCAAATGGACTCCTTCTGTCGCCTGGTTGCAGGTGTGAAAAAAGTGTACAAAATAACTTAAAATTTCAAAATCTCTGCACAGTAAGCCAGAAAAATGGCAGCTGCCCCATCCTTTTTCTATACCCAGCAGGTGGCTTCCTCTGAGGGAATCTGTTCTCATCTCCCACACCTGAAATAAAAGGAGCCCGTGTTCCAGGAGCAATTGGTATTAATAAGCTGGACAGCTCTTCAGCCCTTGAATCAAGTCCTGGTTTGATGTCATTCAAAATCTATTTTAAGTAAAGTACAAGTTATCTTGAAATTACTATGTTGCCTAAACTCTATATCAATTTGAGAAACCAAACCTCCTTTATCACGTCCTAAATGTGAAGGCAGGGCTCTGGACCAGGATTGCAGCTGTGGGCTCCTCCGGTCTCACAGTTCACCTGTCCTTGGCCTGCAGTTTGTTCAGCTGTAAAACGAGTGATTTCAGATACGGTTATCCTGAAAATTTGGTTATTATTCATGCCCCTTAACATTACTCATAGGAAACAGTTCTGGTCACAAAGTTCACTAACTGTTTAGTTCACTAACTAGCTTATAAAATAACAGCTTTTTTTTTTGGCTGCATCACGTGCAGAATCTTAGTTCCCCGACCAGAGATGGAACCCATGCCCTCTGCAGTGGAAGCGCAGAGTCCTAACCACTGGACCGCCAGGGAAGTCCCTAAAATAACAGCTTTTAATTCGTGTATGTGGTAACTAGACTTTTAAGCAGCATTTCTAAACTCCAGACGCAGAATGAGCCTGATGGGTTTTTGCCTTTTCCATAAACCATTCTAATTTTATATTTAAAAGTCTTTACTCGATACTTTTCTTTAAAAAGCGACTCACTTTGTGATGTCAATTTATTTTTAAAAGGGAGCATATCACTTTGGTAAATGGAAAATTAGTATCACTTTCTGTGAGTAAAAGACTGTAGGACTTCCCTGGTGACGCAGTGGTTAAGAATCCACCTGCCGATGCAGGGGACACGGGTTCGAGCCCTGGTCCGGGAAGATCCCACATGCCACGGAGCAACTAAGCCCATGTGCCACAACTACTGAGCCTGCGCTCTAGAGCCCGTGAGCCACAACTACTGAGCCCATGTGTCACAACTACTGAAGCCTGCGTGCCTAGAGCTCGTGCTCTGCAACAAGAGAAGCCACCGTAATGAGAAGCCGGCACACCGCAACTAAGAGTAGCCCCTGCTCGCTGCAACGAAGACCCAACGTAGCCAAAAATAAATAAATAAAATAAATTATTTTTATTTTATTTTTTTAATTTATTTTTTTAAAGACTAAAATATAATGAAAACAAAGCAGTGTTATTAAATTCCACCTCTGTAGTATTGCCTGTGAAAGCAGAGGCCAAAATCACCTCTCTTTGAAAAGGTGTGATTAGTAAATAATATTAGGTAAGGGTAAAAAAACATAATAAGCACCAAATTGAGTCTTTCTGCATGATGTAATTGAAAGGATTTAAAGAGGATCTTGAGCACTTCTTTACCGTTCTACTCTGGGAAACACCTAAATCAACCGAAGATTAACCACTGCAGTTTCAGTCTTGTCTATCAGTAGAAAACAGAAATGTTAGCATGTCTTAATTTAAAGGCCTTTATCTAGCTACATGCAGATGCAACGTGCCTCTTGCTAAAGGTCTCTGTAAACACCATGAGGTATTGACCAGCCTTATCTGTATTATTATTAAGAGTAACTGATGTGATCCTGACTCCACAGAAGTTTTATTTTCATCTGTTTTCTAACCTGAGGATAAAACACTGCAGCCCCTCCAATGTCGCTCTTTGGGAGTTGAGAGAGATTTCTGGGCAGCCTTGTCCACGGTCACTGCTGGACCTGTAGACCCAAAGAAATCCCTAGAATTTTCCAGATAATTTCCTCAGTCACCCCCTTGCTAGTGGATTCTTGATTTAGAAGTCTCCGTTATTTTAAAAAAATTCCATTTTCCTTATGAATCGGATAACACCACTATGTCCGTGCCTGCCATCAACACGGAAGGAATAAGATGTTTGGTGTAGCAGTATATTTTGGTATATTGGGTAGCTGTGTACCTATAAGCACTGAGGTAGTCTTTCACATGTGAATTGTATTGGATAAAAAAATGTCTTGCCTTCTTAAGTATGTCCTTCAATCCTTTCTGGCATATGGTAGGACATAAAGATTTGATGCTTTCATCCTTTGACTCTGCCTGGTAGCTTGTGTCCCTCTTTCAGTTTATTGTGTGTTGGAAAAGCATTTGGTCAAATTTGTGTCTAGCTTAAAAATAAATAGATTCGAAGAGAGGATCTAGTGCCTGGGCATCAATGTATGGATTTTTTTTTCAAATATGTGAATTTTTTTTCTTTGCTGTTCTCAATTGTGTTCAGATAGCAGTCTTTTGCTATATACTTGCTTTGAACAGCAAGATCTAATTATTTGACCAGGGCCCTTAACTTATTTATATAGGACACTAATCTTAGAAACTACCCACATATAAACAATGCTGCTGGACCAACTGGCTAGTTTTCTCCCCAGGGCCTCAGGTTCTGGATGAGTAATGTGGGATCGTGGCCTCAGTGGGAAGTAATGGTTTTGGTACCGAGAGGATAACTTGCCATCTTACTTACCAAGGATGTAACATGGTAGCACATAAGAATCCCAAGCCTTTAGACAGACTTTTATTGTACTTTTGTGCCTTCTTGAGACATAACATGCTCCAAATGGCAGAAAATTTCTTCTGTGATCTTTAGAGCACGTTTGCCTTTTGGCTTTTATAAATTTATATTTCCTATCAATTTGAAAAAGGCAAATTCTCACAGATTAAATGACTACAAACTGTAGCAAAATAATGACTGAAAAGTTACTCAGTTTTGACCACAAAAAGTTTGTAGTAGGTTTGGCCCTGAATTTATGGTGCTTAAGTATTGCATTGAATATTTTCTACATCTACATCAGTTTAGTGTTGCTTCAGGATAATTCTGACTAAATTTAAGGTGTAATTTAGTGGAACTTTTCTAATTGCACCATGAAAAGCAGACACTTCCAATGGCTGGTTAAGAGAAGGAAAAAAGACAGAAGAATCTAGATTATTTTCTTTCTATTTAAGTCTTTATTAAAATTCATCTTAAATTAATTAGATTTCTCTTTCCAGTAGTAGATTAAATTCTGAATGATCTGGAACTGAGAGATTTTAAAACTCTTTTTAAAATGTCACGTTCGCACCATTTGAAGATCTGAAACAAGACGTGGCTCCTTTTGAGCTAACAAGAGTACATTTAAGATTGTGGGAAGGTGCCTTTGTGAAGAAGTACTTTATGTGTGAGAGAGTTGCAGTACCTCAGCAAGTCGTTTGTTAATCCAGTGAGTTGCAAAATAGTAGCTAACGGTAGATTTTTTTACTACTTTACATGTAGGGTTACGGTAGACGATTTGCTGGGTTTTTTGGTTTATTTGTTTTTACCAGATTCTTGAATCTTTGTTTTACTTGTGACGCTCCACTGAGTTCTGTCCTTCTGAGGGGGCAAGGATGCAAATGTTATGCACTAAAAGAGGATATTACAGTCATTTATAAATAATCCCCAGGCATAAACTGAGTGTCATTTATTTCCTTGACATATTTTCCCATTTCAGACCTACCTCATCCTGACTCTTGCCATTAATAAGACAGTTCAAAGATAATTTAAGTAACCTGAAAAAGTAATTTGCAAAAGTGTACCACATAGAACATAGAACTAGAAGAGCATTCCTGTGGTAACTAGGCAACATCTTCCATCTTGGGGTGGGATTATGCTCCAAACCAGAGTTTCCCAAAGTGTTCCATGGGTCCCAGAGTGCTAATCTGCCCAAGAAAGCTGGGGTACTTTGCATGTTATACCCCACCTCTTAGAGATTCAGAAGGTACATATTAGAGGTTCTGAGAAATCTTGCCACTATAATGCCTGTTCAAACTCATAATACCTACTTCCCCCAGAATACCCACTCCTATCCCGAGGCAGTAGGAGGCCTTTCACATTTTGGGGGAATATTGCCCTAAACCATATACTAGGGGAAGATGGATCGTATTCAAATATTCTGGGTAATCGCACTGTAGAGGGAGTTACACCCCAGCCCCTCCCCTTCCTATATCCTCAGTATTGATACCATTCATACCATTGTTTAGGAGGTATCTGTCAGGAATAGGGACTTACACCTTTCTGTTTGTTAGACAGTAATACTCAGTTGGGTTGAGGAAGTGTACGTGTTTTAAGCCTTCCTTGATGAATCTGATGCAACAAATAACAATACTGTCCAAATACGAATTGTCTGTCAAATGTAACTGGGTTATGTAGCCTATTAGCTCAATCTTGAAAATAATTTAACTTGTTCAGTTTCTCGATTGGTAGAATTGGCCTAGATTTCTAAGGTACACAGGGACTGTAACCTTCATATTTTGATCAGAGAAACCCTAGAAGAGACCACTATTAATAATTCTGTACCCGTTTCTGGGAAAACATGGACTACAAAAGGCAAGTAATAATGAGCATCTGAAGTGAAGCCACATTTTATTATTACCATATGGGTCAGGTAGCTGGGAGAGCTGACCTCTGCTCCCTGTGGGTTCTAAAGTTTATTAGAATTAACGTCGTGGTGCTTCTAGAACCTGTAAAGATCAACTAAACTGTTTTCCTTGGAGATTTTCATTGTTATCTCAAAGTAATATAATTTGTTTCTGTAAAATGCATTTACTGAAAAGGCAGAATTGCTTAACCAATGTCATGGTCAAGCAATGTCTATGAGAGGTAGGGAAATATCTCCCATAGATAGAACAAACCCTGGATTGTGCATGAGGCACACGGCCTCTAGAGAAAGGGGTCGCCGATGGCCCGAGAGCCACAACTCCAGACACTGTCACTGACAAAGTTCCAAATGTACCACTTCTAGCACAGATCAGTGGGAGAGAGGGAAATCTTTTAGTCTGTTTCACCTTGTCATTAGCTGGGGTCTTCAGGAAGATCAATAGCCATGAAGGATAAGATAACTAAATTATTCCTGGAACCAGAAGACTAAGTTACAGCCATATTGAATGTGCTGATGTCCATATACTGAGAGGTAACTGGCTCCCAGTTAGTCCCTATAAATGTGTTTGATAAAGCTAGTTTGAGAATAGTTTAATGTTTATTCTGAAGGGAATAAAGTATCAAGTCCAGGAGAGGATGATGTGCAATGGGAAAATTTCCTTCTCCCCTTTCACAGTCGTGTTCATTTTACAACAACAGAAAAAAAGGCAAAATTCTCCACCTACCGCCATCTTCCTGTGATGCACGACCTCCAGTTTTATAGCTTCTGGGCTGCCATATATTCTAAAACAATGAGAAATAACCCACTTTTTACTGTAACTTTTTGTTATAGTCTTGGGCACCGTGTGAGATTGGAGAGTAACCCATTTGGTTGCCTCAAATTTTTAAAGCTTCTGGGGCACCATAGGGAACATTTGAAATACTGATATTGAGAAACCTCCTTTTCTCAAAGTATCATAAAATTCACTCCCAACTCTTTGTCATGTTTAATATAATTTAAGCTTATTTTTAATAACATCACCTTGATAATATTTTAATCAATTGTGAATGAATGATTGCAATACTCAGTTCAGAAGAAAGTTTTAAACTGAGAGGAATATCTATTTTTATTGCAAAGAAGTATAATAGGGTAATCAAACGACTCTTAAGAATAAAAATACATCATTAGGATACTATCTTGTGGGGGAAGCGGAATGGAAATAAAATTTCAGGGAAAAATATTAAACTTCTATTTGTTGGTATTTTTTTAAATGTATGGTGTGGGGTTTATATTCCATTGACTATATTTGAGTGATGTAACGGTTTTATTTTAAAATGCCAGTATAGATAATATGCCAGAAATGATGTTCTTTGCACTCATGTAAGCTTATGATGAAACATCTTAGAGGTCAACTCATGTGTGTGAGAATATACACGGTCTTTCCCAAAAATGTAGGGGATACAAGAGCCTTGATCGCTTCACCTCAAATGATCTAGCCCACCTCAGCCACGCACTTGCATGGTGTTATCTCAGACTTTGTGACTACCAAAATCTACCTACTACCCCAAATAAATTCTCAGTTTCTAGCCTCCTACCCTCTGACCACCACCTCCCGTCATTCTAACTCACTCCCAGCTCCACCGTGACCTGAGCGATTCTTCAGCACCACCAGGACCTCCAAAATATTCCCACCAAATCTTCCCACCCTTTCAGCTTCTCAGGTTGCCTTTTGCGCTTTACCTGACTCAGATTCCATGACCCATCGTGCCCATCACCTGCCTGCATACCTTCTCAGCTCCTTTGCTTCTTTCCCTCCCTCAACCCTGATTAAATCCAACTCACCCCACTTGGCTTCTGCAGCTGGGTGGCTCTAGAGAGAAGCTAGATTAATACACAACTGTGCTGACCATTCGTTCCTTCCGGTCATGACAAAGCCCAAGCAACCCTGCTACATTTTCTGAGTCACTTTGCTCTTTCACTCTCTGAGACCCCTACTCTACTTTTTCTCCTTTTCTCAAACCTCCAGTACCCGTCCTCCCTCCACACTCACAAGGTGATTAACTCGTTTCTTATTTCACTAAAAACAACAACAACCAAGTTAATCAGAGATCCCCACCTGCCAATTCTCCCGGAACCGTTGGCCTCCCTGCTTCCGTGTCCCCATGATGGATGACAGTCTGTTCTCTAGGTCAACCCCTCTGCTGGTGCACAGGAAGTCCCTTCTGTCTCAGTTATCCATGCTCCCCCTTTTGCTGGACGTTTTGATTGCCATGTAATGTTGTTATACTTCCAATCCTGAAAACAATAACCACAAAAACAGTGACAATAAACAGCCCACATTCCCTGCCAACTAGGTGTCCCATTTTCTTTGCTCCCCATTATGGAGAAACTCCTCAAAAGTGTTGTCTATGTTTGTCTCCCTTTCCTTCCATTCTTTCCCTAATGGCTTTGTCTCCAGCGTTCCAACGAAACTGCCTTCACGGTACCAAATTCAAGTCAGTCCTCTGTCATTATCGTTTCCTGCCAGCATTTAACACAAACGATCACTTTTTCTTAAAACACTTTTTTTGTTTTCCTCTTGGCCACCAGGGTACAAAGTATACTTGCTCTGGAATCTCCTCCAACCTCACAGACTGTTCCTTTTCATCCTGCTTTGCTGGATAGGCCCCCGGTTCCTGTCCTCCAAATACCAGAGTGTCCTAGGCAAAGGCTTCAGAGGTCTTTTCCATCTGCTCTCACTTCCTAGGGAATCTTGTCCCGTACGGTGGCTTTAAACACCCTTTATACTCTGATGACTCCCAGCTGTAATGAGCAACCCAGCCCTCACATCCAGCCTTCCACATCTGCCTGCCTTCTCAACACTCTCTGCTGTTTGTCTAATGGACATCTCAGACCTTGACGTGTTAGCTCCTGATTTCCATATGCCCTCCCAGCCACCAACTTACCCTTTCCCAGTCTTCTTCCTCACTGTAAAGGGCAATTCCATCTTCTAGCTGCTGAGGCCGACTTGATTCCTTTTGTTCTCTTTTACTCCAAAACAAGTTTGTAAATTCTCAGGACTTTTTTTTTTTGGCCACATGACACGCAGGGTCTTAGTTCCCCAACAGCGGATTGAACTCGCACCCCCTGCAGTGGAGGTACAGAGTCTGTGTGTGTGTGTGTGTATGTGTGTGTGTGTGTGTGTGTGTATGTGTGACTGCCCTGGAGTTTCTTTTTTTTCTTTTTAAATTATTTATTTATTTATTTTTGGCTGCGCTGGGTCTTCGTTGCTCCGAGCGGGGGCTAATCTTTGTTGCGGTGTGCGGACTTCTCATGGCGGTGGCCTCTCTTGTTGCGGAGCACGGTCTCTAGAGCACAGGCTCAGTAGTTGCGGCATGCGGGCTTCAGTAGTTGTGGCGCGCAGACTCTAGAGCACAGGTTCAGTAGTTGTGGCGCACGGGCTTAGTTGCTCCGTGGCATGTGGGATCTTCCTGGACCAGGGCTCGAACACATGTCCCCTGAGAAGTGCAGAGTCTTGACCACTGGATCACCAGGGAAGTCCCTGTAAATTCTCAGTTTGACCTTCAAAATGTAGTGGACAGCTTGCTGCTCCCTGGTCCTCGCCTCCTCCAGACAAGGGTCAGTCACGGCCTCCAGGACCATTGTAACAGCCTCCTAACCCATCTTCCCGTTTCCACTGTTGCCTTATGTTTCTTTTCCACAGAGCAGCTAAAGAGATTTAGCAAGTCATTCTTTCAGTGGCTTCCCATCTTACAGTAAAATCCAAGTCCTAAAGATAGCCTCAAAGACCCCACTTAATCTGGCTCGAGTTCCAACTTCTCCTGGCAATTCTTCTTCTGCTCATTCTGTTACAGCCACATCGGCCACTGCTGTGTCCTGAGCACATTCACCGCTGTCTGACCACAGGTCTTTGCACATCCTCTACCCTCCGCTGCAAGGTGGCGCTCTCAGATGTCCATTTCACTGGCTGCCTCTGCCACCCAACTTCTCCACAGATACCTGTTTTATACTTTGCAATGTCCAATGTTCCTCTGACCCATCAAAGCTCTTACCCAATGCCGTCTAGGTTAGGAGGAAGACCACACTCTGTGAAACTCTAACTAAAGGAGGGTTATCAGAGCTTCACCTTGTCAGAGAACTTTACTATTGTTATATTGTTAGTTCTGCTAATGTGACATTAATCCAAGCGAAACTTGCATCTGTGGAAATTTGAGATCATAAATAAAGACGATTCAGAATAGGAGAAAACACCAATGAAGAGAGAAAATGTTCCAATGACGTGTTATCCTCCTATTACATTTAATGTTTCTTCATAACATATGGTTGGTTGGTTGTCTCCTACCACTAGAATGTAGCTCCTTTGGGAGCAGGAACTATGTCTGATTTTTCACAGCTGTATTTTCAGTGCTAAAACAGTGCTAACATGTGAAACTCGTTGATAAATATTTTTTGAATGAATGTCATGAAACTTTTGTTAATCTAGTCCAGTGTCTTTGGTTTTTAAACATATCATTCCTTCTCAGTAGGCCTATTAGGATGAAGATGCTGAGTGGCCCAGGTGTGTGTACATGTCACTAAGTAATGCTGAGTGATTCTGTTGGGGGATCTGCTTGTCAGGGCATGATGGGAGCATTTAGTTCATGCCTTCTTTCTCTAAATTTAAAGGCTGATGCATTTAGTTCAAGTTTGGGGAGAAAACATGTTTTGGAGAAAAACACAGGAATGCATTTGGTTCCAAAGCAAGAAGTAAACTTTTATGTTGAGTAGAGGAAATGAGAAATCAATTTTAATGAAGCGTATTTCTATAACACAAACCCCTGTTATGGAGGCATTAAATGGACAGTCAGTATTACAAAATACGAATTGCCTACTGGAAGTCTGGTCTGAATAAAGGAAGGCGGGGCTCTCTGAAATTTTACTTGAACCTACTATGACCTCAGAAACAAAATTTGTCAGATTCTGTAATGATCAAGCCACACACACCAGGCTTGCTGCTTGTCCGCTGGGAAAGTTGAAGGGTCAGCTTAGGGCTTTTGATTTCCTGTGTCAAGATGTAGGAAACCATCCTCTGCTATGCAGACATCACAACTGTATTACTGTGATCAGGGAGGCCCTTTCCCAGGGGTGGCCTCTGTCAGTGTACAAATGCTTTCTTTTCCAGAGTATTGTTCTCCACATAAAGAAGCCGAAGATCAAAGAGCAAATGTGCAAGGTCACAGTAGGTTAGAAGAAATGTACAAAATGCTATGTTCCAGGAAGGTACTGACACCAGTCTTTTGTTTTGGGGAAAGGGAGGAATAGTAACAAAATATCTGGCAAAAGTGCTGCAGTTACTTTCCCATGCCAGACAAGAGTTAAGTGTTTCATAGATTCTTTACTGCTGAGCTACAGTGACCTCCAAAAGTCTTCCCAATCAGTTTGAAGGATCCCTCATCAGTTGATTAGCGGTAGTGCTGAAGATCAAACCCATTTGCTACTGCAGTTCTAATGGAACTTAGACATTCTTCACAGACAGGCGTCTGGCTTTCTGATTGTTATTCTATGCAGATAATTTTGCACAAGATCAAAACAAGTTATTGCTGGTCAACTCATCACAGACTGGGTTAAAAAGGATCTACAAAGAGAATTTGCCTTTCTGTTTGCTGGGTTCCAAAGCTGGTTTTCCCCACTTTCTTAGTATGGAGTGAAGTACTTGGAAATTTTCGGGCTACATCGAGTTGGGGAAGCAGAGATCCATGCTTCTAGATTAGATCCCAGGTCAAACACAGGCTCATCATCAACAGATTGCAAAGAGTGGGATGTGCAAGGCTTAGTCATTATTCTGCCCTTGTTAAGAGTGCTCTAAAGACTTGGTGGTAGTGGTAAGGAATTCTAAATGAGTTGGCATCTTTCCTGCTTCCTTTCAAAATACTCCATAGTCTCCCTGACTTTTGTCATGATTGACAGTGTTGTCATTTCTCTAAGCTGTCTGATTTTGCCTTCATTCAATACTTATCGAAAATTTTCCATTTTCTATTTCAGCTCATTTTCTAGTTGCCTTGTTTTCAGTTTTCCTGTCCCAAGGAGTCCAAAAAAGCTGAAACAATACAGGGGATAAAAGAGAGTGATTTAAAGAGGCCCCTCCACTTAAGTGGCCCATCTACACAAGCCTGGAGTTTCCAGAAGAGGCCTACAGCAGCACAGGGATTGATACAGTCAGCTAATTTAACATCTCTTCTGCCCACCCAGGAATAGGAAGGATGCCTCTAACTCCTTTATCTCAAAACTGCTGTCAGCTGTATCAGGCCCACTCTTGAGGACCCTCAATATAAACAACTAACTTGATATGCATCTGCACCTAGTGACGGAGGATGGTCATTCTAACCTGATCCTCGACTTCGCAGCAGTGCTGTATTTATTGTATCCCTCCTACCTCTGTCTTCTTCCTAAATTTGGAGTCATCAGCTCACTGCCTCCAGCCAATAATAACAGTTCTGCTTCTTGGATTCTCAGTTCCCCAGGAATGTAAAGTTCTCAAGATGGAATTTTGAGGTCACCACATGGTCTTTGCTGAAATACAGACATGGAGACCCACAACTCGGGGATCACTAAATAAGTCAAGTTGAAAGGGTTTGGAATTTTTATCCACCCAACCAAGACGATCCTCATAAGAAGAGGATATTTACATGGTGCCAAAGTAAAACCCCACACATTATTGACTCACTTCAAAAGGAGATGTACCGGGACTTCCCTGGTGGTCCAGTGGTCAGGACTCCGTGCTTCCACTGAAAGGGGCACGGGTTCAATCCCTGGTCGGGGAGCTAATATCCTGCATCCCACGTGGCATGGACCAAAAAAAAAGGAAATGTACCAAGTCAGTGGAAAGAGTTGGCTGTCAGCACTTTAGCCAAACACATCATGACTAACAGGGAGACAGTTCCCTGTTATGTACCTTGTGACACGATGTAATCTGAAATACCCAACACCTATGAAGACTTTTATCAACATGTTGAATCTAAATCAAATCAAATGTATCTAGATCTAACATCTAGAGGGGATAGAACAAGTTCAATTACAACATAAGAAAACAATCAGAAAATTCCAGAATGTGAGATAACTGGCATGGACATTTCAAAAAGTTAATGTTTTAGAAAACAAGGGGGTGGAGAGTCATTCTGGGTAATAGAGACCTACACAAATGCAATGTGTGAACCTTGATTGGATCCTAGCTTGAAAAAAAAAAGCTACAAAAGACACTCTTGGGGAAATTTGACCACAACTGGATATTAGATATCACAAAATTATTGTTAATTGTCTTAGTTGTGATCACGATTATGTAGGAGACTGTCCTTACTCTTGGGAGATGCATGCTGAAGTACTTAGGTATGAAATTTCATAATGTTTGCAACTTATTTTCAAATGGTTCAAAAACAACAAAAATAGTATACACATACATATAACTATTACAATAGTGTGTAATAAAAAGTTGGGGAAGGGCTTCCCTGGTGGCGCAGTGGTTGAAAGTCCGCCTGCCGATGCAGGGGACACGGGTTCGTGCCCCGGTCTGGGAAGATCCCACATGCCGCTGAGCTGCTGGGCCCGTGAGCCATGGCCGCTGAGCCTGCACGTCCAGAGCCTGTGCTCCGCAACGGGAGAGGCCACAACAGTGAGAGGCCCGCGTACCGCCAAAAAAAAAAAAAAAAAAAAAAGTTGGGGGAGAAGAGTTTATAAAACAAAACCAAAAAGCAGGGATGCTTTCCAAAAGATAACAATTGCCTTTCCCAGCATAGTCAAGTCGTGCTGCAGACTTCGTGTATCTGTTTTTGCATGAGATCTTCTCCACACTGGACCACAGAAACAGCCTAGTCTTGCACACACACCACTAATAGGATTCCAAGACCCTGAACTGTGGAAATATATTCATTTTATGGAGCCAAAGGGCCTCTCTCAATCGAGGCAGGAATAATAAGGACTGATACATGGTTATGAGTTGTATGATGTTCTTTGTTCTATAAGAATGTGATTAATAAGTTCGTTACTTTTGGAAATGTTGCAAGAGGTTTCAAACCTTTGGAAGAGAGAGTTGTTTTGCTTTATTACAGAGATTGCTCTAGAACAACCTCCATTCTGCTTTCCAGCCTACTGTTTGCGTTACTTTATTTCAGCTTCCTGGCTCAGAAACCTCCTGATTTCTGAAAGCCTGTGAAAGACACTTGAGATTAGTGGACGATCCCCTTCAGCCCGGTCAGAGCCTCGCTCTTTCCATCCAGGGTGAGGAGTCTGCTTTTGGACACCTGGCATTCTCACTGGCTGGGCCTGGAGAATTCCTTCCAGATGATTCTGTATGAGGTGCCCAGACGCTGACCCTAAGCCTAACCAGAAACCGGGACTCCTTTGCTATGGTACCATGCTGAAAAAGCCCTGCGGTAAAGGAACCTGTCTAATGAGGAAACCTAGCAATTACTCAGCTGGAGAAAACCAGATGTCTTAATCCTCGTGGGAGCTAGCTGGACAACTCTCTGAAGTGTCCTCCCTGTGGGCAGATGAGTTTCTGTTTTGGTGTCAGTCACACGCCCACCCCAGAGGAGGGGGCCCGTAAGGAGGAGAATTCCGGAGGGGGGTCATGATTTGTGTTTCCTCCTCAGGCTCTGCTCCAAACAGGCTGCAACCACTAGAGACTGAACAGAACTCTGGGAAGAGCAGGTTGTCAGCAGTGGGACAGAGCTAATTAGTCTAGCATATTCTGCTTAGAGACAATTCATGTAGTATGTAGACAATTCATGTATTGTTAGAGTGTATAATGGAGCAGAGAGACGGGGGGATTCAACCAAGCAGCTTGGCTTCAGCAGGGAGGACAGTCATGCTCCCAATTTCTTTGTACCCACTGCTTGGTTTAATCATGTCTCATCCCTCATGCTGCCGCTGACATTTCAGGTCTCGCACTGTATTTATTTCCAGTTAATAAATGCTTGGCTGGGACTTCCCTGGTGGTTCAGTGGTTAGGACTCCATGCTTCCACGTCAGGGGGCACGGGTTCCATCTCTGGTCAGGGTGCGGCGTGGCCAAAAACAAAGAAACAAAACAAAACCAAAAAAGCAAGCAAACTAAAAATAACGGGGGGAAAAAAAAAGAAGCTTGGCCATTCTAAGTGCAGTTCCAGGCTAGAGTAGGGCCAGTTTGTGTTTTTTTCCATCCACCCTGTTTTTTTTCCAGGAGATTTTTTGGTGTGTGAGCTGGAGTTGTTTCCAGATAGGGCTGCTAGGTGGAACATTGCTAGCAGAAGTGATATACAGGAGGCAAAACTTTACCTCTACCCTATTAGGGTCTCCAGTTGGGCCTGAGAATTAAGTTGACATAAAACATTAACAGGAGGGCTTCCCTGGTGGCGCAGTGGTTGAGAGTCTGCCTGCCAATGCAGGGGACACGGTCCGGGAGGATCCCACATGCCACGGAGCGGCTGGGCCCGTGAGCCATGGCCGCTGAGCCTGTGCGTCCGGAGCCTGTGCTCCGCAACGGGAGAGGCCGCAGCAGTGAGAGGCCCGTGTACCGCAAAAAAAAAAAAAAAAAAAAAACATTAACAGGAGAAAAGCAGACAGATTTTCATATGTGCGTGGGAGCCCCCATAGGAAAATGAAGACCCACAGAAGTACTTAGAACCAAATACTTATATGAAAAGTTGGACAAAGAGTAGTAAAATTGTGCAAACATGACAAGACAAAGGGACTTTGTCAAGGCAGCCCATCGTGGAGAACTGACTAGGAAGATAAGGGTTAGTTTAACAAGCTTTGTTTGTACAGATTCCCCTTGGCCTTGAGTCCCATCTCTGGCGATTAGAATGTTCTTTTCCTCCTGGGGTAGGGAGGTCATCTTTCATGTGGGAGCTTCATCTCCTGATTTCAGGGAGAGAAAGGTTGGAGCAACCTTCTTACATCTGCTGTTTTTCATATGCCTTTAACTTAAGGCATATGGTTAGGTGGTCCAGTGGTTAGGACTTGGTGCTTTCACTGCCGAGGGCGAGGGTTCGATCCCTGGTCGGGGAACTAAGATCCCGCAAGCTGATCGGTGCGGCCAAAAGAGAGAAAAAAAAAATCTCAAATGCTTTTAACTTAAGATGATCATTCTGCCAAAATGTCACCCTTCAATCAAATAACCCCTCACCCCGTGAGTCTTCTCTGTGTTCACATCACGTTAGTTCTGAGGGGGAGCAGGGAGAAGGGTGACCGAGAAAAGTGTCCTTTCACAGCTTATAACCTAATAGGAGGGATGGACACACACACAACTGTAGGGAAGTAATCAGGGATGGGGTCCTCATCGCCCCATCACCCAAACCCCCCACCACCTGTGCCTTCAGCTACACCCTCTGTTCTGCTTCCTGTTTGCTCTTATCCTAAGCCAACCTCTCCACCTGTGTCCCATCCCCTCGCTTGCCTTATTAATGACTTGCTTCTTCCAGGAGGCTGCTCTCATCCCTACCTCATCACTTTATCTCTGCTGGACCATTCTTCTCAGTCTACAACCAGTATGATCGCACACATCTCTGAAAATAACTCTACCTCTCACCCACAACCATCCAGTCCTCTGTTCTTCCCCAAGACCCCCTCCAGCTAAACTTCCGGAAAGCCATTCTTCACGTGGCAGCCTGAATGATCTAAATATATGCTATATGTATGTGATATGTGTGTGTGTGTATCCTCTGCTTCAAATCCTGCATCTCAACATCAGTGTCGGTACCATGAAAGCTAAACTCTTTATGATGTGTGGCCCCTGTTAACCTCTGACTTTGCTTTGCAGCCTGTTCCTGCTGGCTTTCAGGATTCAGCTCCAGTGACTGGATTATGCTGGAATAACAAAAGGGAGTCTACATTAATAATCCCAGCAAAGAAAGAGGGCTTGACCTGGAGCAGTGGGTCTGGGATTGGGGGTAGGGAGGAGATGCTCATGTGCGCAAATATTATAGAAATTTCAAAAGGAGATGCAATAGGGATTGTCCTTGATTTCTGCCTTTAATTCTTTGTGGACCTTGAGTTTAGATCACAGATAATGACGAATTATCTGGAAAGGCAATGTTGTGAAGTTTCGTCTCTCAGAAGTAAAGGACTGGCTTTCTGTTGAATATTCTAAATCTAGGCAGGTGGTCACTGACAGCCACAAACTCTGAACAGCCTTGTTGTGAGCTGTTCATCCTGTGTGTTCACTTGTTGACGGACACAGGAACTCTAGGAGGAAAATACAGATGTTAGGGACAAAATATGGAGAGAATGCAGCACTTAGGCAACAATCTTCCCCCTCTAACGTTCAAATCCTCTAGGTTGTCGCTCTTTAGCCTTCCTGAGAAATTACCTGGCAACAACTATGTATTATTTGGCCAGAGTATCCGTAAGGCGTTTCTGATCACAAGGGAAAAGTACAAAAATGCATTTTAAATACTTTTAAAAGGTTGCCGTTAGTGTTTTGTCCAAAAGGATACACAGGAAACTCATGCTTGCCTCTGGGGAAGAGGACCAAAGGCCTGGAGGTCAGGAGTGGGAGGGAGAGGTATTTTTACTCTACATCCGTTTATATATTTTGAATCTTCTATGTGTTTACGTGCTGTCTACTCATACAGAACTAATTGTTGTAAAATGACAGCTTGAAACGGCCAGAAAAATTACATCTATTTCTTTACGCTTACTGCAATTTAATATGCAAATTTTAAAATATTTTTTTTCTCAAAATGGGCAAATATTTTGCAGATGGTGGAATGTGTTCGTGGTCCTGGACGTAGAGGTGGGGGCCCTAGAACTGAGGTTGGTGATGGACGCCCTTGGTTCTGCCCAGACTTGGGCAGATCCTGGGGCTCTGGTGAGTTTCACCCCCATCCTCTGTCCAATGTTGGAACGTGGATGATCTCCTTAACCCCTCTCAGCTTGGACATTCCATGAATGCTTATGTCTATTCATTTCACAAAGTGAAAACGCATCTTTCGACCTTTCTATCAGAGGAGGTGTTTCAATCAGCATCGCCTGTGAAATTTCAACTTGAAGACAGGCTGAAGGCTTGATTTCAGAGCTAAGCCGCTAATTCTCATCAGCACTTCACACCCTTGAACTTGGTGGATTTGCTGAGTAGCTAAAGACTCCCGCATCTGGAACTTGCTGGGGACTTACAGGCCTGCACATGCCAATCCACATGGGTTGAATCTGAATATGATATGAGTTCCCACCCTCAGGAGCCAACACGGATGGGAAATATTAATGCTTCCTTCAAATGCAAGTCTTTTTTTTTTTCTTTTTGGAAGAAAGATTTTTAGAGAAGATTCTAGTTATTGTGCTACAAGAGAAAAATAATCATGTTTGCAAATGTTCATTGAGTCATCGTAATATCAGAAGTAAATGGGGGAAAAAGTGTTTATTTAAGAGAAGAATAAAAATCGAGTCAAATTTTTTCCTTCAGCAGCGACAAGTCTTTAGTCCTAACAGATCCTTAAATCCAAGCCCGCTGATGTCAGCGGGATTCCAGTGTTATTTCCTTGCAGAGCCTGCTGGGCTGAACTCAGTCTTGGACTCTTCACTGTAAGCCTTCTAGAACCTTTCAGTACTTTAATTGCAAGTGTTGAACCTGGACCCGGGTTACCATGAGAATCTGCCCTTCTTGGTCTCAGAGATTTTGTGTTTACTTTTTTTTTTTTTTTGGCTGCATTGGGCCTTCGTTGCGGTGCGCGGGCTTCTCATTGCAGTGGCTTCTCTGGTTGCGGAGCACGGGCTCTAGGCACGCGGGCTTCAGTAGTTGTGGCGTGCAGGCTCAGTCGTTGTGGCTTGCGGGCTTCAGTAGTTGTGACATGCAGGCTCAATAGTTGTGGCTCGCGGGCTCTAGAGCGCAGGCTCAGTAGTTGTGGCGCATGGGCTTAGTTGCTCTGCGGCATGTGGGATCTTCCCAGACCAGGGCTCGAACCCGTGTCCCCTGCATTGGCAGGCCGATTCTTAACCACTGTGCCACCAGGGAAGTCCCTGTGTCTACATTTTTGACTCGATACAACCTCTCATAAATTCTTAATTGCTCTTGTTTACAGTAATGTGGGATGGACGTGACAGAGAGTCTTGATAAAAGAAGGTCTTTCCAATGATCTTTTAAGGCATTTGAATATAGACACTTTATGCCTATGAAATCACATCTAATTTTTCTGTTTCTTGGTGCCCAAGGCCTAATAGTCCCACAAATGTAGTTAACATGTTTAAGCAACGGTCCCTGTGTTGTCTGTGCTGCACCAGGTTGGTTTGTCCGAGGCAGTTAAACTCCCTGGGGGAAGGTATGGTGTGAAGGAAAAAGGTAAGGACGATTCGCTCTGGTAGAGGTTGAGCTCCTCAGAATAAACCTCTGGATAACCCAATGAGGGGATTTCCGAGAGGCTGGATTTGTTGCAGACAACTTTGGGAATTGGAACCCAGTCTCCTGACCTGGCCCGCAACCCACAGGAAGAGCCAAGCTGGCCCCTTGGGAGGGTGGGGATGGAAAGAAAGTCTGAGCGCTGTGCTGGTTCCTATCGGAGCTACACACCGGGCTTGGGGCTTACGAAGGTTTGGGAGCAGCGACAATAGGGGTCTGGGAAAGGGATGTTCAAAGGGAAAAACATTTATATGAGAATACAAAGACTCAGACTATGGCTGGTGTTTTCTTACTGCCCTTGACAATGAGAGCTTCTTGGAGGCAGTGAGGACCTTGGGACCCTGGATGAACCCCCGAACTGTTCTCAAATTTCTCCCCTAGGAATAAGTAAATAAGTTAAATAAATACATGAATAAATAAATAAAATTCCAGTTCTTTCCATCCCTGGGGACTCCATGCTCTGTGGAAGGGACTCCAGAAATCGGGATTTGGGCAGTACTTTTTCTATTTCTGTTTTTTTTTCTTTTTTTAATTTTTATTTTATGTTGGAGTATAGTTGATTAACAATGTTGTGTTAGTTTCAGGTGTACAGCAAAGTAACTCAGTATACATATACATGTATCTATTCTTCTTCCAAGTTCTTTTCCCGTTTAGGTTATTATAAAATATTGAGCAGAGTTCCCTGTGCTATACGGTAGGTGCTTGTTGGTTATCTATTTTAAGTACAGCAGTGTGTATATGTCAATCCCAAACTCCCAATCTATAGAATTTTTTTTGTTTCTTTTCACATACCATCACGAGAGAGGCCCCTTTCACATTAGGAGCAGATGAACAGGTCTGTTTTTCCACAGCTCTGACCCCTCTCCATGATAGGGCGGGCAAAGCCTTCTTTGTTGTATCACAAGTTATTTTGCTGCTGCACTAAATTCGCTGGTGGTGTGCACAGCGTGTTACAAATTATGCACCAATTATATGGCTGAGTTCATTATCCCCCTTCGGAAAATATGCAGCCCTTCCCAAACAATTAACACTTAATTATGTTTCTATATTGTTTCTTAATTGTTCCATATGTTGGGTGTTTACTCCTCCACCAGGCTACATGCCTCTGGATGGTGAGATCAGGGCTTACACATTTTGGAAGTCCCAACACAGCAATCCTTAGTCTGTCCTAATGAACGCTGTCACCGGCAGGCTTGGTGTTTTAAGAAAATGTTGGTAGCACAAGTAGCAGCGAAGTTTGGGGAAACGGTTGGGCAGTGTTTCTACAGTACAAAGAGCATGTACTTGTTAACAAAGTATCTGGCAAACCAATGATGAAATCACTGGGTAGATGTAAAAGGTTGAGGGAAATAGCTTCCCAGTCTCGTAAAGGTAGAGCACCAACAGTGTTAAGGAAACCACTGGACTGTGTGTATTAGTCAGGGCCGTCCATCTTTCTGCTATGAAGAGCTAAATCTACTCCCAATTCTGCCTCTCAGACGCCCTTTCTCTGCTCCATTGTTGAACATCCTCCCTCTCACTGACACTAGTCTCTAGGTATGTGTGTGGTATTAATCAATTTTCAATTATACATCTGCTCTTCTATCTCCCGGCAGATCTTCTGATTCCCAATTCAGAGACAGAGTAGAAAAAGCATGGCTGTCAGAGCCAGGCAGACCCGGGTCCTAATCTAGGCTCTACCATTTACTGGCTGTATGGTTCTTAGCCATTCTGAGCTTATATCTTCAACTATTAAAAAAATAGGAATATTAATATCTAGATCTCAGGGTTATTGTGGGGATCAAAAGAAATACGATTCTAATCCAGCTGGTACCCAACAAATGTCAGGTTCCCTCACTTCCTATCTGTATGAAAACATAATGCAAACTAATCTTACAATGATGTTAACAATAATGTCATAGTTAATTTCTACTCTGTCACTAGCACTATGCTAGAAACTTTAGTCTCTTGTGAAGTATGCTCTTCTGAATACAAATTCTCATTAAATACTTTTTCTTCTCCTCTCTGCTTCTTTACCTAAGCCTTCATTTTCTATGCAAGCTAGAGATTTTCTGTAGCCCAGAGAGCTCTCGATGCTGATGAAAACCATTATATCCTCTTCGTATCTTGTAATTATGAAACCTCTCACCTTCACAACTGGATTCTTTCTGAAGCACCCTTTCCATTATCTCTCTGCTCTCATCAAGAGTTTATAATGGCTCTCCAGTCTATATCAGATTGAGGGATTAACCCCCAACTCCCCAGCCCCATAGGCAGCCCTCCAACCAATGTTTTATTAGGAGAGTCTGCCTTCTGTTTCTAACTGCGCCTGAGACCTCTCTCCATCCTGCCCACTTCTGGACATGGACACACCCATATCTCATTACTGATTTCCTTTATGTAAACTTGGTTTATGCATTTCTTCTGCTTGAACAAGAATTCTTTCCTTACCTTCCTTCACCTAAATCCTACACTTGCTTTAAGGTCAAATTTGAAGTCCACAGAACCTTCCAAAACTAACTAAACTTCAAAACTATATAATTAATATTTATTTTGCTTCAAAAATTGTTTTTTTCCAGGTTACGTCTCCTCAGCCACTACAGATTATAATCCTACAAAGAAAAGGAAATTATATTCGATAACTTTAATGTTTCTCTCTACCTCTGAGCCTAATCAGACCTAGTGGAAACAGTAGGTACTTAATAAGTACAGGAGTAAATCACCATTATAATGATCAGTAAGCCATGGGACTCTCCACCACAAAAACTTCTTGAACACCCAAAGATTTCAACTCAAGTCTGTGAAGAAACTTTTGCTTAATTGATATATAGTATATGTAGGGTTAATTTTGTTTTAAAATTCATGCATTTTGAAAAGCCAGCCTACTCAAGAAGATTCTGAGAGTTTGCAATCAAAGCTACATAAATTTTTTAAAAAATGTGGATAGATTAATAAGAATCATGTAGTGAAGGAGGGAGATGATTGTATCTAGAGCTTAGTCTACAGATTGTTGAAGGGTTACTTTCCTGATATGTGACCTTTTGTCTTTCGGAACATAACATAACTGTCCATATGAATACACATCTTGCACAAGATAAGAGAGTAACGTCCAACCAAGATTTTTTTTTGTAACCACTACCATTGTCCCTCATATCTTAAAAAAGCATGTATCATTATAAGTGTAAATATGCTAGATAGGTTATTTTTAATATAATTATAAAGCACAGTATCGTATGGCATACCCTCTTCTGAATGCTGACTTGTATAAGTGGATGAGTGTGGATATTCATAAGAGAATATGAATATCCATAACAGACTAAAGAAAACAAAATAGTTGTGAACTGGAATCTTCCTGGAGCTCACTGTGGGACAAAAGCAAGTGGCATGAAAAAAATATTCATTGTTCATACACTTCTATGATTTTACAGTGTAAAAGTTAACGACGTGCAAACTTGTGGTCTGAATACATCTAATGCAGGGATTCCTGAGTCAGGGACTACGCTAAAGGTAACTTCAATTGAGCCCAGTATTTAGCTCTGAGCTCCATGGCAGCCAGGGAAAGATGCTGATTTATGTGTCTTTTGTTCTTTGACTTTGAAAAAAATCACCACTTCTTTGGATCTGAACTTCTTTCCACTGTCAAACTGTGAGAGAAGCTGGTCCTGGGACACTGAACAGCTAAGGCAGGGTCTTCACTAGAAATTTCAGAAATATATGGCCTTTCTTGTCAAGACACAAGACAATGTGCCAAGATAATTCTGTACATTATTTTGACAGGGAATTCAAGTGATTTAATCTATAGAACCTTCTGGTACAGCAATATGAAGAGGCGGTCATGAAGAGGACTTCATGGGTTGTTTGGTTTTCTTTTCTCAAGATGAAAATAGGGTCAAAAAGTGATTCAAAACTGAGTTTCAAGAGGTCAAGTCAGCAAAGCCATTACCTACCTTATCACTTTTTCCAGTTTTCTTTCCCTTTGTTCTATTTTGGTTTACTTGTGGATTAAAAAGTAAATTATTTATGTAACATTTTGTTACCGTAAATAAGTAAAAAGTTTTTCAAATACAGAACGCTCCTGTGGTGTTTGCTGCTGGGTGTAGGTAAGGTGTCCATCCTACACTATATTTGGCCCCAGTGGCACTTGTAAGGGAGCCCCCTCTATGTTAACACAAAGCACAGGCTTCAGCTCAGGGGATCCTGGGAGATGATCTTCAATCTGGGCTGAATTGTTTCTGTAACCTGTCTTCTCTTTCCTTCTGGGGGCTTCACTTTCCTAGGGGACTCTCTGAATCGCACTGCTGCCTCTACCACCTCCCAATCTGGGCCAAAAGAAGTGCCGCCATTCCACTTGCAGACTCTACCCCAAGCTTGACCAAAACGATCTTTCTCTGGCTCCCCTGGGTGTTCATTCATTCATTCATTCACTTGATCATAGTTAATTCAGCATCTTCGCTGTGCTGGATTCTCTTCCAGGTCCTGAACAGCAGAGGTGAGTAAGGCGGACTCCTAGATTCTTTCCCTAATGGAGCTGTCATTTTAGTGGGAGAGTATACAGTGAACACTTAAATAGCAAAGCTGTTATTGTTAGTCATAAGTACAACCGAAAGACCACTCAGGGTTGGCAAGAAGACCTGGCACACATTAAGGGAGAATAAGAAGAAATAATGATAGGAGTGCAAGTAACAAGGTATTTACCTATGCATTTTACAAAGCGTAGGCTCTTAATCTTATTTTATTATTTTTTTAATTGAAATATAGTTCATATACAATGTTGTGTTAGTTTCAGGTATATAGCAGTGATTCAGTTATACATATATACGTATATATATATTTTTTTCAGATTATTTTCCCTTACAGGTTATTACAAAATATTGAATAAAGTTCTCTGTGCTATACAGTAGGTCCTTGTTGGTTATCTGTTTTATGTAGAGTAGTGTGTATGTGTTAATCCCCAAATCCTAATTTATCTCCCCCAACCCCAGGGTTTTTATTTTGAAATAACCATCCTCTAGCTCCAAAGAGTTGGTACTTTGCCACCAGCCTGTCTTCTCTTCAGCCTCAGCCACCGTGCTGCTTTATCCCTCAAAAGCTATTCTAATGCTTGTCTTGTCTCCTAGACTCAACATTTTTCTCTTTTCAAATATCATTGCCAAGAAGCCCTCAAACAAGTCAGTGACCCAGTAAATTACCTAATGCAGACTGTAGCTCCAGCGATCACTGGTACAATCTTGGAATACCCAAGTGGAAAATGTTACCTGAGGCAGGTTACCACCGAGGACTTAGAAATGAGGGAAGTATCAAAATTTCCAAGGGATCCGAAGAGAGATAGGCAAATCTCTTTGATGACTCTCAGGCTCGTTAAGGACCCTAGTAATACATAGAAGATGTTTGCTTATCTGAACAATATGTCATTGTAATATGGGGGTTTAAACATGAATAGATTAAATTCTCCAACCAAAAGACAGGCTTACTGAATGGACACAAAAACAAGACCCGTATATATGCTGCCTACAAGAGACCCACTTCAGACCTAGGGACACATACGGACTGAAATGAGGGGATGGAAAAAGATATTCCATACAAACGGAAATCAAAAGAAAGCTGGAGTAGCTATACTCATATCAGATAAAATAGACTTTAAAATAAAGCATGTTACAAGAGACAAGGACGGACACTACGTAATGATTAAGGAATCAATCCAAGAAGATATAACGATTATAAATATATATGCACCCAACACAGGAGCACTTCAATACATAAGGCAACTGCTAACAACTATAAAAGAGGAAATCGACAGTAACACAATCATAGTGGGGGACTTTAACACCTCACTTACACCAGTGGACAGATCATTCAAACAGAAAATTAATAAGGAAACACAAGCTTTAAATGACACAATAGACCACATAGATTTAATTGATATTTATAGGACATTCCATCCAAAAACAGCAGCTTACACTTTCTTCTCAAGTGCACATGGAACATTCTTCAGGATACATCACATCTTAGGTCACAAATCAAGCTTCGGTAAATTTAAGAAAATTGAAATCATATCAAGCATCTTTTCCAACCACAACGCTATGAGATTAGAAATCAATTACAGGGAAAAAATGTAAAAAACACAAAGACATGGAGGCTAAACCATATATTACTAAGTGACCAAGAGATCACTGAAGAAATCAAAAAGGAAATTGGAAAATACATAGAGACAAATTACAATGAAAACACGATGATCCAAAACCTATGAGATGTGGGCTTCCCTGGTGGCGCAGTGGTTGAGAGTCCGCCTGCCGATGCAGGGGACACGGGTTCGTGCCCCGGTCCGGGAAGATCCCACATGCCGCGGAGCAGCTAGGCCCGTGAGCCATGGCCGCTGAGCCTGCGCGTCCGGAGCCTGTGCTCCGCAACGGAAGAAGCCACAACAGTGAGAGGCCCACGTACCGCAAAAAAAGAAAAAGAAAAAAAAAGTGCTCAACAACACAAATTATTAGAGAAATGCAAATCAAAACTACAATGAGGTATCACCTCACACCAGTTAGAATGGGCATCATCAGAAAATCTGCAAACAACAAATGCTGGAGAGGGTGTGGAGAAAAGGGAATCGTCTTGAACTGTTGGTGGGAATGTAAATTGATACAGCCTCTATGGAGAACAGTATGGAGATTCCTTAAAAAAACTAAAAATAGAATTACTGTATGACCCAGCAATCCCACTCCTGGGCATATACCCAGAGAAAACCATAATTCAAAAAGACACATGCACCCCAATGTTCATTGCAGTACTATTTACAATAGCCAGGTCATGGAAGCAACCTAAATGCCCATCGACAGACGAATGGATAAAGAAGATGTGGTACATATATACAATGGAATATTACTTAGACATAAAAAGGAACAAAATTGGGTCATTTGTAGAGACGTGGATGGATCTAGAGACTGTCATACAGAGTGAAGTAAGTCAGAAAGACATAAACAAATATCGTATATTAATGCATGTATGTGGAACCTAGAAAAATGGTACAGATGAATCGGTTTGCAGGGCAGAAATAGAGACACAGATGTAGAGAACCAACATATGGACACCAAGGGGGGAAAGTGGTGGGGTGGTGGTGGTGGGATGAATTGGGAGATTGGAATTGACATATATACACTAATATGTATAAAATAGATAACTAATAAGAACCTGCTGTATAAAAAATAAATAAAATAAAATTCAAAAAAAAAAAAAGATCCAGAGTCTTTACTTGGCAGGTGTGCCCTTCAGTTATAAAAGTGAGGGACTCAGGCAATTAAAGCCTTATGTCATAAACATTTGAATCATCACTTCCCTTTCTCTGAATCTATGTTAATCAAAAACTGTTCTGTAATTTGGTTTCTCAAATCCACAGAGAAAATAAGAACTACATGAACTCTGGGCGTACTTGTCAGTGTTATTTCTTATTGAAATGAATACATTGGAATTTTGATTAATATCATTCAATGACTTGTCAGGCATTTCCCCAAATCTGATCAAACCCAGAACATTGACTCAATCTAGTTTCTGAGTTCCAAAAAGTTGTGGACTGCCTTGGGAATTCATTTGATCATTTCTTCATTCAGTTGAATATTTTGGAAGCGTCTTAAAGCCCAACTACTTTGCTTAGGAATATAGCATTGAGCAAAATAGATGTGATCCTGACAGAGAGCTTTCAAGACAATAGTTATAATAACATATGACAAGGGTTTCTTGGCATCAATGTTTTAAAAAAAGAAAAATTAAAAAAAAAAGAAAAATTTTGAGTCTAGAAGAAATGATTAGGTTCAGGAAGTCTTTCTGGGGTAAACAGTACCTAAATAGAGACGAGAATTAGGAGTTAGTGCAGTGAATGGGGCAGGAAGAGGTAGAAGACAGCAGAGGAAATCAGGTGAAGGAGAAGCACGGTGAAGTCAACAGAGAGTTCAGTTAGGATGGCCTTTTATTTTTTGATTTTTTAATTTTAACTTTTTTTATTGAAGTATAGTTGATTTAAAATGTGTTAATTTCTGGTGCACAGCAAAGCGAGTGAAATTTGCAGCTCCATGAATTGACCTAGAGATCATCATAGTAAGCGAAGTAAGCCAGAAAGAGAAAAACAAGTACCATATGATAGCAGTTATATGTGGAATCTAAAATATGATTCAAATGAACTTACCTAGGCTGGAATTTTCGATGCTTGCGGGAGGCTCAACAGATGCTTGCAGAGGGCGAGAGATCAAGGTTTGGGGATGTAGGGCTTTATCCTTCGGGCAATAGGGAGACGCTGCATGACTTAGCAGTAAATTAGCATGATTGGATTTGCATTTGGGGAAATTCTCTGGCCACAAAGAAACCGAACTAGAAAAGAGAGAGGGTGAAAATGGACGAAACCTGGGCAGGGAAGCCGATCTGGAGGTAACGGCTGTAATTTGTGTGAGAAGCGATGGCGGTCCAAGGTAGAAACAGTGGGATTGAGGGAGAGGCGTAGGGATTGGAAAGACATTTCAGAGGTAGAACTTGTGGCTGAGATGAGAGAGGGCATGTAGATGGATGAAATCTGGGCAAGTGGTGGGGAGATAGTAGAGTTGAGAGCAGCAGGCTGCTGTCAGGGGCAGCCGAGTGGGTGGCCAGGGAACTTCCTGACCTAGACGCTGATCTCTTATTTAGACTTTTCTTGAACATACCCAAAAGGAGGAAGATGTGCACATGTGAAGGGAAGGGTCATCTCCCAGCAGAGGACACAGAGGAGGGAGCAGAGCTCAACATGAAAATGGCCAGCTCGTGTTGGATATTGCCTAGACGTCAACAGTGAAGGTTAGAATGGAAACCCTGGGTAGAAGATCCCTCACTGTTTCTCTGCCCAGGACCCCAGGAACATCCTAATAGTGAGAGACCAAGCGATACAATAAGTGTTGGTACATTTAAAATGTTCTCTGTACTTCCTGACTTTGTTTCATTTTGTATTCATACCCCTCCCAGAATGTTTGCCTTCATTGTTCACCATCTCCCCTCCTTGTGGATTCCATTGCCTTTCTCACCCTATCAGCCTTCGGTCGCTCTCATGCTGCCCCTTACTGCTTGTCTCGTAAGGTCCTTTTCAAGGCCACATAGCTTCTTTGCTTTCACACACTCAAATTCTTAGGTTTATTTAATTTTCTGGGTTTGCTTTTCCATACTATATCCTTAATTGCATCTTAATGACTTTTGTTATTCCTCATGAATTATTGAATTCTGCACACTTTTAGCTAATTCCTCTGGCAGCCCGTCTTGCTGTTGTTCTGCTATGGTTTTATCTGTGAAGCCTCATCCACCTTCTAAAAACGAATTCTAAGATTGATATTTTTGGAGGTTTCAAGGATTAGCTTTTCAGCCACTCTGGTATGTAATTTTTTTTTTAATTGGAAAGAAAAAAAGAATGAGATTCAGGTACCTTAACTCTTTCTCATGGATTTGAAGTTGATGTTAAAGAATGACAAAAGACAAATATAGACAATAGAATAGGTGTGGAAGAAAACAGTATGGTGTCCTTATTAAGAGTAATCATCAAGAAAGATACTAACTTCTTTTTTTTTTGGCCATACCAAGTGGCATGCAGGATCTTAGTTCCCCGACCAGGGATTGAACCCGTGCTCCCTGCAATGGAAGCGCGGAGTCCTAACCACTGGACTGCCAGGGAATTCCTGATATTAACTTATTTAATGAGTTTCTGGCAGTCTTTTCACAAGGGCTGTGAAAAGGGGCGTTTATAAATTAATCATCACCGAATTCAAATGGACTCTCAGTGCTGCCTGGACGTCCTAATACGTTTCTCTGCTTTACTCATCTTCCCTGTCTATTCAGTGACTGATTTGAAACTTTCCCACTTTCCTCCAGCCTCTAATCTTTTCACCTTCCTTCTTCAGCTTCTTAGAGTCAATTGAAGTCATCAGCCAAGAACTCTCTTGACACGCTGTGAATTAATCACCTGCCCCCATATCTAGCCTCTCCTGCTCTCCGTTAGGAGGCGTTCTTTCTTCCTGACCTGGAGACCTCCATCCCTATCCCTTTTGCAAGGATCCCTTTGCCCTTCTGTTGGTTCAGCCTCTCGCTTTCAACTGCAGTCTTTCCACGACGTGCTCTGCCATCTTAAAACAAAGCAAAGCCAAACCAAAAATCTCTGCTTTGATTTGCTCTCTTTCCAATTGATTTGCACCCTTTCCAACAACCACCGTGTTTCTCTTCTTGCCTTTATAGCTAGATTTCTAGACAGATGTGTATAGACCCGCTGCCGTCACATCCATGCAGCTTACGTCAGGGTCTGCAGTGCCCTTGATATCATTCCATGCTCATTTTACCTCATTTTGAACAGCATTTAACACAATAGCTATTTCTTTTAACACTTTCATCTTTTGGTCATTAAATCTCAGGACTCCTTAAGGCTTTGTCCTAAGCGCTGTTCCCCTTCTCTACTCTTCTGGGTAAATCTCAGCTCTGCCAATATCTTCAATCACTGTCTATGCTAATGACTCCCAAATTGACGTCTTCAAGCTTCTCTTCTCAACTCTAGATCTTGCCTACTTTACTTCTCTACTTGAATATCTCGAAAGTTTCTCAAGTTCAACATGTTCAAGACTGAGTTTATCTTCCTGCTGAAAGCTGGTGATTGGAACCACCAGGCAGGTATACAAGCGAGAACCTAGGTGTCATGCCCAACCTGTCACTTATCTTTATCTTCCAAATGTAATATAACAGAATTCTGCTGATTTAACCTCCTAAATAGTGGATTTTTCCTCTGTTTTTCCTCTAGCATGACTGTCACATGCTAGTCTAAACAACTTCTAAGGAACTTCAATGAAACCAGGTAGCATACAGGTTTTTTTGAGGTCCCGCTCTCTCAAAACTATCCTTCTACCCTCACATTTAGCTAGTACTAATGGTCATGGGTTTCCATAGGATCTAATAATGAACCCTGGGAAAACAATAAAGTCATTGCACAATGACTTTATATTATGAACAAATTGAAAATGATAAATCTGCAATAACTAAATCCTTGCATTATTCATTGGTTACATTTTACTTAAATTATATTCTGAATAAGGCTGACATTTGAAAAAACTAGTGTTTGATTGACAACAATTAATTATTAGGTGGCAAGTGATAAGGATTATAAAGCTTAAATAGGCTGAAAGTCGTACACAGAGCAGATTTTTAAAAATGGGAAGCCACCAATAAACGAACTTGAGTGCAATGTCCTATTTTCCAAGTCCTCAATTTAAAGCTAAGAGAAAAGTAAATAGTAAGTGAAAAACCTAATACAAAGCAGGCTCAAATGAGAAAAATACGTGTTTTCCAAGGGGCCTCATCAAGCAATGCTATCACAATCTACAGTAGCGCAGACAATTAAATCAGTCTTTTCATATCTCAGAGCGCTCTCTTGGAGATAGGTTATCGAATGTGAGGGAGTGTTTTTCACATGAAAAAACCCTCTCTCTCCCTGCCGTACAGCCTGGCCACCAAAAGCTCTTCACTATTGCACTGAATGACCAGCCATGAGTAACCATGACAACAGCCTCTGTAAAGGTTAGCAGTGCGCCTCTTAGAAAAAAATATACTTCAAGGTCAAACTCTACGTTTGTGAAGAAGCCTTACCCTGGTCCTCGCACAAAGTTGTCATTGAACAGCTGTTAAAGTTTGAGACTCCCTCAACCTTGGGAGTGTCAGCCAAATGCCCCTGCTAGCTTCCTTCCGTGGGTCCCACCAGGACTGCCTGTGTCTGTCCTTTCTATCTTGCATCAGCGGGGTTCCTCCATTCCCTGGAAAGTTCTCTGTTGCGGCCACTGCTGGGATGGCAGCCGTGAAACCCCTTCATTTCATCCCTCCATCCTGGGGCCTGGTGGCATCTGGTGCGGGCCTCAGCTGTGAACAAGGCCCTGGTTACGGCCCTTCTTCCCAAAGGTAGGATCAAGTCTACTAGGAACTGAAAAGGAACAACGTCCCGTGGATCCTTCCAGGTCATCTTCTGTATCCGTGGTCTCTAAATATATTTGATGCTACATCCTTATCAGCGAAAGTGTTTTGAGCATGTACCCCCGATGTATACTTGAACAAATAGGTTTGAACTGTGAGGGTCCACTTATATGCGGAATCTTTTCAACAAATACGCACTACCTACCTGATCTATGGTGGAACCCCTGGATGCAGAATAGCGACTGTGAAGTTACCCAGAGATTTCTGACTGAGCAGAGGGTGGGCACTTCTAACCCTGAGTTGTTCAAGGATTAAATGTATTTATTTCTAAATTATGCATACAATTATATGCTGAAACCTGTATGTATTAAACTTCAGGGAAGCTTAACGGTTTCCTTTTTTAGAAAAAGGAGATCTCATATTTTCTTCCCACTCTTCAGTAGACTGCTCTGCACACCTCGTAGGCTGCTTCTGCTGCACTTTAAAGATCATTGCGGTTCACGTTCGCCAGAGTCAACATTCTGAGATACAAATAAATCTCTCCCTGCTTAAAATCCTTCAGCCGCACCACACTGCTCTCAGGATAAAGTCCAAATTCCTTGACACGGGTTTGAAAGCCGGTCTGGCTCTGCTCTTTACCCTCTCATAATTTAGAATCCCATCCCTTGCCTTCTCTCCACGTCCTACATTTTTTCCCTTCCGGGACATTGCACAGACTTTCGACTGAAATCCTTTCTCCCCACACAGTCTTCCCCAGTGACTGCCATTCCCAGGGAATTCCCCAGGCTGTCCTGCTCCACCTCCCACCTCATCAGAATGTGGGACCAGCCTGTGCTTCTGCAACACAGCAGGGTTTATTTTACTCTTTATGTGACGTCCCTCCGAGCCCGTTGCAGTTATGAACTCACCAGTGAGCCTGCTGAAGGCCGGGATGGGTTTTTAAGCAAAAGGCTTGTGTTTAGCAAGATCAGAAAGGAGAAAATTCTCCTGGTTTGAGATGGTGCTTCACACCAGCGACAGATGGTGTGAAAGAGGTCCCCAGCCTCCTTGTTGATTTGCAGGACTTTCTAAAATAGTTAAGATATTAATATTAATATTGTACACATTTTCTTCTAATTCGTGATCTGTCTGTGAGTTTTATTTTTGGTGTTCTTTGTTGAACCGAAACCTTTAATTTTGATGTCCCCAATTCCATCAATTTTTTTGCCTTATGGCTTAAGCTCTTGGGGATTTGCTTAAGAAATTCTTTCTCATCTCGAAGTCACAAAGATATTCCCCTATATTGTTTTCTGTTAACTGTATAGCTTTTATCATTTACACCTAGGACTTCTTTCCATATGGAGTCTACCTTAGTATATGGTCTAAGGTTAGAACCCAATTTCATTTTTCTTCATAGATCCCTTTCATTTTCTATGCAATATTCTGCCACACACACCAATTGCTCAGCCCTCTGCTAGGTTCTTTCTGTCTTAAAAGTCTAAATACTGAAGGCTCCTTCTGTCTCAGGAGTAGAACCAGCAAAAAGAAGTCATCCACGGTCAAGCTTAGAGGCTATGAATTGGTCCCTGCCTTTCTGGGTGAGTCCCTGACCCTTAAAAATAAATAGCTGGGGTCAATGACAGTGACGACATCCACTTAGAACTTTTCCTCTCGTTTGGAACACTGGGAGGAGGGCCCACTCTATTTTCTAATAGAGGTAGTAAGTAAGACATGCTTACTTGTGCTTACAAAGTAGTACTTGGGCATGGCTAGGTGAAAAAGTTTTATAGAGATAAACCATAATGGAAAAGAATATATGCATAAAAAATGAATGTGTGTATGTATATATATACATATATATAAGTAACTGAATCACTTTGCTGTACAGCAGAAATTAACACAACATTATAAATCAACTATACTTCAGGAAATAAATCTAAGTTCTTTAGAATTAAAAAAAAAGTTTTGCAGAACCTCGAATACTTTGTATACCTTCCTTCGTTAAAAATTCTGTTAATCATCTTTGGGAAGTGGTACAGCCCAGGCCTGGCAACATCTTGTTCTCGGGACTTTAGCAACACTTTATCAAGCCAAGGTTTTCCCTGATGAAGGAGAGAGTCACAGAGGGCAAAAGGCTTAGGAGTCCCTAAAAGGGCTTTTCCTTGGGTTCCCCGGCCATATACTACCTTCACTATTTCCCATGCAATGGGACTATTTGGGTGCAATTCTCTTAAGATATGGCCAGTTCTTGTACTTGGCATTTCCCACGAGAAAAAGAAAGAAGGAGGCTTGTGTCTTTTTGTCTCAGCAACATCATAGGACTAGTAAAATAATGACACTCAATCCGCTAATGACAATAGCGCCCAGCAAGCCACTATTCACAAATGTAAAGCAGATGTTTGTATTAAATTTTAACATAACACTGGGTAAGATTGTTCTAGTTCTGTTGGATCTTGATAAAAATGGTTTTCAAACTAAATTAGCTCCCAATTTGCCATAGTTCATTGAGTCCAAAGATGACACGTCCGGTCCTCAGGAATTTTACCTAAGCATTGTATTCTGATACATGCTAATTTTCTTCAGCCAAAAAAAAAGTGTCATTACTTAGAGTTTTCGTAGCTTGGTAGGCTGTGGCCCTCAGAGGGGCACTGTTGGCAACTTCATTAGGTTTAATTTAAGTGGTGCAGATACTTTCTTGACCACAACTTGGAATTGCCTGGTCTTTTCAGACTGTCCGGCAATGGGCTGACATGGTACCCCACTACTCCTGCAGGAGAGGTAGATGTCTTTTCCTGAATCTCAATAAATAGGATGCCAGGCATGAGAGTACATCTTGTAAAACACACTCTTTTGAAACTAGCAGTGTACACACAGTGTCGCAGATGTGCTCAGTGGGCCAGTGGGAGGAGGGCACGGTTGTGAATTTAATAAAACTAAAATAACAAGGATGAGCTGACCCTTGTGAGAGTATATCTGGGTATTGTAACTTTCCAGGTAGAACTTGGTTCTTAGCCAGAGGTCAGGCTCTGTAAATGTTATTAAACCATAAAGCTTGGGAAAAGTTTCCGTCTGATTCTCTCTTAGTAATTCCCTAGCTATTACCAATTCTTTTTCCTCCTAGGACTTACAAATTATATTTTCAGCAGGACCCACGTTTATAAGCCTGTATGAACAAGTTTTGTCATTCCTGAGGTTATTTATATCCAGTGCACAGTCCTCTGACCTAAGAGGAGAAGGCTTAGCTCGTGTCTAACACTGACTAGAGTTTCCTTCCTCATCTCACTATCCACAAGACAGAAGTGAATGTGTATTTAATATTGAATGTTTTTCCTTGCTAATAAAAATATTTAATTTGTACTGATGGATTGCTGAAAGTTTTCTGGGTTTTATCTATACAATTCCACCATCAGTCATTTAAAAACGTGTCTAATATGGTAGCCAATATCCTCATGTGGCCACTGAGCACGTGTAACGTGGCTGGTCCAAACTGAGATGTGCTTAGAGCATAAGGTACGCACCAGATTGCGAAGATTTAGTATAAAAAAGAGTGTAAAATATCTCATAATGGTTTTTATATTCATTACTTGTACAAGAGGTAACATCTTGGATATATTGGATTAAATAAAGTATATTATTATAATTAATCTTACCTATTCCTTTTTACTTTTTCAAGTATGCCTACTAGAAAATTTAGAATTACTTTTGTGGCTCCCGTATTTCTTGTAGACGACACTGATCTAGAAGCTGGCTTTGGGTGTCCTGGCATCAATTCCTTGCCCGCTTACCTCAGTCAGAACACTTGATCTCGTCCACACTGGTGTGAGTTCTTTCCTGTGGCTTAATCACCTCTGTCAAACATTGTCCAAGCAAGCAACTGGGTGTTAGTAGAGATTAGAGCCCATGACTAGCTTCTGGTTCCAGCCTACCTGGCATGAGATGCCAGTTGCATAAGAGGTTACTGGACATGTTGTAAGTTATGCAACTACCAGGGGAACAAAATTAAATTCCAGGGCTTGTGTGTGCTGGAGTCCAAGGCATTCATTCTACTCACCTGAAAGTATAACTCTAGCCTAGAGCAGAAAGCTTCATTGTCAGAAGTAACAGGATTAGGGGATCAGTGTGAAAAACATCAACTAAAAACCGTTTAATTTTATAATTCCAGGGTAAAAACGCTATTTCCCCTGTCTCCGTTTGGCTACACAGTTGGATTTCTTGGGCTTTCAGTCACAACACCTCCTTTTCATGGCTTGATCATTGGGAGTTTTTCTATACTTTACCTTCCATTTAGTCGGAGGGACTTTTGTTTTACTTTAATCTTGCAGTGACTTGTAGAGTTATGAGTTCTTATAATATTTAAATCAGTGAGTTAACACCGAATTACCTCCCTGTAACAATGCAAAAGAATAATGCATAGAGTGGGCTTCCCTGGTGGCGCAGTGGTTGAGAGCCTGCCTACCGATGTAGGGGACGCGGGTTCGTGCCCCAGTCCGGGAGGATCCCACATGCCGCGGAGCAGCTGGACCCATGGGCCATGGCCACTGGGCCTGCGCGTCCGGGGCCTGTGCTCCGCAACGGGAGAGGCCACAACAATGAGAGGCCCGCGTACCACAAAAAAAAAAAAAAAAAAGAATAATGCATAGAGAAATTTATTCCCCACTCAGTGTTCACTTGTTTCCCTAATAAACCATGTACTTTAAAATTTGAATCTACATCTATTTCCTAGGAGGAAAGCTTATTTTATTTTATTATTTAACTTTTTATTATGAAATCTTTCAAACATACACAACAGAAAAGAGAATAGTATAATGAGTCCCCATATATCTGTCATGATGCAGTTCCAACTATTGTCACAACATTCCCAATCTTACATCATCTATTTCCCCATATATTTCTCTTTTTCTTTTTTTTTGAGCATTTTGAAACAGATCTCAAACAATGTGTCCTTTTATAAATACTTCAATGTGCATGTCTAAGTGATCATTTAAAAGGAATTTTAAAAAAACATAACCACTCTCACATTTACCACATTTATTAATAACCATTCCTTAGGAAAAAAAATCTGTAATTATGTACGGTGACAGATGTTAACTAGATCTATTGTGGTGACCATTTCACAATATATGCAAATGTCAAACCACTATGTTGTATACCTGAAACTAATATAATGATGTACGGCAACTATACCTCAATTAACCATTCCTTAAGATAATCTAAATTCAGAGCATACTGGAAATGCCCCACTTTATCTTAAAAATGCCTTTTTTTACAGGTTATTTTTTGAATCAGGATCCAAACGAGTATCACACATTACGTTTGGTCGCTGTCTCTCTTTTATTCTATAGCCGACTCTTTTCTACATGCTGTGTATGGTACGTAAAAGACAATGCGTCATTTGACTATAGACTCTCCTACAATCTGACTGGCTGACTGTTTCCTCATGGCGTCATTTGATTTGCTCTGCAAACTCGTGTATTTCCTGTACATGAACTTAGGTTCAATTTTACGGTCAAGAATCCTTTATTCGAGGTGCTGTGTACTTCTTTTGGCATCACATTATGTGGTACATAATGGCTTATTGTTCCACTTTTAGAAAGGCCAAGACTGATCATTATGGGCCAGATTGTCAGACTGATCCCTCCATTATGAAGTTTCCTACCAACATTTCATCTAATGGTTTTGGCCTCTGTCAACAAAGGACCATTTTGTACTCAGATTACGAGGATAAGCAGGGCCAGTGTTTTCAGCGCAGAGCTGTGTCAGGTAGTGTGGACATGGCTGTAGGAGTAGTCTTTGCTTGGGTGTAGGAAAAATCTCTTTCTCCACGGCCTCTCTGTTCCCTCACCCCTTTGCCTGCCTCCAGATGGGTGTACTTGTCAAAAAAGGCACCGGCCTGTTAGAGTAGCAACAGCATTATTCTAATGTAAGTCCTCACCAGGGGTTTCATAGGAATCCATATGGGAAACTAGCATTTTAGCGCTGGAAATTAAGGACAGTAGGGTGGGGTGTGTGTGTGTGTGTGTGTGTGTGTGTGTGTGTGTGTGTGTGTGTGCAGGTAAAATTGCAAAGACTATCTTTTAGCCTGAAGTATTTCTTCTACTGTTTTGAGGGTTAAATTGTCCTTTAATTGATGAAATTATGTTTACTGTATTTGATAATTGGCCAAATACAAAGTTGGCAAATTTGTTTTCCTGATCTTTGAAATCAGAAAGTCTCAGATATCAGATTAAGATGATCCTCAACCTAGGAGGTATATGAGAACCTTGTGGTGTCATGAGCTTTTATATTTTTCCAAGGGGGCATAGGTTAGGAAAAAGAAAAAAAGATTGAGAAACGCTAGTCTAAAAGACGATGGAATCAGCACAGAGAACATAAACTCTACCAGATGACAAAGGTGATCATAATCAGCAAAGTCTCTTTTCTTTTTACTTGCTTTGTTCTGCTTATTTTTATCAACCCATTAAAAATCGTCACAATGTCATACCCACTAGGATGGCTACAATGAAAAAGAAATAATAACAAGTGGTGGCAATGATGTGGAGAAACGGGAACACTCAACCACTGGTGGTAGGAATGTAAAATGGTGCAGACTTTGGAAAATAGTCTTGCAGTTCCTTAAAGGTTATAAACATAGAGTTGCCCTATCACCCAGTATTCCATTCCGATGTATATACCTAAGAAAACTGAAAACATATGTGAACACAAAAACTTGTACACAAATGTTCACAGCAGCATTATAATGATAGCCCAGAAGATTTAACAACCCAGTGTCCATCAACTGATGAATGAATTAATAAGATGAGGTATAGCCATACAATGGAATATTATTCAATAGCAAAAAGTAATGAAGTACTGACACATACTGCACCATGGATGAACCTTAAAAACATTATGCTCTGTGAAAGAAGCCAGTCACAAAGGATCACGTATAGTATGGCTTCATTTATATGAAATGCACAGAATAGCAAATCCATAGCGGTACAAAGTAAGTTGGTAGTTGCCTAGAGCTGGGCGGGGGGCCAGTGGGACGGTTCTGGGAGACGAGGCCAGGAGATGGGAACTGACTGCTAATATACACGGGGATTCTTTTGCGGTGAGGAAAAGTTCTTAACGTACTTAGTGATGGTTGTACAACTCTGTGCCTGTATTAAAAACCACTACATTATACACTTTAAGTGGGTGAATTATGTGGTATGTGAAATGCATCTTGATAATGCTATTGTAAGAAACAAATAACTACAAGCCTTTTGAATAAGCATTGCTTTAAAGACACGAAACGTTCCACTCGTCCACTCTTAGGGATTAGAGAATGTCAAGGTTAGACCGGATTTTTTAGTCAACTGGTCTTTTTATCTCTTTATTGTCCTTCACATCTTCTTTCTCCACGTTCTAAAGTTTAATTAACAAGACTCCCCATGTATTAACTAACAATGAAAGATAAGTCTAATGTGATGGTGTGATTAAACCCACTCAGAAGATCGAAGTAGATTAGAAGTTTGTTTAATAAATGAAGGTTTGGAGTAAACAGTGTTTAATCAACCCATTTCCTGAATGAAGAATAGGGAACATGGGCTTCCCTGGTGGTGCAGTGGTTAAGAATCCGCCTGCCAATGCAGGGGACACGGGTTCAAGCCCTGGTCCGGGAAGATCCCACATGCCGCGGAGCAACTAAGCCCGTGCACCACAACTGCTGAGCCTGCATGCCACAACTACTGAAGCCCACACGCCTAGAGACCGTGCTCCGTGACAAGAAAAGCCACAGCAATGAGAAGCCTGTGCACCGCAACAAAGAGTAGCCCCTGCTCGCCGCAACTAGAGAAAGCCCATGTGCAGCAATGAAGACACAACACAGCCATAAATAAATTAAAAAAAAAGAATAGGGAACACAAAATCTCCTAGGGCATATATAAAATAGTGAGCTATATTTTAAATTTTATGACCAGTTTTAAAAAAAGAGGCAGAGGAAGAGAATGAGAGCTGTACGTATAGGAGATAGGGAGACAGAGGGAAGAAGAGGATCGTCGGAATCTTGGAATCCCAGTGTTCATCAGACGTGAAAACACAGCTTAAAATATAACCAAGTCAGGGCGGAAGGAACATGAATCTGTGAAAAACAGCTCTCAAATTTCTTGTCAGAGATAGTATATAAAGAAAGCAGACTGTCCTACTAAATAACTCAACCTCGTGATTGATAGCATAAGACCATAAACTAGTTTAAACTACAGAAAGTGAGCATTTGAAATGCAGGCTATCAAATCCTAAGACCTATGCCATGAATTCAGGATGCAGAAGGACTGCATGAACAAGATTAGATCTGAGGTCATTATTCAAAATACCAGAAGATTCAGAGGCAGAAGTTTCCGTGGAGGCCCTTTCTGATTTAAGCGGAGCTGCTGCTCATATGACCCTTGACTATCATGAGGGGAGGCCGGGCGTCACCAAGAGACACAAAGGCACTCTATGGATGGAACAGAAGTCCCCCCAAAAGTGAGCCAGAAACAAACAAAGACCAGAGGATGTGGGCTCTTAGCCAGTTCTGAATGGCTCATCACAGAGAGAGTTCACGCCCTCTTGACCTAGGATTAGGAGACAAAATCTGCTCAGAAAATGGGGATTCCGGAAAGATGGCTGGAACTCCAGCTATTTCAAGAAGGAACTTCAAACGCTGTAATTTCCATTAGAGAAACAGAAGGGGAAAAAAAGAGTGATAGAGAAAGACATTCATGATTCCTAATTTGTTCAACCGTCCTAATTTGTGATCCTTTCGCATCATGCTCAAAAGATTTTAAAGCCAAGTTGTGCTTTCATAAGTAAAGGCATAGGGTGCCTTTACACTTGTCCTAAAGGGTTAAATGAAGTTAAATTTAAGGCCAAAATTTCCCATCGCTTTTTTATGGATTCCATGCATTAAGTTTTTCAAATCCCTTCTGCTGTTTTGGCTGAAGGCATGTGTTGGAGGCTCTGTCCATCTCTTCTGCAAGCCGGTTGGAGATCATTTTGAGCTGCATCTGAAAGGCTCAGTCAAGTCTCCAGACACTCCATTTCTGTTGAACATGCTGCAATAAATTCTCCCAAAGACCGCCTGACAGTTTGAGCGGTGTTACGTAAGAAGATGGAGCCCAGTTTGGTGTGGTATCAATTTGCAGTTGAGTTAGCATATTTTCACATGAGCTATAAATCTTGTGGATCCACCAGCTCTCAGCTTGATTTATAAGCTGCAGTTGCCAGGCACACGCCACACTACACCAGTCCGCCTTCCCCAGTGTCCCCACAGCTTTCACGAGATCCTCACGCTGGAATTTGACAAGACGTCAGGGAAGAACAGTAGTAAAGTTCCAGAGAGGGAGGAGCCTGAGAACCAGCCTATTTATAACTTTGCCCTTTTTTTTTGGTCATGTTCTGTACTATGAACATGGCCTTAACCTAAGTTATTGGTCTAAAGAACCCAGTTCTGAAGTGAGAGTCTTCTAATATTTAGAGCTATACAAGCAGACCTCGGAGATATGGCAGGTTTACTTCCAGACCATCGCAATAAAGCCAATATGGCAATAAAGTGAGGCACACAAATTTTTTGGCTTTCCAGTGCATATAAAAGTTATGTTTACACTATAATGTAGTCTATCAGGTGTGCAATAGCATTATGTCTAAAAAAACAATGTACAGGGGACTTCCCTGGTGGTCCAGTGGGTAAGACTCCATGCTCCCAGTGCAGGGGGCCTGGGTTCTATCCCTGGTGGGGGAACTAGATCCTACATGCATGCCACAACTAAGACCCAGCACAGCCAAAATAAATAAATTAATTTTTTAAAAATGTGCATACTTTCATTTAAAAATACTTTATTGCTTATAAACGCTCACCATCATCTGAGCCTTCAGCGAGTCATAATTTTTTGCTGGTGGAGGGTCTTGCCTCGGCGTTGGTGGCTGCTGGCTGGTCAGGGTGGTGGTGCTGAACGCTGGGGTAACTGTGACAATTTCTTAAAATAAGACAACAATGAAGTTTGTCCCATTGATTGACTCTTCCTTTCACTTGAACACTCAGAGGCCACAGTAGGGTTATTAATTGGCCGAATTTCAATAGGGCTGTGTCTCAGGGAATAGGGAGGCCCAAAGAGAAGGAGAAAAATGGGGGACTGCCAGTTAGTGGAGCAGTGAGAACACACACAATATTTATCAATTGAGTTTGCTGTCTTATACGGGTTCGGTTCATGGGACCCCAAAACAATTATATAGTACCATCAGAGGACTGATCACAGATCACCATCACACCTATGAGAATAATGAAAAAGTTTGAAGTATTGTGAGAATTACCAAAATGTGAGACAGAGACACAAAGTGAGCAAATGCTGTTGGAAGAGTGGTGCCCATAGGCTTGTGCCATGAAACTCCAATCTGTAAACATTGCAACGTCTCCAAAGGGCAATCAGATGAGGGCTGCCTGTAATTTGTAATAAACCATGAACCCTTTAAAACCCAAATACAAAAAGTTGTATAGCTTTATTGCGATATGATTCACATATCATACAATCCATCCATTTAAAGTCTACAACGCAATGTTTTTTTTGTACCTTCACCAGATTGGGCAACCATCACCACTATCGGATTTTCGAATATTTTCGCCCCTCCTAAAAGGAACCCTGTACCGATTCGATGTCATTCTCCACTCCCTCCACTCCCCCATCTGCCGCCCGCATACACAAGCCCCAAGCAACCATGAACCTACTTTCTGTCTGTACAGATTTGCCCATTCTGGACATTTCACAGAAATGGAACCATACAATATGTGGTCTTTCGTGACTGACTTCTTTCACTGAGCATAATGTTTTCAAGGTTCATCCATGTTGTAGCATGTGTCGGTATTTCATTTATTTTTATTGCCAAAATAATAACTGTTCTGTTTTGTGGGTACACACATTTTATTTCTACATTCATCAGCTAGTGGACAGTCAATAAAAAAATTCATATAAGAAAAATAGTGGCGCATATGTAATCATGAAATTTATCTTGGTTGTCTGTTGCACATGTTCTGCAAGAACTTCTAAATCCTAGTTGAAGTGTAACTTACCTGGAAGGCTGGTTATGAATTAGGATACAGAAAATGCGTTGTAGAATGTGTGGGGTTTTATTCAGGCATTTCTGAATTAGTAGAGTCCTTCCTCTGACATTTGCACACTTCACTTTCAACAAGTCTCTGGTTCTAGTTTACAAGCTAAGTCCATGCTTCATCAAGATTGTTCTAAGTAGCCAGGAACTTCCAGACTCTCCAAAACTAAACCCATTCTCTAGATTCAAGCCTTTCAAATGGCTGCCCTGCTCTGACCCTGGTGAGGGAAGATTTGCGTGCAATCTTAGGCTGCAGAGAGATGCAGGGTCTGAATGGGGCCCTTCCAGAAGTGATGACTCACTGTCTATAAAGGGCACTTTGGGACTCATTTGCAAACATAACCTCAAACAATTTTTGCAGAGAGGTGTAGCCTACCTGCCAATAATCATTTTCACAAATGATGCTACTTCATTGACTGAAGATTAGTACCTATGGCACTGGCTGTAGCGGCAGCAGGAGCAGATGAATAGCCATCATTACAATCCCCGAGTGAATGGCATCACCTGCTGTATGAACGAAATGACACCCTCAAAGCAGTTAGAGGCTTCTTGGATTAATTTGAAAGACTTATGAATAAAATATTGTAGCCTAGGCTATAGAGGCAAGCACAGGGGGCTGCCCAGCAGCTCACAGGCAATGAATGCCCTAGAAACTCGAGTGCTCTGCTTTCATGCCTGTTCTGTTAATGACATGGTGACACCAAGCTGTCATGTCTGTTTACTCCACTGTACACTCGGATGGTGTACTGATTGTCAGAGTGGGAACTGAAATTATAGATATAAAAGTGCCTGAAATCTGGCAAGCGTTCTGTAAACCATTAACTGAATCGGAGAAGAGCTACATGATTCCAGTTGGGCTTATGCAAAGACCAATATAGCAATCTCTGTTTTACAAAATAATTTCTAAATCCTGATTATTGCAACAGTTTCCAGCAAAACAATTCCTACACAACATAACACATCATTTAGAGACACCCATGAATTTCACTAGAAGTTGATTAGTATAAACAGTCAGTTCACAGTAAACAAAGCAGACAAAAATCCTGTTCTCAAGAAGCTTATAGTCTCACAGAAAGTCAAGGTTATTCCTACCATGTGCACATTCTGGGCAAATACATTTTTCCAAGCTCCTTGTCTATATAAACAATTTGATTTTAAAAATGTATTAGATGGGCTTCCCTGGTGGCGCAGTGGTTGGGAGTCCGCCTGCCGATGCAGGGGATACGGGTTCGTGCCCCGGTCCGGGAAGATCCCACGTGCCATGGAGCGGCTGGGCCCGTGAGCCATGGCCGCTGAGCCTGCGCGTCCGGAGCCTGTGCTCCGCGGCGGGAGAGGCTGCAGCGGTGAGAGGCCCGCGTACTGCCAAAAAAAAAAAAAAAAAATGTATTAGAAAATTTATGGACCCATATGAGCTACAGTGATTTATTGGTGAAGATTCAGAATCATAGTTGGAGGAGAGATATTAAAGTATTTGCTTATTGCCCATTCAGTGCACATAAAAATTCTTCTTAGCGTCCAAGCACCATCTCTTTCTGTTCATGTCCAGGAATCATCTTTTGTGTTCTTTATTGCCAGATGCCCCCTTCCTGACTACGTTCACATCTCTCATCGTGAGAAAAAGGTAACAGCACTGTTCTCATTCACGACGCACGGCTCTTCAGAACCGGGATGCACTGAAACAGCATAGATCTTCAGTCTCTGCTCGTCCCCACAGTGAACGCTGGCTACGTCATTGCTCATGAGGCTGCCTACTCCACTGGGCTTCCAATGACCACCTTAAAGGTTGTCACTGTGCTTCATTGATGGTGACCACAAATGCAAGTCTGATCGAGAATTTGCAGGAAAATATGAACAGTGATGTGTTCTCTGGCCAGGTCGGCTTTTCTGTTTGGAATGTTACAGCTTAAACATGGAACAACTCATCATCTGAACAGGTCTTCTCTTGCACTCCTTACACTGTAATCCCTGCATTGTTAGAATATGATCTCTTTGAATGTCGTCTGCACCCCTACCTTCCAGACACTGCCATCAGCAGGGAGGGGCCGTGGGCAGGAAGAGAAGAGCTGACCAGTTCATGCCAGGAATGTCAGTCCTTTATCTGGCAAAACCGGCAGGGTGTGGATTGCAGGCACGAGAGAACATTGATCGGAAGGGCCGTCGTACTGGAGGGGCCCTTTGGCACCATGGAGTCATAGTCTTGAAAGCCCGTGGGGAAGATTGGGCACGAGAACTGTGGAGGACTGCCTGACATGTGGAGCCTATGGAGGAGACAGGGTGACTGCCCTGGGGGACAGCAGAAGTTTACACAGGGTAAAGGATGCCTGCCAGCAACCCCGTGGCCCTCCGGTGCTATTGATGGGAGGTGGTACCACATTGGGAAACGGTCAAGCAAAAGCCACTGCTGCCTTCCTGAGTTTGCGACTTGGTTTCACATGATACGCCGTCTTTCACTTAGGGTGTGGGGTTTATGCTCTGCTGTTGCCACCTTGAAATTTTTGATAATTGCCTCTTTGAGCTTGTGTTTTGCGAGGAAGTCCTGCAGGACAATGGAATACGCGTGTCAGCAGCAGAGATATGCCGGGGGCCAGGCTCTGAGCCTCACGGCCAAGCACACATACGTATGCCTTGTGGGTAGTTGGGCTCCATGGGGTCCTAAGGTGGCCAGGCCAAGACCTGGCCCTGATCGGTGGTGATGAACAGTTGTGGCAGAAGCAGTGATGGCAGCGGTACCAGCTGCAGCCGTGGGGAGAAAATAGTGGCTCGGTATGCAGCCAGTGCCAACACCTGGGGCGGGGAGCAGTAAAGCTTGTCAGCAAATTATTACAAAAGGAAATCATAGACATGGGAACTGCAGCAAAGCATATCAGGAAGTTATTAGAAGTCTCAGAGTTTAGGATCTCCAGTTTTTAAAACTGCTGGAACATTGCAAAGCAAAGCAAACATCCGCAGGCTTGAAAATTAAATTTAAAGGTCATTGCGTTCAGCAGAAAAGAACACCGCTTTCATAAGAAGCTTCAAGTAAACCAATTATCAATAAGGGAGAAATTCTTAAATTTTCATTGTAATTGAAGATATAAGTATAGAATGCATAAATAAGTGCTTTAAGTTATATAAGAATCATGAAGGCAATTTCAAAAACCTCCACAAGTTAGAGGAAATACCAGGGAAAACCTTAAAATGCCAGTGGGAAATTTAAAACTTAATAGAATTCAGACTTACACAAAATTGATTTTGTATTGAGTAAAATCTTTTTTAGAAAAATTATCCTGTGAAAATAATCTCTAGATGTGCTAAACTTTAAATTCCAAAATAATGTATCAGAAATTTATCATGTTGTTACAGATTGCAAATTCTCTTAACAGCTCCGGAAATAGTTTCTTCTTTCTCAAAATAAAAAATCATCAAAAATTATTAGTGATCTTGCATCTGGTAGTAGTGACTGATGTTGCTTTCGATTATATTGATTGAAAGTGAAATTGCTAAAAGGATAGTTTTTGATGATCTAATCAATGAATTTACAGAAAAGCAAGCCAGAAAAATCTTAAGTCAACGTATCACATTTTAAAAGTATCATTATTTACCATACTATATAAAATTATGACGACGGAATATTACTCAGGGCTAAAAAGAAATGAGTTATTAAGCCATGAGAAGACATGGAGGAAAACTTAAATGTATTTTTACCAAGTGAACGAAGCCAATCTGAAAGGGCTACATACATACTGTGAATTTAAAACTGCTCTAAAAAATAAAGTCTATTTAAAAGGGGGAAAAGTGGGAAAAAGATCTGAACTCCTCATCAAAGAAGACGACGTACAGATGGCAAATAAGCATATGAAAAGATACTCAGCATCAGACGGCATTAGGGAATTGCAAATTAAAACGGCATTAGAGACCACCGCACATCCGTTAGAATGGTAAAAATCCAAAACACTGATGACACCAGCTATTAATGAAGGTGTGGAGAAACAGGATCTCTCATTCATTGCTGGTGGGAATGCAAAACGGTCCAGAAACTTTGGAAGACAGCTCGGCAGTTTCTTACAAAGCTAAACATACGCTTAACGTATGATACTCAACACACGATCATGTTCCTTGGTATTAACTCAAAGGATTTGAAAATTTATGTTCACGCACAAATCTGCACATGGATGTTTATGTAGTTTTATTCATAATTGCCCAAACTTGGAAGCAACCAAGATGTCCTTCAGTAAGTCAGTGGATAAATAAATTGTGGTACAGACAGACAATGGGATATTATTTAGCACAAAAAAGAAATGAGCTATCAAGCCATGAAAAGACATAAAGGAATCTTAAACGTATATTACTAAGTGAAAGAAGCTAATCCGAAAGGCTACATACAGTATGATTCTAACTATACGACATTCTGGAAAAAGCAAAACCATAGAAGTTTAACATAAAAACATAAAGGGATCAGCGGTTGCCAGGGGTTGTAGGGAGGGAGAGATTATTAGAGGATCTTCAGAGTAGGACGCTATAATGGTGGATACATATCATTTTACATCTGGCAAAACTCACAGAATGTACAACACCAAGAGTGAACCCTAATGCAAACCACGGGTTTTGGGTGATACTGGTGTGTCAGTGTAGGTTCCTCAGTTATAACAAATGCACCACTCCGGTGGGGCATGCTGATAGTGGGGAAAGCTGTGTATGTGTTGGGGCGGCTGGGGGTATGTGGGAACTCTCTTTACTTCTGTAAACCTAAAACTTCTCTTTAAAAAAAATAGCCTATTTTTGGGACTTCCCTGGTGGCGCAGTGGATAAGACTCCGCGCTCCCAGTGTAGGGGGCGCGGATTCAATCCCTGGTCAAGGAACTAGATCCCACGTGCATGCCGCAACTAAGAGTTCTCATGCCACAACTAAGGAGCCCGTGTGCCTCAACTAAGGAGCTGGTGAGCTGCAACTAAGATGCGGTGCAACCAAATAAGTAAAATTAAAAAAAATTTTTTAAATAGTCTTTTTTTTTTTTTTTTTTTTTTTTTTTTGCGGTACGCGGGCCTCTCCCGTTGCAGAGCAGAGGCTCCGGACGCGCAGGCCCAGCGGCCATGGTTCACAGGCCCAGCCGCTCCGCGGCATGCGGGATCCTCCCGGACCGGGGCACGAACCCACGCCCCCGCACCGGCAGGCAGACTCCCAACCACTGCGCCACCAGGGAAGCCCTAAATAGTCTATTTTTAAAAAGCTGGTTAACAATGACAAACTATGAGATACACAAAAAAGCAAGAAGAAGCAATATGTTAAGAGGTAAAGTTATCAGAAAAACCAGATCCAGATATAGCCCTGAGGTTGGAACTATCAAACAGGTCTTTAAAATAATTATGATTAATATGTTAAAGGAAAGGAACTAGAGGAAAATGTGGACAGCATGCATAAACAAGAGGGAAATTTTTGCAGAGAGATAGAAACTGTAAAAAAAGAGTGAAATGGGGGACTTACCTTGTGGTGCAGTGGTTAAGAATCTGCCTGCCAATGCAGTGGACTCGGGTTCAAGTCCTGGTCCAGGAAGATCCCACATGCCACAAAGCAACTAAGTCCGTGCACCACAACTACTGAGCCTGCACTCTAGAGCCTGTGAGCCACAACTACTGAGCCCTTGTGCCCACAACTACTGAAGCCTGCGTGCCTAGAGCCCATGCTCCGCAATGAGAAGCCACCGCAATGAGAAGCCTGTGCACCACAATGAAGAATAGCTCCCACTCGCCTCAACTAGAGAAAGCCTGTGTGCAGCAACGAAGACCCAACGCAGCCAAAAATAATTAAATAAAATAAATAAATTAAAAAAAAAGAGTAAAATGGAAATGCGAGAAATAAAAACCATGATATTAGAGATGAAGAATTCCTATAATGGGCTTATCAGCAGATTGGGAAGAGCTGAGGAAAGGATCAAGAAATGTGAAGAGAGTTTCACAAAAATTATCCAAACTGAAACATAAAGAGAAAACTTTTTTTTTTTTTTTTTTTTTTTTGCGGTACGCGGGCCTCTCACTGTTGTGGCCTCTCCCGTTGCGGAGCACAGGCTCCGGACGCGCAGGCTCAGCGGCCATGGCTCACAGGCCCAGACGCTCCGCGGCATGTGGGATCTTCCCGGACCGGGGCACGAACCCGCGTCCCCTGCATCGGCAGGCGGACTCTCAACCACTGCGCCACCAGGGAAGCCCAGAAAACTTTTTTTTTTAAGCCTAGAGTAACAAGAGCTGTTGGACAATATCAAACAACTTAATACATGTGACGTTGGAGTCCCAGAAGGAAAAGAAAGAGAATAACAACAACAACAACAAAATACTTGAAGAAATAATTGTTGAGAATTTTTCAAAATTAATGCAAGACAACAAATCTCAGATTCAAGAAACTCAGAGAACTCCAAGCTGGAGAAAGAAAAAAGGTCACCCAGGCACTTCGTGGTCAAATGGCTAAAAACCAGGAGAAAGATAAAATCCCGAAGGTGGCTGGAGGAAAAATAAAACAAACTATTTTGTTATTGTTTTAATTTGCATTCCCCTGATGACACATGATGTAAAGCAATTTTTTATATGCTTATTTGCCATCTGTGTATCTTCTTTGGTGAGGTGTCTGTTATTGTATTCTTATTGTTGAGTTTTAAGAATATTTAAGAATATTTGGTATATTTCAGAAACAGTCATTTATAAAATGTGTCTTTTGCAAATATTTTCTCCCAGAATGTGGCTTGTCTTCTCATTCTCTTGATACTATCTTACACATAGCAGAAGTTTTAAATTTTATTTTATTTTATTTTAATGAAAACCAGCTTATCATTTCTTTCATGGATGGTGCCTTTGCTGTTGTATCTAAAATGTCACAGCCATACCCAAGGTCATCTAGGTTTTCTCTTATGTTATCATCTAGAAGTTTATAGTTTTTCATTTTACATTTCGGTCTATGAACCATTTTCAGTTTTTGTGAAGGGTATGAAGTCTGTGTCTAGATTCATTGTTTTGCATGTGGATATCCAATTGTTCCAGCACCGTTTGTTGAAAAGACTATATTCTGACAAATTTTTAACAGTTTTCTCATTGCTTTTATAGAGGAAGTAATTTTCAGAGGTCTTACTTTATTTTCCTGATGTCAACCCCCAATAAGAAAGCACTGGTTTAGATATCAACACATTCACCCCCATCTCATGTTCATGTCAATAAATTTAACATTTTGCATGATGATACCTCTGTTTTCCTGAAGGTTCTGATGAGACCTATACCATGCACCACGGGCAATACAGCCCAACACATTTGCCACATACATTTCTGAGCAAGCTGTTCGGATTTCTTATTTATTTATTTAGCTATGCCGCGCAACATGCGGGATCTTAGTTCCCCTACCAGGGATCGAACCTGTGCCCCCTGCAGTGGAATCTCGGAGTCCTAACCACCGGACTGCCAGGGAAGTTCCTCAGATTTCTTTTTGCACTGTAGTTCTCACTGTTGTAAAGCACCTTGGGACAGTCTGTCCTCAAGGGACCAAAACAAATAAATAAAAAACAAAATGATCTCGTAGTAGCTTTAATTAATTTTGTTTCATTAGTTCTGCATTTTTCATGCTCCTGTCACATAATTATTTGTAAATTATACTCATAACAGTTTCTTAATTTGTAGTAATTTTATCACTCAGAGAATAACTGTTAATTATCTTCCCCTATGATTATCACAGAAGAAAAACAAGAGTTTCAAAAACTGTGAAATTAAATTGGAAGGGAATTTCAAGCAGTCACATTCCCCCTTGTTCTGACATCCCAGATGGTGTCTACGGTTTGTATTCATAGTTTTGCAAAATGGCAGATGTCAGAAGCAAATATTTTCAGCATATTAATAAGAGCAATGCACTGGCCCTTTCTGTAATAGCAGGGATGGCACTGATAAAAAATGCTGAGAACTCTCTCAGATAGAGCAAGAAAAAATAGGCTCATTCACTGTCTTCAGTTAGTTTAGTGCCTGGATCAGTAAATGGAAAATCAAAAGATTGAAGCAATACCCCCTACTCCACCAGAGACTTATGATGTGACCTCATAATTCTCAGCTATGTTCCTCCTGGAGTGAGACAGGGCTATGGACCAATCAATAGGCTAATAAGCAGGTACTAACAGCTCATGCAGTCAGCATCACAAACGGGCTATGATTTCCCAATATCTGAAGCTTATTTCTGTAAGCTCCGAAACGTTAATTTTATCAGTTTGAAGGAAATTTCTCTAAAACATCACATAGGTAACTGCTTTCATTTATTTATTCTGAGGTATATTTGATTTATGATGCTGTGTTGGTTTCAGGTGCACAGCAGCAAAGTGATTCAGATATATGTATATATATTCTTATTCAGGTTTTCCAGAGAAACAGAACCAAGAAGATGTGGATATACAGAGAAAGAGATAAGAAATTTATTATGAGGAACTGGCTCACAAGATTATGAAGACGGGCGGGTCCACATCTGCAGTGTGGATCAGCGGCCTGGAGACCCAGGCGAGCGACAGTGTAGATGAAATCCAAAGACAGTCTACCTGCTAATTCTCTGTCACTGGGAGAGGGTTGGTCTTTTGATCTATCCAGCCCTTCACCTGGTTGGGTGAGCCCATCCTACATTACAGAGGATGACCTGCTTTACTCTGTGGATTAAGATGTTAATCTCACCCAAAAGCACCCTCCCAGAAACCTTCCCAGAATAATATTTGACCAGATACCTGGGCATCCTGCAGCCCAGTCAAACTGGCAAATAAAATTAACCATCACAAAAATATACGAATTGGTGGGACAAATAGAAAGGTAGATTTAAACCCAAATATGTTGTCATTACATTACACTTAAGTGGACTATCTGTTATAGTTAAAGGACTTCTGTGGCCCAGAACTCTTTGCCCAACTTGACCACTATATCCTTTGGAGGTGAGCTAGCCTACTACAGAGGCCTCCGGGCCTAACTTCTCTCCCACATGCGTGAAGTTTAGTGTGTGGATTCGCAGGTCTAGAAGTCAGAGTACTGTTCCCTCAGGTCCCCTCTGGAAGGTATTGCTGGATGAGTTAGGCTTTCTCAACCCAGGAAAGCAATACTTCAACTCTAGCACCTTATTTTGGCTGCCACACTTCCCCTACTCCCTGTTCAAACCTCATTTCTAGTGGAATGGACTGGTTTTGAAAAATTTTGTGCTTGGAAGCATTGGATGATAGCAGCAACCTCAATTCATTAATTTTAGCTCCCTCTGCTGTTTCAGCAACATAGATCATTTAGGGAAAAAACAAAAACAAAAACAAAACCCCAAAACCAAAAAAAACACACCATGCATACACAGACACACACAGCAAGTAACACTTAAGGGGAGGAAAAAACCAGAAACTAACCGGAGATTGCCATGGTCTGAACATGTCCCCCCAAATTCATGTGTTTAAATCCTAACAAAGGTGATGGTATTGGAGGTGGGGCCTCTGGACGTGATTAATTCGGAGGGCAGAGCCCTCATGAATGGGATTAGTGGTTAGAAAAGAGACTTAAGCAAGACCCCTCACCTCTTCCACGTTAATACACAGTGAGAAGGTGCCACGGATGAGGAAGCGGGTTCTCACCAGACACCAAATGTGCCGGCACCACGAGCTTGCACTCGCAGCCTCCAGAGCTGCGAGGAATAAACTCCTGTTGCTTACAAGCCAGTCAGTCTATGGTGTCTGTCGCAGCAGCCCGAACGGACTAAGACTGGGACAGTGGGGAATATCCCTTAGATTTAGATGTTTTAAAGAAGTAATCTTCGTATGAAAAATGAAACAAGAAGTTATGGAAGGTACTTTTGAAAAATGGCTACTCTGGGCTTCCCTGGTGGCGCAGTGGTTGCGAGTCTGCCTGCCGATGCAGGGGACATGGGTTCGTGCCCTGGTCCGGGAGGATCCCACATGCCGTGGAGCGGCTGGGCCCGTGAGCCACGGCCGCTGAGCCTGCGCGTCCGGAGCCTGTGCTCCACAACGGGAGAGGCCACAGCAGTGAGAGGCCCGCGTACCACAAAAAAAAAAAAAAAAAAAAAAAAAAGGCTACTTTTCTCTTTCACGACTTCTTCCTTTTCATCACGACTAAAAAGTATGTCAGCATCAATAAACATTACCAAGCAGATTATAATAATCTATGCCTTGGAGTTACTCATTTATTCTTCAGCAAGTATCTCTGGAATGCTCACTTTGCACAGGGTGCTGAGTGCTGAGGACACAGCGGTGCAGAAGAGAGTTTTTTTTTAAAATAATGCTCTTTTATCTTATAAATCTGCAAGGCTTTCTCCCTAACGCTTCTCTTGATCATACCCCTTTCCTGGGTAATAGATTAAATCATGAATGAAGATTAATGCAATTTACTGTGGATTTATTTTTTAAAATAAGACCTTCTTGGCTTCCCTGGTGGTGCAGTGGTTGAGAATCTGCCTGCTAATGCAGGGGACACGTGTTCGAGCCCTGGTCTGGGAGGATCCCACATGCCGCGGAGCAACTGGACCCGTGAGCCACAACTACTGAGCCTGCGCGTCTGGAGCCTGTGCTCCGCAAAGAGAGAGGCCTGCGCACCGCGATGAAGAGTGGCCCCCGCTTGCCACCACTAGAGAAAGCCCTTGCACAGAAACGAAGACCCAACACAACAAAAATAAATAAATTAATTAATAAACTCCTACCCCCAACATCTTCAAAAAAAATAGGGGCTTCCCTGGTGGCACAGTGGTTGAGAGTCCGCCTGCCGATGCAGGGGACACGGGTTCGTGCCCCGGTCTGGGAGGATCCCACATGCCGCGGAGCGGCTGGGCCCGTGAGCCATGGCCGCTGGGCCTGAGCGTCCGGAGTTACCTGGAGTTAGCATCAGATTCCACAGATTTAGGGACTCAGTCCCACAAGACTACTCTCACTTCAGACGCTAGTTGGAAGTCCTACCCACCTGTACTTCTGACTGACCAGCTATAATTCAGGGTTTCCTATGACCCTCTCTTCAGGTTTAAGCATTTGGTAGAACAGCAGAACCCAGGGGAACACTTTCCTTAGGTTTACTGGTTTATTATAAAGGCTACAACTCAGAAGCCGCCTGATGGAAGAAATGCACAGGGCAAGGTGGCGAGATGGGGGATCCAGAGCGCCCTTGCCCTCCCTGGGGTGTCACCCTTCCGATGCCTCAGTATGTTTACCAACTGGAAAACTCACCAAATCTTGTTATTCCAGAGCTTGTACTGAGCTTAACCCCCAGCCACCATTCCCCTTCCCAGAGGTTGGTGGGTGGGATGCAAGTTCCAACCTTCTAATAACTTGGTCTTTCTGGTGACCAGCCCCATCCTGAGGCTATGTAGGGGCTCCACCCTATATCACCTCAGCAACATAAACTTAGATAAGGTGGCAGAGGGTTCATTACAAATAACAAAAGACATCCCTATCATTCAGGAAATTCCAAGGACCAGGGACAGAGACCAAACGTATTTCTTATTATACCACAGTCTCCAAACCAGACTGCCTGAGTTTGAATCCAGGCACCACGATTTATGAACTGAGTGACTCCGGAGCATTAAGTCATTTCTATGTACCCCGGTTTCCTCATCTGTTAAGTGGTGGTAATAATAATAGAACCAACCTAACAGGTTTGTTGTGAGGTTTAAATGGGTTAACAAAAGCACTTGGAACAGTGCGTGCTGCACAGGAAGCAATCTGAAAGTGCTGAATTGCTATTCACACTCCCTGGTTTACCCCATCGTAAGATAAAATTCTAACCCCTCTGTTGCCTACAGAGTAAATTCCAAAGGGCTTCTGTAAAAGCCTCAATTTCATATTATTCACAGCAAGTAGTTTAATAAGTGTTAGATAGAGGTGAGTTTGGTTAGCGTGTCCTTTCTTCTAAATGGGGAAATTGCATAGCGTAGGGGGTGTGTGTGTGTGTGCATGTGTGTGTGTGTGCAAGTGCGTGAGTGACATTTAGAGAACTCCACCCTCCATTATGCCAATATTTAGAAAGAGTATATCTAGGCTTTCAGTTATTACTATCAGTACAGTAATATGTACAGATAAGTTCTAAACCCTTGCTTTCGATAAGCATGAAGAAAAAATATCTTTCCAAATCAGAAATTGATGAATGATTTTTTGGCCAAGATATTTAAGTGAATTATGTTCCTGGTTGCTGGCAGAATGTCAGTATTTCCATTAGAAGATGTTATCAAATCCAGATGATATAGGGTAGAGATCACTGTGTTCCATTAATGCCTTTGAATTCAAGGGTACATGTACCTTGATTTCTCCCAGGGTGTGACACAATTCTCATTGAAACAGGGATAAAATCGGTTGATTCATTAAACTCATGATGATATTGTAACCGAAAGTGGGGTCTGGCTGCTCGCTGCTCAAAAGCAAATAAAGAGGCCAGTTTGGTGGAAAGGAAAGTTTGTTTTACTTTGGACGCAAAAAAAAAAAATTATATTTGGGTGGGGGGTTGACGGAGGGCAGATCCCTGTCCAAAGGCCAACTCCCTCCCCCACCCCCCCACAATCAGGGGACAGGAGCTTTTATAGACCGAGGGAGGGGCTACGTGCAGAAACAGCACAGTCAGCTCTGACAGTCATCTTGAAATTGGTCATTGGCGGTCTAACCAGCATCATCTCCATTGTTTTAGGTACAGTTAATCTTCAGTTCCAGGGTTGGTTTGTTTCCATTTCTTTGAAGCCGATTCTTGGAATTGTGGCAGCTTAGGTCATGGCTACAGCCTGGTCATCATGTAGTTAACTTCTTCCACCTGGTGTGGGTTTCAGTATCTACAAGACAGCTCATAGGATATGGCCCAGAATATTATCTATAGCCCTGGAGGAGAAACTAGAGGTCCTTGACTATGCTTAATGACTAAACTATTCTTATTTGGTTCCCTTTGACTGCGTTCCTCTGTTTCTGCATTTTCTCACTTCTCTGATTAAACTTTGGCTAAAGTTTTTCCACAGACAAAAGGCGGGCTGAGGACACGGAGAGGCAAGGACCACAGGGTCCTGCTCCATTTCAGTATGACAGCACGCAATAAATCCAAAGACGAACCCATGCAGGAAAGTCAGGTTGTAAACACGAATATGTCTTGCACGCCCATGTGTCTTTCCTGTGAAGCTATTTTTGGGTCCATACAGCAGTTTAATTTATGAGGACCCAGAGAATCTTTTTAAGGATGTGTGTGGAATTCCATCCTTCAGGCATCCTACGCTTCCTCTAAGGAAGTTCAAGTCACACTTATCAAGAATCTTCTGGGACTTCCCTGGGCGCAGTGGTTAAGAATCTGCCTGCCAATGCAGGGGACACGGGTTCGAGCCCTGGTCCGGGAAGATCTCACATGCCGCGGAGCAGCTAAGCCCGTGCGCCACAACTACTAAGCCTGCTCTCTAGAGCCCGAGAGCCACAACTACTGAGCCCGCATGCCACAACTACTGAAGCCCGCGCGCCTAGAGCCCGTGCTCCGCAGCAAGAGAAGCCACGGCAACGAGAAGCCTGCGCACCGCAATGAAGAGTAGCCTCCACTCGCCGCAACTAGACCCAACACAGCCAAAAATAAATAAATTTATTTTAAAAACAAATCTTCTTCAACAACCTAATTTAGCCCTAGCCCACTGTTCCTACAGGCTCATCATGATAATCACCAAATGAGTTTGGGAGGAAAAAAAATCCCAGGCCATACTTGTTGAGACTCCCATAAGGAGATATTGGGGTGGAGCCCAGTCATTCATAATTTTTAGAGTTTCTCAGGGGATTATGATCAGGCAGAATTAGAAGCCACTGGTCTTTCTCCATGACCTGTTACCTGACAAAAGTGTAGCAGGTGAGGTCTAGGAATATCCAGCCTTCCTGAGACCCCCTTTACTGAGGACTCTTCCCTTATCCACAAGGGGTGGGTCTTGACTAGTATAGTTTCAGTACTGGACTTTCTTCTAGGCCATGGTGATTTGACCAAGGGAAGGACTGTGGCATAACTTGGGCCATATTTCCTTCTCTCATTTTATTTAACTTGAGTCACGGAGGCTGAAAGAGCTGGAGCAGAAGACACAGAGGAGCACGGTCCCGAGGGTCCACGTGCCTGCTACAGGGGCCCTGCTGAGGTGACCCTGGTTCCCACCTTTCCTGACGCCCATTCTGTTCAACTTTTCCTTGAATTCTGCAAAATACTCTGCATTAGTTTCCTACCAACTGAGCAGCTTAAAACAATAGAAATGTATCGTCACACAGCTCTGGAGGCCAGAAGCCTGAAATCAGGGTGTTGGCAGGATTGGTTCTTTCCGGAGCTTCCGAGCAAGAAACCCTTCCTTGTGTCTCTCCCAGCTTCGCCAGCAATCCTTGGCGTTCCTTGGCATGTAGATGCAGCTTCCCGATCTTTGCTTCCATCGTTACATTACCTTCTTCTCTGTGCCTAACCTCTTCTTATTCGGACACCAGTCCCTGGATTTAGGGCCTCCCTAAATCTGGTGATGGTTAATTTTATGTGTCAACTTGGCCAGACCACGGTATCCAGATATTTGTTCAAACACGAGTCTAAATGTTGCTGTGAAGGTATTTTTTATATGAGATTAACATTTAACTCAGTAGATTTTGAGTAGAGAACATTAACCTCCATAACGTGGGTGGGCCTCGTCCAATCAGTTGAAGGCTTTAAGAGTCAACAGAATGAGGTCCCCTGAAGAAGAAGGAATTCTGCCAGCAGACTGCCTTTGGACTTGAGCTGCAACATTAACTCTTCCCTGGGCCTTCAGTCTGCTGGCCTGCCCTGCGGATTTTGGACTTGCCAGGCTTCACAATGGTGTGAACCAATTCCCTGAAATAAATTTGTCCCTCTATATATCTGGTTGGTTCTATTTCTCTGGAGAAACCGACTAATATGGGAGGGGTTGGGTGGCCCCGTTTCCTACAGCACATACGTGCACGCACTCTTCTGGCTGCCATGTGACACCTACATGTCCCCCACCCTCCTCTCATGAGTACCTTTGTTTCCCCGGCCACCACCGGAGTATGGGGTCTGCTGTATCTTCTCCACCTCAGTGAGGGCCGGTCCTGTGCATACACAGGTCATTCTCACGTGTGCTGTCACTCTCTCACGTCTCTCTGTCCCCTGCTTCCATACCTTCTGCTACCTGGACCTTGTCCTAAACACCATCCAGCAGTGCTGACCTGCGCTTCGTCTTTCAGGGCTGTTAGCATCAGTCTTACGTCCTCTCCCCAGGCTTTGGAACACATTCCTAAGGGAAGCCGTTGTTTCTAATCACCTTCAGAGTTATCATAAAGACCACCTTTTGGAAAAAATCAGTACATTTTTATGTTCAAATAAATTCTCTTTCTAAGGCACAGATATAAAGACTTCATAGTGTGAATTTTCGTTCTCCTCAAGTTATTTCCTGAACTCTTGTACAGACTTTCAGTCATGTACCTTAGTTTTAATTTTTGATATTCTAATCTTGTTGTCAAGTTGACCATCATTTGGAAATTTTAACATCTGACCCACTATTCGTATCCCAGGGATGTTCACATTTAATTAAAAACAACCGGAGAAGACATTTATTTAATAATGTATTAGTCTATTATTAACCACTTGAGCATATAGTAGCCTTTAGGATGAAATGACTTTTATCTTCCCTCTTTTCTGAAAAATCCACAAATTAGCTCTTCTTGGTATTTGAACTACTTTCCTTCTGGGGGTAACACTCCGTTACTTTACTACACGACTTCAAAATGTGCTCTTGACCATGACCCAAGAGACTAGGGGGAAATGCAGAGATAAGGGCTACACGGCCAACCTCATTTCCACCTTTTATGAAGGAAGAAAGGTAAGGGTAACAGTTCGAGGTGTCACCTGTATCAAGAAAACAAAAGCTTTTCCACAAAGCCTCAGGTTACATCTCATTTCCCAGAATTGAGGCCCATGCCCAGTCCCTGCCGCAAAGGAACCCAGACTGCACGCAGGTCTCCACTCTAAACCCAACCAAGGTTCTTTTGGAAAGGAAGAGAAGGGAACAAATATGGGGATACACAAACATGCTTCCTGCAGAAAGGAAGTGGAAGCGTGTGACCAGGCAGAGGGCTTTCCCTGGGGAGGGGTACAGATTTCCCTTTTATTTGACACACTTCTTTTGCTGCTGATTTAAAAATAATGTCAAACATACAGAAAAGTTTCAAGAATAGAAGAAACTTTCCTGAACCACTTGAGAGTAAGATGCTGTTACGATACCCCATCACCCCTGAATTCTTTAGTTTGTAATTCCTACAAACAAGGACATTCTCCTACCTAAGCGAAATGACCACCATCAAAACCAGGAAATTAACAGTGAAATCTTCATACCATCTACTCCACGGATCTCATTCAAGTGCATTCTTTTCTCTATGATTCGTATATTGAATTTTCATTGACGATTTTCCTTGATGTCAGCTACTTGGGAGAAAATACAGATTATTTTTATTAAAAATGTGTCCTTCACATTGTCCTTGAGCAAACAAGGTGAGAGTTTTTCGGAACAAGTGGGAATGTATGGGTAAATGTGGGGCAGATGCACGGTCTGTGATCTCAGTGCTCTGTGGAGGGCTGCTTGGGCTGGGACCCCAGAAGAAGGACTCAAGTCTCCCACCCCCCACTCAGTTGCGTTCCCTTTTTATAGAGCAGGCATGGGAGTGGCCTTGCCAACTGGGATGCAGTGTCTGCCTGGGCATCGGGCAGTCTGAAGTTAGATGGCAGCTGTTCAGGAAGTTAGTTGTCTGTAGCGCCTGCTGCCAGCACCTGTTGACCTGTGGGAAGTTGCCTTTGGGCACAGCCCCTCCTGCTGGGGGAAGGGGAGGCTCTGGACCCATTCGGACTGTTGTCAGGCAACCTGAGTCTTCAGGGTCAGACAATCCTGTTTGTCGTTCCGCAAAGTATATAGACAATTCGTAAAGAAAGCCTATCTTAAGTAAAGTTTAGATTGTTGAGGGAACATTATATAGGACTTTTTTTGGGCCTCTCTCCCTTCCATTACTGCTCGCAGAGGTTACAGATTTGAAAGAACTTTTAGATGATCTGCACACACAGTCACTTCAAGAGAGACCACGGGGGTGGGGTGATGCGCATATAGGCTACACTACTGACTGCCTCATACCATGGTCTTTGGCCCTTGTGGTATTTTTGATTCCTAATAGTTCATGTTTTAATTTTAGTGTGTTTATAGTTTTTGAAGCTATACTAGAAGGTGTAAAACTGGTATGGGAAACAGTCTTACCTAAATGCAAAAGGAGGAATTAAACCAGAACTTTATCATTGTTAGAAATTCTAAAAAAAAAAAAAAAAAAAAAAAAAAATGGACCCCCTGAGCCTATGCTGTGAAGATATGGTCCCAAATTAGGAGTTGCCTCAGTGGAGCATGGTGATTTCACTATCTACTACTTATAGGATGCATAAATAGAACTACTCAAGTGGTTTGAGTTGAAAAACTTCGCAAAATTAACTATTTAATCATTTAGGGCCGCGTTTCATCATTTTGTCTGGAACATATTTAAATCCATCCTCTATCAATGCCATAGGAAACCTTCCCTCTAGACCTGTGTGTCCAATATGGTAGCCACTAGCCACATACGGTTCTATACGTTAAAGTTACAATGAACTCATTTAAATTAAGAATTTAGTTTCTCAGTCACACGAGTCACATTTCAAGCGCTCAATAGTCACCTGTCTCTAGTGGCTACCTCACTGGATAACGTGGCTATAGAACATTTCCATCATCAGAAAGTTATGTTAGATAGCGCTACTGACCTTTGCCAGGAAACAAAACCTTGAATTGTCCAATGTCCAGATCTTATCAAAAGCCTGTTTAGAGAAGCAATGTTTACAGAAGGTTGGTGGAAGAGGGTTCATTCCTATGGTTTCTTTTTTTTTTTTGCGGTACGCGGGCCTCTCACTGTTGTGGCCCCTCCCGTTGCGGAGCACAGGCTCCGGACGCGCAGGCTCAGCGGCCATGGCTCACGGGCCCAGCTGCTCCGCGGCATGTGGGATCTTCCCGGACCAAGGCACGAACCGGTGTCCCCTGCATCGGCAGGCGGACTCTCAACCACTGCGCCACCAGGGAAGCCCCATTCCTATGGTTTCTTTGAGCTTTAGCCTTGAATCGAGCAAGACCGTCAACAGCATTTTTGGATCCCATCGTCCTGGCTCTCTACAGAGCTGCTTGCATTGAGCCACGTTTTGGGATTTTGTCCAAGAACTCATTAAGCTACAACCGCGTGTATTGCTGTGCCAGAAAGTGAAGGATCACTCAGGTGTGATGAGTACCAGCTTGGGGGCATTCACCAGCCAAATCCGGGAGAAACTGAGCAGTAAATTAAATAGGATGAAATGGATTAAAGAATAAATCCAGCATGGAAATGAGTCCACACTGATGTGTGGGGGAAAATGCTGGACCATAGAATGCCAACAAATAAATGCAGAAGGAATGATGGAATTAGAACATCACCACTTGACACCCTCCATGGTCATAGCTGTTTCAAGCAAGAATCAGCAATAAAAACTAGAGGGGGAAAGTTGGAACAAAATATTTGCTTAATTTCAAGGTATCTATTTACAAAATATTTCTCAATTATAAGAAACAGTGACTTCAGGGACTTCCCCGGCGGTCCAGTGTTTAAGACTCTGCGCTTCCACTGCAGGGGGCACGGGTTCGATCCCTGGTCAGGGAACTCAGAACCACAGGCCACACGGCGCAGCCAAAAAAAAAAAAAAAAAGGAAAGAAAAGAAATAGTGACTCAAGGGCCATTTTACAACTATCTGGCCCGTACTGTTCAAAAATGTCAAGGTCGGGCTTCCCTGGTGGCGCAGTGGTTGAGAGTCCGCCTGCCGATGCAGGGGACATGGGTTCGTGCCCTGGTCTGGGAGGATCCCACATGCCGCGGAGCGGCTGGGCCCGTGAGCCATGGCCACTGAGCCTGCGGCTCCGCAACGGGAGAGGCCACAACAGTGACAGGCCCGCGTACCGCAAAAAAAAAAAAAAGAGAACATCCTTGTCCTTGAAAATACACACTGAAGTGTTTAGGAGTAAAGGGGCATAATGTCTCCAATGGTTTAGAAATATGTATATTTGTATATATGTATGCATATATAGAGAGAAGTAGAGAAATTGGGGTGAGGAGGGAGGGAGGAGTGGGGAGAGAGAATGATGAAGTATATATGGTAAAGTATAACACATGCGACATTCGGAGAGTCTGGGTGAAAGTGTAAAGGACTTTGTACTGTTTTTGCCATTTTTCTCTAGGTCTGAAATTATGTCAAAATGGAAATAAACAAAAAAATGACCTCATGAAAATCCATTACTATTTTTGTTGTGGGAGGTTTAAGCTTCTCTGCATCTCTGCTGTGAAACTTAATATGAGAAAATTCTTCTAGAGTTAAAAGCTAGAAAAGCTTTGCGTCCTCCCAAAGACTTTTTCGTTTCTCTTGTTGCCTATTAAAAGTGTACCTGTTTTCCTCTTCAGTTTGAGCTGCAGAAAGCTCAGAGCTAAATTTCTGGCCAACGGTAGCCACGACATAAGACCCTATAGGAAATTCTCTGTGTTCTATTTATCCCTGTTGGTGCTGTGCTTTTTATATTTCCCTCATCTTGATGTCTTTTTGGTTGTCTGTGTGTTTATTCATCTGCCATGAATCCTCTGTGGACCGAAGCAGCAGGTACATGACAACTTCAATTTCAGCGTCACTAGATTCTAGGCCCTGCTCTCCATACTGCCCACCCTCTGTCTTATTTAATGTACACACAACCCCACCAGGTGGCTGCTAATACTTCTCTCCCCATTTTGCAGATGGGGAGACTGAAGCCCGGAGGTATTAAGGAGAACACCGGCTCACGAGTTTAGGAAGCGGGGGGACCGCGGGTTGAACCTAGGCAGTTGGTCCCCTCGGCTGCAACTGTTAGCAAAGTGGAACTGTATTGCTTCTTGAAAGGTGAGAATCAGAGGGAGGGAAGTCATTTCATTTATGCACGAAGGTCCTCTCCGCACAGAGTTTGTTCTCAGGCAAGAGTTAAACCGTCTGGGAAATAAATATAAAATTAGCATGTGGAAATACATCATAAGAGAGAGGGAACTTTAGCAAAATAAAGAGTATTTTCCCTGAAAGTTTTATATAAATAGTTCCAACCAATTACATTCACGGATGATGCACTCATGTATCATATTGGAGAAGAACTGGGTCAGGCTGGAAAAAATTTTTAGGGAGTTACAAATGCTGTACAGATGTCAAAGTGGTAGAATGAGTGGTGATTTTTTTTCCCCCCTCATTGTCCTTTGGGGAAAAAAGACTGATACAAACTGCAAACTTAAAGCCAAGAGACTGAGTAGAGAAATGTGGTTTTGGGGTCAACCGTTGGAACCTACAATTGACAATCGAAACAGCCGATGCATTTACTAGTCCATCAGCTCTGGATGTCTCCCCCAGCACCCAGGCTGGCACATCTGGAGTCCCAGGGACCCACAGAAGAGGCTGCCTTCCCGGTGTAAAGATGGGTAATCCAAGGGCTGGGCAAAGCACCTATTTCTCTCTTCCTGGAGTGCAGTTACCCTGCCACCTGGCCATCGCCTAACAAGAGCGGGACCTTCCGGTCAATCTAGCTCATAAAACCCTGATTCTTCCTCTAAAATTTACTGTAAGTTATAATTATAAGCAAAAGCACTTCTATTCATTTCCAACATAAAAGCTTGTGCAGATATAAACTAAGCTATGCTCAGCACCAAAGAAATTAACACCAGGAACAGAGGCTGGCCACAGCTGTACATAGGGTAACCAGTCTGTGAATTTTCCAGTTGTATCACTGAAAGTCCTGTGTCCCCAAGTAGCTTTACTATTCTGTTGTTTATCTTTGCTGCAGGATCACTGCTGGTACATACAGGCACCTTTGTGCAAATTAGGAAAAGAGGATCCCTCCTTTTGGCAGACCGACCAGAAAAGCGTCCTCCTTCTCCCGCGCTGGCGGAAGGGAAGGCAGTCTCAAGCCTGGGCATGCAGCTTGGCGATTAGTGTGTGACACGGATTTGAACCCCACTTGAGGCCCTGTGAAAAGCACAAACACACAGGATGGCTCTGCTTTGCTGGGATCACAAACTCATGGCCCAGGCCCTAACCCATGGCTAGGTTTATTTGGCCTGTTTTAAATATATTTTACTTACTAATGTTCGAAATTCAGGAGACCCTATGTAAAAATACAGACTTTTGCTTTTCTTTAAAGATCTAGTAATACTGCACCTTCCTTCTCCCATGGCAAAAACAGGCTGGAGTCAAGCCGTGCTGCTAATGTGTTGCTCTGCAGACCTCCGTGCTTCCCATCAGCCCAGTTGTAGAAGACTCAAAGGCCAAGTAGAAAGCGTCCTTCCTTAATGCTTTGTATTGTTTTCCCTAAACCCAACCAGCTTCCTTCATATTGTGACTGCCTAGCCCCCGTAGGCTTTTAAGCATCCCGTCCGTGTTACAATCTGTCTCTCTGATCACAAGGTGACACACAGCAGCAAGTTCGAACCTTACAGGCTCTTGGTTTTAGGCTAAAAAGCAAGAGCATCTCTGAGTCCTGCCGTATCTCGCTGCATGCTATTGGCTCTTAGTAGGGCCAGACCAAACCTTACAACAGCACGTGAATGTCTTGAATGTTGCATTTCTGTACTTCCATTTGTTTGCAATCTCACATTTTTCATATCTTTAAGGGATGGTGGCTTAAAGGCAGGATAATGGATTTACACTGTGTTTAGGTTTCAGGCAGAGTAAAGTTTCCAGGAGGGCATTGTTCCTGAGCTGTATTTAGGCGAAGGTGAAGGAACCTAGGAGCTGGATGATTATTTCAGACCGAGGGGCTGGGACAGGGAAGCACAATCTGTGCACAGGGTGGGGAAGGAGAGCAAGCGCCCGGCACTCCTGAAGGCTTTCCTGGCGATGCCTTTCTCCCTCCCTCTACGGAGACTGAAGCTGTTTGTGATGCACATCTTCTGTAAGCCTCAGTCAGAAATATTTGCCGAAATAAAGGCCATCTGTCCCGATGGCTGAATGCCAAGTTCTAGGGATCTCCCGCACAAGACGAAACAAGAAAATGAATTTATTCTAGAGAAGGAAGACCTGACTTGGACCCCCTATGGGCTTTAACACTCCCTGGCCTTCAGGGGATATCCAGAAGCCAGTGAGGTCAGGCTCCCCAGTATTCCAGTGCTCTCAGCAGAGCACAAGCCTTCCAGGAGCCACTGTGTAGGCAAATGTGTCTCTTTTTGAATCAAAGAAGATGTTTGCTGGTCAGCATGGTGCAGTGGGCACCCAGTGAAATGGCCCAAGGGAAGGATCTGGTAGATAGCAACTGATGACGCAGCAAGCAAGGGGTGACAGCGAAGTCCTGGAGACCGTGAGAGGCAACAGGATTTAGAACCCACGTGGGGAGGTGGGCCTCGGCTAGAACGGAGGTCTTTTACTCAGTGAACATAGGTGAACCTGAGTATACTCGCAGCCCAGGGGGTAGTGTGATGGTGGGAAGATGAGTTACTTTAAGCAAGTGGTTTTCCCCCAAACTGAGGAGTGGCATTTAATCAGAGGCGTTAATGTGAGTTTTCATGGGGAATGTTGACACGGAACTTAGGATATGGGCAGGTATGAGGAGGGGGACGGGAAGTGGGAACGTTGGGGTTCCCCAGTAGCATGTGGGCGCTGTCTATGGAACAGAGGAGGGAGACAGGGAAGGGGGGACCCCGGGGGGAAGTACAGTTCTCTCTCTGTGGTTTTACTTGGGCTGCCTATGCTAGGGCTGAGCTAATGAATATTCGCCAGCATCTTTGACCTAAATGCCCACAGACTGCTTTTTCCTGATCTAAATTGTGAATCCTTGCAGAAACCAAATTCTACTGAGTTAATCAACAAGGTCAAGAAAGTATAGTCCTCTCGGGGGAGAGAAGATAAGACAAGAGCTGGGGAACATGCCTCAGCCCAATGGCCCAAGGAGGAGGGACCAGAGTCCATGTCACCATGTATTGACACAGATTCAAGCGCTTCCTTTGCAGACAGGCCTGGGACAGCTGTCTGAGTGGAGATGCCCGACAGTCCTTTCCTACTAAAACACTGTCACTCAGCATTCCTTTCACTAATCAATAAAACCAGTGAGTATGGAAAAAGCACACTGTTGAAGGGTGAGATTTAGAAAGACGGAGAAAGAAATGTTAAACTGCTTATCAGGTTGCTTCGGAACGACATTCTCCTTCTGCTTGCGGAATCACAGTGTGGGTGGCAGAACGGAGTATATTTTTGTTTTTTAATCACTGACTCAACCCAGTAGTAAAGTAACGGTTCTGCCATAAAGCATGATGTGGTTAGAATGACTCAGAGGGACAGCTCAGGTGGGAAACCGTGGGACACTAGCTAATTCTGCAGCTTATGAAGGACACAGGAAGCTTAAATAAAACGCATGATTCTGCTATAAATTTGAAGGAAACTAAAAATTCAAAGCAAGGATCCATTTGCTGACAATGAAAGTGGTAGAATGTTTCTTGCGATCTCTTAAACTGAACTCTCAGGACTCTGTTAGACGGACTGGTATCAGAATAAAGCACCCCAGACACGCTCTGGTCAGCTGGTTTGTTAGAATTCACTCCTGCAGACTTTCTGCCATCTTTGGTCCCAACTAAGCAGTGTTCTGGTTAAACACAGGATTATCTGATCGAATTCCATGGAAATCCTCACAGGCGTTTAAGGCAAGCAGCAATTTAGGATTTAGAAAAGTGGTTTTCGATTTCTAGAAAACAGAACTCACAGTACATCTTCCACCACAGCCCAGAATATAAACACACACTGTTTCTAAAACAAGCTGGAAATGTTTCACAGAACTTTATCTACTCTTACATGTATATTGTATTCTGATCTATTCTATTCTACTCTATTCTGTTCATTTAAAAAAACTTGCTGTTGGAAGCCCACAGTTGAATTTATACCCACTCATGCGTTGGGTTGTGAACCAGTTAGGAAAACACAGGTTTGGAAAATGTATTTGTCAAACTAAACCAAACCAAACACACAGATATTGAGATCAGAGTAGTGGTTACCAGAGGGGCAGGGGCCAGGGTGGGGAGGGCAAAATGGGTAAAGGGGGTCTACTGTATGGTGATGGATGGAAACCACATTTTTGGTGATGAGCAGGCTGTAGGGTATAGAGAAGTAGAACTTTAATGTTGGACGCATGAAACATAAACCAATGTCACCTCGATAAAAAATAAATTTAAAAAATGCATTTTTCTCTACTTCATTTATCTATATAGGGCAATGATAGATAGCCAAGATTATAAACTAGAAAACATTTGATATTGATCTTCAAGGACATCTGAATTGAAGAACCAAGTTGACAAAGTATTTGTTTTTAAAATAACAAAAACAAACAAACAAAAAATAAATAAATAAAATAAAATAATAACTACCACTTGTTGCTTACTCTGTACCCATTACGATTTTAGGCTCTTCACAAATGTTTCCTCTCATCTTCATAACAACTTTTCAGTTCAAGGTACTATTTATTACTCCTGTCAAGGGAAGAACCCCAGCCTCATAGAGGACGGCAAGAAGTAACGAGCCTCCAAAGGAGTGACAAAGCAAGCCAGCTGATCGACTGGCCATAACGCCATAGTTTACTTCCCATAGTTTGGGAAGTAAACAAGACTCCGTGGACCAGAGTGAGGTAGTTTGTTACCCTCAGCACAGCAAGTGACAGCAGCTCAGCGTGATGGAACCAGTGTCCCTGACCCTACATCCCATGGGATGGGCCCGACGGCAGCTGTGGGTTGTGCTGTAGCTGAGGTCCAGGGCCAAGGGCCCAGCACCCTTTACAGCAAGAGTGGACAAGCCAGTCCCACGACCAGCAGGGCGAGCAGGGTGCACTGCAGTCATGCTGTGGTTGCCCGTGTGACTCAGCTACACAAAGGGCTCGGGATGGAGGATGGGAAGGCCTTGTAGGTTGGCATCTCAGCAAAGACACGTGGGGTCCTCGGGCCTCATGGTGGTCTGCTTCTCCCAGTAAGTCCCCATCTTACAGTTGAAGTACTTGAGGCTGAGAGACATCATTTACTTAAATTCACACGAATAATGCAGAAGGGCATACCTTTAATACATCTGCTTGATTCTGATGCAAATGCCCTTTTCACTCTACCCTTGAGTTTACCTTAAATTTATAGGATAATTTAAGGAGAATTAATATCTCTAAGAATTGATTCTTTGCAGTTGCTAAGGTCAAAAGCTTAAGAGTCACTCTACCACATTGGATTTGATCCCAAATCCAATCTGGTGCCTTTCATTCAGGATATACCTAAAGATACTGTTACTGATTATGGATGAGTAATAGTAAAGGACCTTATCCATGCACACGGATCATTTCACACATAGACAAGCATAGAAGTGGGAACAATTCCTAGAAGTGGAATTTCTGGAATTTCTGGTATTTGTGATTTTGACAGGCATTGCTGAATTGTCTTTCATAAAGGTTGTATAATTTACGCTCAAAAAACTTTGTAGGAGAAAGCCTGTTTCCTCACACCTTCCAAAATGGTATTACCAAACTTTTCAGGCTTTGCCAACCTCATAGGAGAAAAATGGAATCTCACTGCAGATTTCATTTCTCTTATTATGAGTGAACACTTTTTCTTTAAGTCATTTACATTTCCTTTTCTAAAACTGTCACATTCTTTGCTCATTTTTCTATTGATAATTTCTTCTCTTGATCATTTCTAAAAGTTGGTTCTATGTATATATATTGAAAGTAATTTTTCTTTCAAAAAATAATTTTTTTTCAAAAAGAAAAATAAAGTTTGTTGTCTTATTTATGGAAATTATTTCTATGCAGAGCTTTTTCATTTTTACATCATCCAACTTAGCATTTTCTTTATGGCTTCAGGGTTTTGTGTCCAACATAAGGAAGGTCGTCTCATTCTGAAATTATATACTTAAGAATCATTTTTTTTCCTTGACCTATGGAAATTACTATGATGTAAATAGTGAGACAGGAATGCCTTTCCTTTCCTCCCCCCAGGTGGCTATCCAGTTGTTCTAATACCAGTTATTGAAGAAACTGTATTTTCTACAGAGATATCATAAATTACTGTATATATTTAGGTCTATTTCTGGATTCTATTTTATTTCATTGAACACAGAAGGTGCCAGTACCTTATCACTTTAATTCCTGTTGCTTGAAGTATGTTTTACTAATGGGTAGAACTAATCTTGCTTTATTACTCTTTTCAATATTTTTTTCTGGCTGTTTTAGTGTGCTTGGTTTTCCTTAAGAACTTCAGAATAAGCTTTTTTTTTTTCTTTTAAAAATCAAGTTGCAAAAAAATAAAAAATCAAGTTGCGAGTTCACTGAGATTACCTTAAATTTTTAGGATAATTTAGGGAGAATTAATGTCTCGGACAAAACCGACTTTTTGCAATTGCTCAGGTCAAAAGCTTAGGAGTCATTATTATATGACTTCTGGCTGGCGCCACAGGGCTTGTGGGATCTTAGCTCCCCGACCGGGCCCTCAGCAGTGAAAGCGCAGACTCCTAACCACTGGACCGCCAGGGAATTCCCTAGGAATCATTGTTGATACACATCTATTTATTTCTCCCACATCCTTCATGTGATCTGTCAGCAAATCCCATGAGCAGTTCTCTCAACACACATCCAGAAGCTGATCACTGCTCACCCACCTCCACCTCCCATCCTAGTTCAAGCCATCATTATTTTCACCCGCATTTCTGCGACAGCTTCCCCACTGGTCTCTCCCTGCCGTCCCTTGCGCTTCAGTCCATCCCCAACACAGAAGCCACAATAAACTGTTGAAACAAAAGTCAGATCGCCTCACTCCTCTGCTCAAAGCCCTCTATAGGATGGAATATTATTCAATCATGAGAAAGAGGAACTCCCGCCATTTGTGACAACATGGATGGAACTTGAGGGCCTTGTGCTAAGTGAAATAAGCCAGACAGAGGAAGACAAACACTGTATGATGTGTATGTGGAATCCGAAAGAAGCTCAACGCGTAGAAACAATGTGGATGGTGGCTGCCAGGGGCTGGAGGGTTGGGAGATGCTGGTCAAAGGGTACAAAATTCCAGCTATAAGATGAATAAGTTCTGGGGATCTAACGTCCAGCATGGTGACTATAGTTAAAAATACTGTAGTTTATACTTAGCAAGGCAAATAGATATCCTAACTGTTCTCACCACACGCAAAAATAATTATATGAAGAGATGGAGGTGTTAAATAATCGTAGTGTGATTAAGTGTATCAAATCATCACATTGTGCTTACACAACGTTATATGTCAATTACAGCTCAATAAAGCTGGGGGAAAAAACCCCTCTAGAGGCTGTCCACCTTACTCAGAGTAAAAAAAAAAGACTTGGAGAAAAAGATACTAAGGGAAAAACTTAACAGATGGCATTTGTCAGCATGCAGTGGGAGTGAAGTTTTTCTCTTAGCAGATGGATGGCCATTCTTGTAACCACTCCATGATTTCTCCGTTATCATGAGAATTTTAAATAAATAGCATCTACCAATTAAAATTTTATCTTTGAGCAGCCCCTGGAAGGTGAGGAACATTTAGTGTAGTCTGCATTTATCGAATGAAACGGCCAACTGACAAATCCTAGATTTAGCAATCTTCAGAGAAATAGGACAGAAAAAGGAGGAAAAGTTTTCACTTTTAATTTTTCACATTTGTGTTAAAAAAAAATCACACTATTGGGTAGAACTTGAAAAAGGTGTGATTTTAAGAATTCAAAACAGACAGTGAAGAGAATGTAGGAATTAATAAAGTGTTTGCATCCACTGAAACCTCAGAGGGACTCAGATTTTCCGAGGATACAAGGGTCCATGTCTTAGTATGTTCCTTCGCAAATGAGGTGGGCGGTGATCCAGAACACCTACTGCCCTCCGTAGAAACACATGCAGTGTCACCCTGCGGCAGCCGCAGAATGAAACTCTGGAGCATGTAAGGGCAAAGGATTCTTCGGTCTACACACAGTGAGGCTGCTGAAGCTTGTCCTCTGTAATTCCACACATGAAAACCTCTTATCTCCTTCTGCATTCTAAACACTGTCATAGATTAAAACTTTCAAGGCTAATTTCTAACCACTTAATTATGAAGCAAAATGATTTCACCTGCATCCTCCCCAACCCTGGGGACAGTTTCCTCCTTTTATAATTTGCATTCTCTTTTATGAATGAAATAAGAAAGAACTGATCATAGAGACGGTTTGCTGTTTAAAGCATCAAGAACAGTGTCCCAACAGGCCAAATCTAAAAAGACCTCTTATAGCACCAGAAGGCTGCAGAGAAACGAGCAAGGTCACTTCGAACTTCCCAGCTGCCAGCAGTAACAAATAGGGGAAAATGGGCAGGGGTGGGAGTGTTTCCTGTCTATCTTATCAGCACCATAAGCAGGATATAATTTATTTTGGAAACTGGATTGATACAGGAAACCCAGAAAGAAAAGGCTCACACCTCTAGAAATGGTGGGAAAATTGAACTAATTTTCTTATTTTGGGTTCTTTTCAGTATGAAATTAAAGCTATTAAAATTATTTATTTATTTACTCAGGTATTAGCTCTTAGGTGTTCTCTTCAGTTCTTCATATAAGCAAAAACTGTAAATCTGTAATAATGAAAATTCTTGCAGGACAAAGTCATTAAAAAAGTCCTACTCCAAATCCAACGTTTTGCTCCTTTCCCATTATACTATGCAATGTGGCTTTAACTGATCTTCGGTAATAATGCAAAATTAATGACAAATGTTATTAGCACTCTGAAAGGCATATTTTGTCTTTCTAAAAATTAACGGTTTTCATATAAAATTTGTTCCATCTTTTGTATGCTTTCATCAGCGGCTTTCAAACTTTTTTTCACCACTACTCACTTTAAGAAATAAATTTTACATAATACTTACACATACACACCCCAAAATACCCTTACAACATGTAGTATATACTGGTATTTTCTGTTTAATCCTATTCTAGTCCATTCCATTAGAAAAACTGCTGGTAAAGACACTCAATTAATTTCTTCACTAATGGATCACAAACTGCAGTTTGAAAAACACTTCAGACCATACATCACTTCCTGATTTGGTCAAATCATCAAAAACACTGAAATTCAGAATCATAGATTACCAGGTAATTCCTACCAGGTAACACCTCCTGTTCTGTTTTCACTCCATGGGGCTTCTCTGGAGGTCTGGATTGAAGGTGGGCTCAACATTTCAGAGTGGATTTGTGGTCATTTCTACCAGTTGTCCAGAGGTTCTACCCACCTGGTACCATCCTGGCTTGAGGGTTTTTTTGAGATTGCCCACATGGGGGAGGAATTTGGGCTGAAACCCAAGTATGAGATAACTTGTTATGGGTGCAGGAGAGTACATGTATGTATACTGACATTTTCTGCTACACCCAGAACCAAAGTTCAAGACCAGAACTCTTCCTCAGGGCCCCCACGGGGGACAGGTCTCAGCCTCACGCATGCTGTGCACGTGTGCGTGTGTTATGTCTCCCTACCCTGGGGTGACCCTGGACTTCATCTCCTGTCTCTGGGCCCCCTGAGGCTGTGAAAACTGAAGCTGCCCTTAACCTCCAACTTTCATTTAATTTTGTAGACTCTGGGTATATCTTACCCTCATCAGTTCATTTAAGAAACCTTTTTTAGTCCAACATTTGGAACAGTTTCTAGCTGGATGGTACATCTTGTACCATAAGTCCGTGCAGTTACAGAACCAACAATTCTCTCTCCAAGTGATGTGAAATAAAACATGTAGAAACATCACTGAGTGTAATTCAGATTTTATTGCTTATTATGTCATTCCATACAACTTTAGGTAAACAGACGTTGAGAAAATATACTGGGAGTATTAAACAGATGATGGCAATATTGATGAGAATGTTCAAGTGTTTTACATAAGGTAGTAAGAGGCACCGCCGCCACCATCACCCCCCGCCCCGAAATTTGTACATTTCGTATAAAAAGAGTAAAAATAGTTCATTGGCATTTAACTAGCATTATTCTTTGTAATCTATGAACCACAATATGCCTGAATAATTTCAGAATCTTCAGAGCAAAACAAAGCATTTTCTTCCACTAGCAGACATAGCAGTTTCAGTTTCTTTAAAAAACAAGCAAACAAATCAGCACAACAAAACTATACACACAACCCCAAAACAAGAAAGTTGGCATATTCCAGTGGCCCTGAATTTCGACGTTTCTATCGTATTAATTCAAGAAATAAAATGTGACTCAGCATTTAAAAATGAGACAAGCTTCTTCACCATAGTTATACTTACTTTGTAATTGAAACGATTTAACTGAAGCCAATGTTAACCCAGCAAAAACCATGGATATAACTCAAACTGCTCTTTTGATAAAGAAATTTCTTTAAAAGTTAACTATTCTTTAAAAACTCAGACCCGAGCTGCACAGGTGTAACTGAGGAACCAACAACTGACTCTTCCAGAAACCACAGCAGTAGTTCTAAGTGCTTTTCAAGCTGGGGAGTATATACAGAGTCACTGTAAATCGCACATACACATCAGTAACTTCCTGCTAAAACAGCATTTGAAAGACTTCTATGTCTATTTTTACAAAGGTGAGTGGGCTCAGACGTACATTTGGATACTTGAAAAGAAACAATGCTTGAAATGTGGTTTTATGTGAAACCACTTAGAAGAACTCAGTTATCAAACAACTAAAAATACACAACAACAGATAAATAGGAATTTATGAAAACCACTGTCTCTAACAATATAAAAATTAAATATTAAGGCATCTTTTACTCCCATTTTGGTATATGCAGCAAAGGGAACGGTTTTAAATAGGAACCAGCACTTCTAGTCAAATGCTTTCTAATGTATTTGGCAGATTTGGTTTTTTTTTTTTCTTTCTTTCTCCTATTCCACATACCATTGAAAGCTCTCATGATCAAACATAACCCAAACCAGGAGGAAAGTATAAACAGATATTCATTTATTAAAAAGCAGTTCACCCTTGAAAAATAAAAAGGAACTACAAAGAATATTATGTATAAAGTTCAAATACTAGTATTTAAATTTCTCTGAAGCAATTTATGCTTCAGTAATTAAGAGAAAGAAGGGATGAAGATGTAAAGACGAGAAGCCTATTAATATGGATCACGCTGTGAACTCACTGTTCACTCAGTCTTCTGCTCCATTGGGATGAGAATTTGAAAAGCGCTTCACACTCCTTAAAAAAAATCACATCCACCAGAATAAGATCACATAAATTAACACTGATGATTTATAATTCTCCATATTTGTCCATTTATAAAGGCCAATTGGCTTCATAAAGTATACTAAACAGTAACATTTTCACCTTTTATTAAGGCAAGTTTGTGAAAGTAATTTAATACAACCAGATCTCTTCATGAACTTTCAGCTTAAAACATTTTTTTACATAAGAAACATACAAAAAAAATTGTTTTATAGAAAGCCACCTCAATACCAGAAAAGAGTAATGAAAGATTTTGAACCCAGTTTACTTTTTAAAGGATGCTGTTCCTCCCTCGTCTCAAATTCCAAGTGCTATTCATCATCTTTAGAGCCAGTTTTGCTTAACTATAAAAAAAGATGAAAGAAATATTCAACAAACTTAAGCTTTCATATTATTTGAGTTCACTATTTCCACATCATATCAAGTCAACATTTACAGTTAATAGAACAACAGGCAACAAGGTTCAAGTAACTTGCACCATCTACAGCTTCCACCATATGGAAATACTTTTCAACTTTAGCCTCAGCTACTTTAAACAGGATTCTTTGAAAACATAACCTCAACAGAACAAGAGGGGTAAAAAAATCCCTTGAAGCTTTCCAAGAAATAAATTGGAACCAAGAGTATACAAAAGGTACCATTTATAAAATGAATGATATTCTTCTATTTTTGTTTTTTTTACAAACAATAAATTCTAAAATTTTAACAATGTATAAAACACTTAAGACTTATCATCTTAACTACATAATTCTTACAGTTTTGAAAACGTGACATAAGTCTCAAACTGTGCGCCTCAAACATTTTGGCTCCGGGACCTCTTCCCTCTCTTAAAAATTGAGGATCCTAAAGAGATTTTTTGTTTTTTAAAATGTACATTATACCCACCTGCATTTGAAAAATGAGAAATTTAATTCATATAAAAATAACAGGGGCTTCCCTGGTGGTGCAGTGGTTAAGAACCCGCCTGCCAATGCAGGGGACATGGGTTCGAGCCCTGGTCCTGGAAGATCCCACATGCCGCAGAGCAACTAAACCCATGCACCACAACTACTGAGCCCATGTGCCACAACTACTGAAACCCGCATGCCTAGAGCCCATGCTCTTCAACAAGAGAAGCCACCGCAATGAGAAGCCCACGCACCACAACAAAGAGTAGCCCCCACTCGCCACAACTAGAGAAAGCCCATGTGCAGCAACGAAGACCCAACGCAGCCAGAAAAAAAAATAAATAAAATAAATTTTAAAATAAATAAATAAAAATAACAATAATGATAACCCAGTCACATTTTAAAAATGAAAAACTGCATTTTCTAAAACAAAAAACCAAAACTTAAAGTGACGAGTAGTGTTGTTTTACATTTTTGCAAATCTCTTTATTATCGAGCTCAACAGAAGATAGCTGGGTGCTCACAAATCTGCTTCTATAGTAAGGCAGATATAATGGAAAATGGCCATCAAAAACACAGTCCAAGTACTAGGAACAAACGGAGTGAACACAGAAATGAACGTACTTAGATCCTAAACCCACTTACTATCTTAGAAAATTCTGGAAAACGCAAGAATATAAAAGCACACATTCCATTACTGCTCTAATAGAGAACGTAGTGATGGCATCATCACACTTCATGCAGCCTCTCGTAAATGCCACTGTACATGTGCGAGAGGAAGTGTAAAAAAGGCAAAAACACCTTACTATTTTGATGCCAATAGTCTGAACCTGACAGTCCCTCCAAGAGGGCCTCCAAAGACCACATGTGGAAACCACTAGCTTAGAGTACTGGATTCTGAGTCCAAACCGTGTCTAGGTGGTAAGCTCCTTCTTAAAAATCTCTCTCCCATCTCCCAAGATTACTGGATTATTTGAATTTTACTTTATTTTTTGGCTTAAAATTCTAACTTATATTAAGAAAGTCTCTCTTAAAAACAAACTGGGGGCTTCCCTGGCAGTGCAGTGGTTAAGACTTTGCCTTACAATGCAGGGGGTGTGGGCTCGATCCCTGGTTGGGGAACTAAAATCCCACAGGCCTCACAGCCAAAAAACCAAAAAACAAAAGCAATGTTGTAACAAATTCAGTAAGATTTTAAAAAATAGTCCACATCAAAAACAAAAACAAAAAAACCTGAAAACGACACTTCTGGCTCTCGGGAAAGAGGTGCATGATCACTTAAGATGATGCATATTCTTCTCCTTCTCATGCTTGGCTGCGATGGGCCACACCAGAAAGATGGATCCTTACTCTGATTTGGGAGACAGCTCCTTCTGGAGCAGGCGGCATTTTAAGGGGAGAGCAGACTTAGCTGGTGAGATAAATACAGGTGCACCTGGGACAATGGTAAGTATCTATGAAGGATCAGTGGCGGGGGCCCAAGTCAATGAGAGAACGCCAGAGAAGCTTCACCCACACAGATCGCTTGTATAGGGTCAGCCTCTTCCCAGGAAGGCAAGAAGTAGTAATGGCCGACCTCAAAATTTTGCAGGTTGGGTTCCAGATGACCGCAATAAAGCAAACATCGCGAGACACACAAATTTTTTGGTTTCCCAGTGCATATAAATGTTTACACTATACTGTAGTTTATTAAGTGTGCAATAGCACGATGTCTAAAAAAAGATGCACATACCTTAATAAAAAAATACTGTATTGCTAAAAAATGCAAACCATCGTCTGACAATGCAGGATTGCCACAAACCTTCAATTTGTACAAAACAGTATCTACGAAGCAAGATAAAGTGAACTGAAATAAAACAAGGTCTGCGTGTACTGTGTTTCTTTATTCCAGTTGTGGCTCATGGCTCCCTACTCTCAGGTAATATTTTTGTACTAGATTTTAGAAGCACAAAAATTACTTCAAATAGGTTCTACAGAAAAGGCATCCTATGGCCCAAACAGCTGGCTTCAAAATAAACTTTAAGAATACACTGCTTTGCGGCTTCCCTGGTGGTGCAGTGGTTGAGAGTCCGCCTGCTGATGCAGGGGACGTGGGTTCGTGCCCTGGTCCGGGAAGATCCCACATGCCGTGGAGCGACTGGGCCCATAAGCCATGGCCGCTGAGCCTGCACGTCCGGAGCCTGTGCTCCACAGCGGGAGAGGCCACAACAGTGAGAGGCCCGCGACCACAAAAAAAAAAAAAAAAGTTCCAAGTGGAAAGTAAACAATTTTCAACAACAAAAACAGAAAATCTTTCTTGACGATGGTGGGAAATTTCATTTAGGGTCTGCCGTAAAAAAAATACTTAACTTCTACTAAGAAATCAAAGCACTCCTTTTCATGACTTGTTTCAAATTCCATATTATCTATAATTTAGAGTCATATTTTAGTACATCTATTCTTAAGATGTACTTACATAAAGAGGCACACTTTACTGTAGTTATAACTCATTTCTACAGATTTTCCATTATTAAAAAAAGAAAACCTAAAACTGAGGGTGTAGGGAAGAGAAAAATGTGAAAGATATTTCAAAGATACTTACATGCTGAACGTGAAAAAGGAAACAGACATCCCAGTAAAATCCAAAGGTTGAAGGGGAGAAAATGGAAGATATAAATTTCATTACTTGATGGCAATAACTGTAACAATTTTTTGAAGACTGAAATATAAATATTACATACCTTCACCACATCGACCCAGTTCCAACCTCGAGGAAGTTCTCCTTTGTGATCTAAAGGATGAAAACAGTAACTTTATATCTAAGACCAATCAGTAATATTTAAATTTAAATAAGAGTTTATATACTACGCTACACAACAAATGTTATTAAAAATTTAAATAATAAAAGGTCCTTGCTTACTGAAGTGAGAAGTTGGGTCAGTTTGCTCTTTTGTGAGTTAGTGTTCATACCAGGAAGCAGGCTCAAGACAAGAGGGCTTCTCAACACGTCTGCCTGCAAACCTAAGAGGAGGCCGGGCCAACTTATTTATTAACTGCTGTGCTCTGATAAAATATCCGTTACTTAACCTGACATTCTTTAATCAGGGCTTTAATCTGTTGCGAGCGCTTAAAAGCAAGCTCAACCCTTTTATAAGAATTTATAGTTTATGAAGTAATTTCACTCTTTTATTCAAATTTGAAAAATAGTTTAATAAATGTGGTCTAAAAATTTTCAATCTAAACTGTCCTGATTTCCTCTTTGCTTCATGTATCTATATATGTTTCTTTTTTTTTTTTTTTTATGGTACGTGGGCCTCTCACTGTTGTGGCCTCTCCCGTTGCGGAGCACAGGCTCCGGATGCACAGGCTCAGCGGCCATGGCTCGCGGGCCCAGCTGCTCCGCACCATGTGGGATCTTCCCAGACCAGGGTACGAACCCATGTCCCCTGCATCGGCAGGCGGACTCTCAACCACTGCGCCACCAGGGAAGCCCTATATATGTCTCATTTTATGAAACCTTCAAAATCTGCATTCAAATCAAGGACACTAATTGTATAGTAAGAGAAACAGAAACTAACCCTGTGATTCTTACAGGAGAAAAGCTGTATCACTGGAGCTCAATTTTAGATGCTAATGGCTCTTTTCTCCTTCATGCCAATAAGAATCTTATCTCACTGGTTATAAGGGGGAATGGGGACAGATCACCAATTCTGGTAACCAAAACTCACCCACAATGCCACGACTGTCCCATTAAATTTTTATTTAGAATGCAAGTTTCAAGTCACAAGCTCTTGCACCACACTGATAGGAAAATACGGACTTTAGGTGGGCATCACCAAGGAGAGGGAGGTAGGGAGATAGTAATGGAAGGGAACAAGTGTAGGTCATTATGTATGAAAGCAACAGTAACAAACTAACTGACATATATGCTAAAACATTCTGGAAAGAGATGAACCAAAATTCTAAAAAACAGATTATAATGGCTAACAATTTACTGCTTCAGTTGTTTATACTTTAATGCTGCTTTGACAGTAGGTATAATGGAGTCCCAGATTTTCTATTTCATAAACCAATACGATCTCAAAAAATGTATTTTGAGGGCCAACACAGCTGCTTTCTTTTTATTTTGCCACAAATGACATTAAACAAAACATAAACAACCAAAAACTACCGTAACTTTATAAAAGAAAGGGTGTTATTTTAAACCTCTTCATCAAAGTAAAAGGGTCACTTCTTTTAATAAAGGGCAGCTTGTAACCATACAGCAATAACACACACATACAGACGTAAGTATAGTTACACACTTGTGTACGTGGATAGAAATATCTATATGCACACATGATAATGTCCTCATTTTCCTTAACTGGGAAAAAAGTTTATAAATGGATGTCAATTTGCAAAGTTTTAGGTTAAATAAAGAAAAAGGACCAAATATATATTCTTAAATCTTGTTGTATAAGTAAGTCAACTACAGACGAAAACATTAAATTATTTATTGTGTTAAGATTTGATGGTATACCAGACTTCATTTCAGATAAAAGCTATATTTCAAAAAAATTTCAAAAATACACTTATCTGTCATAAAGGTAAACAAACAGGAAAATTCCAAACATGTCAGAGAGGGTACCAGTAGGACACACATCTGTACACTATTCTAATGGTCTACAATCTTCAGACTCATTTATAGTTACTTTGCCACTTGACCTTCTTCTCAAATGTTTATCTCTTGTGGTAAAGTAGTAGTAAATATTTTCAATATATGTCTGTGACCTAAAACAGTCTCTGATCCCAATGTTCCAAGAATGAAGAGTATAGAGAACTAATCTTCTAAATCTAAATATACTTATTAAGCATTCATATCATACCAAAAAGCAACCCAGTTACGTGTGTTATCAAAGAAAAAAAATAACACAAACCTGTTTTATCTGCCAGCTTACGTTTCTGGGCTTTTGAGAGTTGTTCTTTTTTGTCTTTTTTCTTACTTGATGGGGCTGTGTTAGGAGTTTCAACTGAGATGATATTGCTTATGGACGCCTAGAAAAAAAGAACAAATTCTTAGACTCAAGCCTGAAAACTTACTGAATTACATTAAATATGGCTATATCCTGAAATGAGTTGACAATTTTTAGGTTTGTGAAGTAAAAGAATCCTTTATTATTGTATTCGTTTATTAGATCGGGAACCTTAGCACATTATTGGTTTCACTCGCCTAAAAGTTCGCATTGAAGGCCATAATATTAGTTATACTGTTATAACCAGGTCCCTGAGAAACAAGATCTGATCCCAGGATTATGCTGAAGCTCTGAAGTGCCAAGGTAATTTTACAGTTCAGTTAATGCGCTAGTATTTGAAAGTTAAATATGTCTTTAGAAAAATCACATATGCCTACTTAGAACCTCCTGGTTCCCAGAGGAAATGAAGGAAATTTTTAAAATATCTGGGGTCATGTAGTCAGATAGACAAAACCTAAAATGCTCACTACGTGCCAAGCATTGCCGTAAATGCTGTACAGCATCACTCATTTGATCCTTAGTACAATCTCACGAGGTAGATACTATTACAATCCCCATTTTACAAATGAAAAAACAGAGCACAGAGAGACTAAGAAACTGCCCGAAATCACACAGCAAAGGAGTGCCTGCTCAGGGCCATGCGGTCTGGCCCCCGGTCCAGGAGCTCTCGCCCTCCACTTCGTCTCCAGCTGCCTGTCAGCGTCCACTTGTGTTCATGGGGAACATGGAACCCAGAACTGCTCGTGGCCTTTGGTTTACAAGACAAAACTCAACTGATACTGACCACTGAAAGTCTTGGAGTGCGTGACTTGGCGCAGAGGGGTCTAACACATACCTGCTTAAGGTCATAAAAGATGATTATTTCCTAAAATAATTCTACAAATAATTTTTTCCTATTTAATGAAGTCTCCTTAAGCTGCAACACTTTCCAATTGAACTGTGGCAGGACTACTTCCAACTAAATAAGCCTCGTGGAGAAAGTACGTAATTTCATATGTGTTTCAGCACTAGGTAAGAAATCTTCTCTGAGCTTTACGAAGATGCTAAACACACTTGAAACAGTATTTGATTGTGCACAGCTCAGTTCTGGCACACCCACAAGTGTTCCAGGCTTGTGCGAAGGGCAAAATCTAGAGAGTATCATTTCATTTTTAAAGACAAGCAGACACTGAGAAATCTAAACTTCACTGTTCTTATTTAACTCAGATGTGACTATCATTTTAAATCTAACACAAAGTCTCCCTCCAATTTTTAAAAAATAATAGCTAGCAAAAATGAATTACTAGCAGAGTGAAACCAAAACAAACAAAGTATGGTGAAACTGAATGCCCTGCTCACAGCCGAATGGACAGGATGGTGATTCTCCATGAGCTGCTCTTTGCTGTCCTTGGCATATTCAAACAATGTGTAGGTCATGGCCGTCCCGAGATTGACTTCCACTGCTTCCTGTAACTTGGCTAATATGCTCTGCTTTACAGCTGATGATCTGCAATGCACAAGATATACATCGCTAAGAGAAAAGTAAGAGAGACAGTTACCCTGCCCCCGCCCCCCAACAGAAAACACCTCATGAAAACGGAACACTACTCACATGGTGTTGTTAAAAAAGGCGTTCATAGATATGATTGGAGGTGTCTGGGGATAGGTTTCTGTCCAGGAAATCTCTATTAGGAAGGCTTTGGGATCACCGTTTTCACCTATCTGAAGAAAAGGGAAATCTTAGGCTTGTAAAAAGTGCTACAAAGGCAGAATATTAAATGATGACCTTTAAAATGCTGACTTCTTTCCAATGCTCGTGATCAGATCAGTCATGTCATATCTTGAAAAGTTCGGGGTATGGGCTAAGACCCAGCAGAGGGTGAGGGCTCAGTCTTTGATTAATCTGTCTTTTAACTCACTCCTAGGCTGTTTTAAACAGCTTTAGCTGATGTCCATGGCCTGTCTCTCTCATCAGCCCTCCAATCTTTTCGAGCCCCAAGATTATGTCTGACACATGTATTTTTTTGTTTCATCAAAGCTTTCTAAGGACAAAGATAAGACATCAACTATGGGAACAAGAGAATGGACAAAAATGAAAATCCACAAACTTGAAACACCTCATTTTTGTCTTAAGTTTTCCAATTGCTAAATCATAAGAGGCTTTAAGAACAGGTAAACTGATATGCATTAGCACGATCCCAAGAAAGTAGAAAATGAAATGTAAAATTTATAGAAAAAAGGAAAGGGTAGAGAGATAAGGAAAAGGAGTGCCTTAGGCTGGACAGAAACTCCTGAAAAAGTTTTAAAAAATTTTAGGGACTTCCCCGGTGGTGCAGTGGTTAAGAATCCACCTGCCAATGCAGGGGACACGGGGTCCAGCCCTGGTCCAGGAAGAACCCACATTCCGCGGAGCAACTAAGACCATGTGCCACAACTACTGAGCCTGTGCTCTAGAGCCCGTGAGCCACAACTACTGGAGCCCACACACCTAGAGCCCATGCTCCGCAACGAGAAGCCACCGCAGTGAGAAGCCCACGCACTGCAACGAAGAGTAGCCCCCGCTCGCCGCAACTAGAGAAAGTCAGCGTGCAGCAACAAACACCCAATGCAGCCAAAAATAAATAAGTAAATTTACTTAAAAAAATTTTTTTAATTGAGGTATAATTGACATACATTATATTATTCAGGTATACAACATGATTCAATATTTGTATATATTGCAAAATGATCACCACAATGAATCTAGTTAACATCCATCACCACACATGGTTACAATTTTCTTTTTCTTGTGATGAGAACTTTTAAGATCTACTCTCTTAGCAACTTTCAAAGTACACAATAGGGTACTATCAACTGCAGTCGCCATGTTGTACATTACATCCCCACAACTTATTTACTTTATAGTTGGAAGTTTGTATGTTTTGATCACCTATTTGACCTGAATTTAAGATGTCTTTTGCTCTCCCCAGCTTTTTATTTTGAAAGCTTTTACAGAAAACCTAGAACAATGAACATTCACTGACACGTATCTTATTCACCACATACCTATTATTCCACTTGCCTTCTCTTTCTTCCACTATAGGACCAACTCCCTTTCCCCAATGTATGTGATTGTTTTCCTTTGGCATTTGTTGAACCATTTGAAAGTAAACTGCACACATCATGAAATGTCCTTAAACTAAAGTATCCTAAGAATAAGGACCTTCTCCTTTATAACCACAAAACCATTAACACACCCAAGAAATTCAACATTGATACAAAAATATTATCTAATTCATAACTTATATTAAAAGTCACCAATCGTATCTAAAGTGTCCTTTAACAAAGCGCTCCCTCAACCCCCAAATCCATAACCCGTTGAGGATCATGGATTACATCTGGTTGTCAGATCTCTTTATTCTGTTTTAATTTAGAACAGTCCCCAGTACCCACCCCACCTCCTAAATGTCTTTCATGACAAAAAGAACCTAGGCCAGTTTTCTTGTATAAGTCCCCAGATCAGGACTGACTGTTTCCTCTGTTCAGATTCAGACTAAACGGCTTTGGTAAATGGCTTTGATAAAGATACTGGGGAGGCGATGTGGTGCACTCCCCCAGCACCAAATAATGAGGCACGTAAGACCTTCCAGAATCATTAGTGGTGATACCAAGTTTGATCACTTGGTTAGGGTGATATTCTCCAGACCTCTTCAATGGGAAGGTATCTTTTTCATCTTGTAATTACGAAGAAATCTGTGGGTGGTACTACAAAACCATGCGCATAGCTTGTTTCTCAACAACTTTTCACCCAAAGGTTTCAGTATCCATTAAGGATCCTTGCCTGAAACAATTATCACATTAGTTGTTGCAGAATGATGATTTTCGAATAAAACTATGGAATGATTCATGAATCGGCATCTCATTCTTGCACAGGGCAATGCTAATCTCTTCTGTAGTATTTTTAGTATATGTGCTGCTTTGTGGGTTTTTAAATACTTAATATTAAACTTCAGTCAAAAGACTTAAAAAATTTTCACCCTAAACTGTTACTTGACTCACTTTTATTTTCTGACCACTAATGTTTTTGTTCACATCTCCTAACCCTCAATCATACCCCACATCAGTATAAGGTGAGGCTTAGAAATTATGTCAAATAAACTTCGGGATCTGTTGCTACACTTACACAAGTTGATTACCTGCATAATGGACGTCATCGGTTTATGCTTGTGTTTTAAGTAGAGATAATTAAAAAGTAATAAAAGTGGTGGGTGGGATGAATTGGGAGATTGGGATTGACATATACACACTAACATGTTTAAATAGATAACTAATAAGAAGCTGCTGTATAGCACAGGGAACTCCACTTTGCTGTACAGTAGGAAAAAAAAAGTAATAAAAGTTACTTGCTTTATGCAGTCACTAAACCCTTACTCCAAGTATAAGTAGAAACAAACTGTCACACGCCTCACACTGTGCGTCACCCAAGAGACAAGAGCACTACTGTCTTCAAGGGAGACAGACCTTCAGACAACTCACTAAACTGCAGCACTAGGAAAAGTTCCAAAGCGACAGAACATAGCATGAGGAAATGGGGACTAGTCGATCCTACTTTGAAGTCAGGGGACAGAGAGGAGACATGGCCCACGTACGCCACAGAGGAGGCTTGGGGTAAGCATTAACGGAAGGGTAGGATGCATGATGGAGGAGAGGCGAGGGCAGGAGCAAACAACGTGTCCCAAGACAGAGTAGTAGCGACAGTGCAGGGAAACATTTAACAAGGTATCACGTCTAACAGATGCCAGTGCCGGGAAAGTCCGGAGACACAGTCCAAAGCAGACAGAAGGCACTGGGTGTCAAGCTGAGGAGTTTAGTCCTCATTCTATAGGAATGGAGAAACCTTTTTTTTTTTGGGTTCGCGGGCCTCTCACTGTTGCGGCCTCTCCCGTTGCGGAGCACAGGCTCCGGACGCGCAGGCTCAGCGGCCATGGCTCACAGGCCCAGACGCTCCGCAGCATGTGGGATCCTCCTGGACCGGGGCACGAACCCGCGTCCCCTGCATCGGCAGACGGACTCTCAACCACTGCGCCACCAGGGAAGCCCATCAAACAATTTATTTTGAATGGTGACAATGTTAACAACCATAAATCTTGCATAAGTCTTTTATAAAAAATGTTCTCCATACCACCCACTACTACTTAAAATCATTCAGATAAACGGTTTATGTTATTTATTTATAAAATAAAATACTGGTACTGTTCCACGTTGAAAAAGAGTTATAAGCAACCTTTATTTTAAAGAAAAATTGACATTTCACATACTCATAAAATATTCATGCACATTGGTAATACAGAATTAAGAAAATATCAACTTTTCTTGACTAAATTATAGGCTAGTAAAAAGAATGCTAGACTTGGACTAGAGACCTGGATTTTAACCCTAACATTTATCAATATCAGCTGTGGGAGCTTGGGAAGTAAGGACTGAGAAGTTATCTTTAAGATTAGAAGGTAAAACCACATAATTTCTAATGTTTCTTCTGTTTCGAACATTCTAAAATTCTCTTACAATAAAAACGTTTATCTTAGTTTTTAAAAGTTTCTGAATTAAGTTTTCAAAAGTTGAAAATAACTCATGTCATAGTGATGAGTTTTCATTTAAATGCTTCAGCAAATCCAAAGACATAATAAATATAAACCACTAAATTAAAAAAAAACAAAAAAAAACCCCCAGCATTTTAAAAAGCAACTTTCGTCTTTTCCCACAAAGTAGTAAGTGCTTCTATTCATGCCAGGTCTTACCCTATATTGAAATGAAACCGGACTTAATTCCCGGAAACTTTCATCTCCTTCATAAATAGAACGCAATGCCTCCAGTTCCATCTGAAAGAAATGAATCACAGGAGCATTGTTTAGTCATATAAACGGATTAGAAATAGAGGATCTTTTGTTTCTGGTTCAAGTCCACTCAACAGCGTAAAACTTGGCTGACTTACATGGCGTTCGACGTTTATGACCCAGGTGCTATACTAACACATCACAACCCTAATCCTTTCTTTAACACTATGCGCCAGGCACCGCTAAGCATTTTGCAGTGGATTATCTCACTTAATTCTCACATCAATCCTATGAAGATCTTACTGTTTTCTCCTTCCTACTAGGGAGGAAAATAAGATTCAGTTTAAAGCAACTCCAGAGCCTGTGCTTTCTCACTCTGCTAAAGGCTAGCCTGGGGTAGAAAGAACATTAAACTTGCGGACGAGATGAAACACAGTCATTCCCCATGATTTACACATACTATTTATATTTGTAATCCCTACCACAGAAGGACACAAAACTTGAAAAAACACTTACGGACAATAAAAAGAACTTTAAAAAAATGGTAGTTAGAAAGAGGTTGACAAGTATCTATCCAAGATGGGAAAAAGGACTGCAAGAGAAAATGTAACTAGCAATCCTTGGCTGGAAATACTTCTTAGAATGCTGTGGGCTTACAAATGAGAAGACCCAATCACTGTCGTGTTTACTGACAAAGACCTCAGAAGAGGTAAAGAAAAGAAAGACTGCACTTCCGCAGATATTTTAGTTTTCAAAAAGATGCATGTTGAGAATTCTACAAACTACAGGATGGTGAGTTTGACCTACGTGGACAACATTTTAAGACAGATCACTAAAGAAAGAGTTTGTGAGGACCCAGCAGAGTTAAGGAGTAGCCCCTACGTCTTGGCAAGAATATGAAAAACAAGGTATATGTTCACAACCCTTCTTAGGGAGAGTGACTGGATTGGTACATTAGGGAAAGAGACAAAACAGTCTCCCTGGATTTCAGCAAGGCCCCATGGGTTTCTCTTGCTACCTTCACA